>NC_042288.1:5466515-5766515 GCF_901000725.2 Takifugu rubripes
TTTGTCCTCAAAGCCAAAGAACTCCAGCTTGGTCTCCGTCTTTGTCTTCTTGGCCTTCATCTGTGTGGGTCTGAACCTGCAGAAACACCAGATTTGTTTGTTTTCTCAGTGTGGGTTTCAATTATGATGCTGCACACTGCCAGAGTCTTCGACTGCCGGGGTTTGTGTGCTGGTGTATTGCTGTTGCACGTGATAGTCTTCACACACAGGCACTTGGAGACATGCCCACCCAGCTCCTGATAAGCCTGCAGTCAGTACATTGACATGACACTTGGGGGAAAAAAAATCTGACTATAATTGGACAACTAAAGTGCATGTTAATGTATTAGTCTGACTAGTATCGGAGTCCTCTGTATCCGACGGAGACCCCCAGATAATGTGACTAGAAATCGACTTTCTCTGGGATGTATGCACCTTTATTGGAGTTCAGACAAAGCATGTGTGCATGCTCCACAACACCTGCACTGGCATATGACCCCGGACCCAAAAACATCTGTGAATGCTAGTCATGACTACGAGGGATTTCTTGCACTTTATTTTTTTGCACGAGATGCAAAGCTGTATTATTATTATCCATTTGCCTCATTACTTCAGTTGGTTATTATGTGACAAAACAGGTCAATTGGAATTTTCCAGATAAACTGGCACAAGGACCAAACTCCGACAAGACGTCAAAGTCAAATTTTTGTGCACAGCTCGTTTAAACTGGGCATGAAAACATACTGACTGATGGGTGTGAACATCAGAGGTGTAAAAGGAGCCAAACTGATCCTCATTTGAGAGAAACAGGGATTTGAACAGCCCAAACTGACCATCTGCTTCCATGAGCAATCTGAGGCTTCAAAAAAAGCTGTGAATTTGAGTTGAGCGTAACTCACAAGGTTTAAAGCAAATTAGCAACTGCAACCAAATTCAAATCCAGGTATAACAGCACATGTCCTGGATCCACATTTCTGTCTGAGCTGTAACTGGCTGACCACTGGAACCCCACTGCACATCCCACTACCCAACAGACTACGGAGAGAAAGCTCAGAGCAACGTTAAAAACATAAATGAAGTAACATTTACCTGGTAGGTTTGGGTGGGACACTATCTGATTTCTTCCTCATCTGGCCTGCTTCACCAAGGTCAGCAGGGGTAGCCGGGGTGACCATCTCGTCAATGCTTCGCTCTACGGTGTCCTGCAAGGTGACGTTGCACACAGAGACGCAGGAGGGGTGGAGAACGGTGTAGTCCCGAACCCTCCCGCCACCTCTGCCTGCGGGCTTGGCCGCAGGTTTAGCACCACTTACAGTAGAACTTCGACTAGCAGAAAGGACACTGTTGTGCTTGTCTTGTGCACCCACTTGAGTAGTGCTGGTTAGTTCAACAGGCTCAGAGGCCATTTTGTTGGGTTTGCCTGGCCGCAGGTATTTCTTGCAGTTTGAGGTCCTAAGGGTAAACGGGGAAGGAGGAATGTTGTCCACTGGTTGTGGTGGAGGCTCCGACTCATCCATTTTAACTTCTGCTGTTGTTGCTTCGTCATAATCAGACGCATTAGAAAAGTCTCTACTGCCACTTGGCTCATATGGTGACCGAGACACATCCACGTTAGAAGATAATATGGCCTTTTCGGACACCGGGATGTTCTCCTCACCAGATCGGACTGCGTTTGACTGAAGTGCCACGCATTCTGTTTTTTGGTTGCTAAGTGATATATTTTTGAACCAGGGCTGGTTATTTTTAACAACCTTCCCTTCAGATGTAGGCTTGCCTATAAGTAAAGAAGAAAGGGACACCCATCGAACAATCAGCATCTAATAATGATTATTAACTCAACCGAAAGCAGGTCACATTACAGAATATAAAACATTACAGAATGACAGAACAGCATCCTAATATAAGGTGTGAGGCAAAACAACTGAATGATCTGTTTAAACAATGCATGCATTAATGTAAATTGTGTTGATTACTTACTTATTAAGCTGGCTTTTGAGCTTGCAGACTCCCTTGCAGGAGCCCCAGCAGTGCCCACTTCAGCACTCTGTCCCGTTGATGGCTTTGTCACGTTACCATCATTAGCTTTTGGCTGAGACACGTTGTGACAGGTGAGGCTTTTGGATTCCTCGTCACTGTCGAAGCCAAATGGGTCGTCCTCACTGTCACTGTCCTCAAGCCTGGGCCTCTTGGGAACCTCAGACACATCGGACTTTATGAGGGGTCTTTTGGCTCCCAGCTGAGCTTTGAAGGTGGTCTCTCCCCATCTGGTGGTCAAAGTAGGCTTTCTATTGGAGAATACTTCTTCGAATTTTGAATTGGCCTCGCCTCCCTTGCGGTTGTAGGTTTTACCGAATCTAGAAGTCATGCTGGCTGCTTTAGATTACACATTACCTGCGAATACAGCAGAGGATATTCACTCTGTATCCAAACGCTGAAACACTTAAACATTACACAGTGCATGTATCAATCACAGCTTAAACAAAGTGTACAACTCGACATGACATTAAAAGGTAACGAAACAACGTAGAAGGTCCAAGTGCACGACCGAGAGTTGGGCCGTGTTGGTAAAGGTTGATAGCAAGAACTGTTAGCTATTGGCTACTTCGCTAGCTAAAGCAACGTTTTTAGACGGATGGGGAATGAAATCAAACCAAATTAAAAGACGAATATATTTTTACCAACAATGTGATACATGTCGTCATACTAGCGGCAAGATTACTTTGAGTACCTTGGCTAGGCCTATAATAGCTAGTAAAGTTATTAGAAAGTTAGCGATTAGCTGCAACAACGCAGCTAAACTACGCTAAGGCCAACTTAAGACTGTTTACATTTCATATCTTCTTGCATCAAACCTAAAAAATGTGTATTATGCTTTCTTGTTTATCTCGAGAAGCAATTCTTGCTTAAAACAATCCTCCTTAACAATGATGAGCGTCACACATGTACCTTCCAACTCTTGCGACTCGGGAAACCTCCGCTTGTTTGTTAGCCAGCCGGCTAGGCCTGATCCTCCACTCGCGAACAAATCAAGCGGCTTAAGTGTGGTCACTAGAGTCAAAAAGAATGCTAGAAATACATCTCCCGACTAAATATACACCAGGAGCAATGCTCATTACTGACGAAAGCTAACAAGGCCCAGCGGTTGCAAGTATCTACAAAAAAGAGTGTTTAATCTGGACTTTTTGCAAGCTGTAGCGATATTGACAGCCATTAAAACATCCCCTCCCTTCTCACTCCTTGGATAGAACCCTATCTAGTCAACCGAAAGATGAAAATGAACCAATCAGCGAACAGAATGGTTCTGCGTTCCTCCAAGGCCGATCAGTAAACGTGGCTGTGATTGGTCCAAATCTGAAGCCAAAACAGACGATAGGGGGCGCAAGAGTACTGTCGAAGTTCATTCCAATTGGTGGGAGTGAAAAAGACTCTTCTGGTCCCGGGACGTTAAAAATAAGCTTAACTTTCAGAGATAAGTAATTTTCAAACAATATAACTACTTAGTTTTTAATTATTTGTAGGTTTGGTTTGTAAAAATGGACAAAAAAGTTCCAGCCCATAATATGAATTAAAGTGCTCTTTTTGTAATCCACTGTTTTAATGCTATTTAAAATACTTCATATTCTATTTCACTAATCTGAATAATTTTTGGCCTACCGCTACCTTTTGCGTGACAATATACCACTAAAATATGTATCACAAACACAGTATAAATAGTATGACAAACACATTTCCAGTGAAGTGTAAAGATACTGTACATGTTTCCTTTTGATTCCTTTTCCTCTTAAAATGTCTGTCATAAAATCGAGAAAAGCGCCTTTAAGGGGGGGAATCTCAACTCTGTGCTTTGTAGATGAGCAGGAAAATTAAACTTAGGCTGCAACAATGATCCAGAACCATGAGATGGCAGCAACAGCGTCTATCCAGGTGTTGGACCTTAATTCACGTCTAAATTCATTTTATGCGAAGAGGTGGGGGAAAACGGGAACATATCGGTTTTCCATATGATTATTATAATGATGTGTGATTAAATACCTTCCTAAGTGAATAACATATTTAACTCCTGCGCGCGTGTAATTGCTTCCATGTGCTGTCGGAAAAGCTGGAGGTAAAGGATAAGAATCATCTCTATTAGCCAGTGGAAATGAGAATGTAAAGATTTAATAAGCAATGAGAGCAACATTTAACTTTTCGGTGGGTTTTGGGGGCAAAGTGACTTCATCCACAGCAAAGCAGCGTTATATCCTTCTTGGGTCTGTAGCTTTGGGGAGATTCAAGTTTAACCAAAATATACAGATGTCATGAGTGTGAAAATGTGTGTCGGAGTAACAGAAATAATAGCAGTATGTATCAAAAGAGGGAAGATCAAGCTTTTAATGTCCTCTTAGTGTACGTCACATAATAAATCCAAATATTCTACAGTACCTTTAAAAGGCATCTTGGAATAAACAATTATATAAAAGTGATTTGCTCAGACAGACTAAGCTGTTCAGCTCCACAGTGGAAACTCTGACTGAACAAAAGTCCATATTTAAAAAGGTAAAATTACAAAACAAAAAAAAAAAAGACCAGAAGAAAACAGTAGTAGCATTGTTTAAAGCATTAAAGACTAAAGGTGAAAGCACTGGTGGAGGCACTGCACTGTTTTTAGAACATCTGAACAGTTTTTGCTTTCAAGGCAAATCCAGAATTTTCCTGGAGGTTTGGCGTGACAGGCCTTCTGCCACAGGGAAAGGGTGTGTCAGTAGAAGCCCCCTTTAATAACAGGTCCGACATAACTTTAGCTCCTGTGGGAGGGGTCAAGGGTCGATCTCCACCGGAACAACCGTGAGGATCAGGTCCTCGTTTCCCCTTCGCACGACTATGCTCAGTTTGTTGTCCTTTTTGATGGCGGTGCTGACATCGCTCGCTGATGAAATCCTCTGTCCGTTGATGGAAATGATGACATCGTGCTCTTTGAGTCCACCACTGCAGGAGGAGACAAGGCGATGACTAAACAAAGACTCCATAAAAGGCCCCATCAGTTAGTGAGCAGAGCACAATCACATTTAGCACAAATGAGTTTCAATGAGGAAGACATGTTGTTGAAGATGATGTCCATGTGATCCCACCGTCAGGCTTACATCACCAGTATTAGTTGCCACCAAAACCACCAACAGAAGCTAAAGCTACTCCTGCATGATCGTCTGTTCTACTGAAACAAAAAAACCCCACAAGGATCAGTCATGTGGTCAAAGTTAAAGTCCTCAATTTAAACTTGGCAACAGCTTCCTAAGGTGCAATGACAGTCAGGAGTCACTATTGTCGTCATGGTGGAATTATTGACTGGAGCACTATTTAGCCAATGCTAAAAATACAGCTCCACACATGCCAAGTCTGTAAAGAATTAGTTATATCTGTAGGAAAGGGGAAATATGGGATATTTGTGTCTCTTGTTTAGAGAAGTATGTACCAAGAATCTAACTACGGGGACCTTTGGTCTTTAAATGGAAACTACTGACACTAATAAGGAAGCATACAAGCTGCTGAAAAACTGTCTTTTTAGATAAGGTGTTATCATAGACACCAGTGTGTGTTCCAGGCATACGTCTTGAATTTGGATGGAGAGAAACCCAATAAAAATATTGATCAAAACAGGAGACAGCACTGATGTCAGAAGCTGCGTTTATCCAGTCTGGTGTCAAACCTTCAATTCTGACCGTGTAGAACCTGAACATTCATCTGCAGCGGAGATTTAATGAGATCCAAAGCACTCATAAGCAGCCTGAGGCAAATAAAAGGAGCCACAGAACCGACATCCTGCACCAAGTAGGAGGGTTTTTCAGGCAACAAATCAGCTCTGCGAAGGTCTTGAAGGGAAAGTGGTTCTGGGGTGAGTTCGGTGAGAAAGGGCAGGAAAACCACAGTTCAGTAAGGACCCCCTTCCCACACACACACACACACACACATATTCTGTAGGTGTGAACGAAACAGCTGAGCTAGGCATCTCTCAAAGCTCACTCTGATTGTGAGGGGATATTTTAGACGGCAGCCATTCCAGGCATGATCGAGCACCGTGCTGGACTTTAAGGACAACAGCTGTAAAGGAGGCTGTTCTCATCAGAGATCTACATCAGACATACAGTGAAGGAGTGACATGAGGGTTATGTGAAGCACATGTGCAAATGTTTTTCTTACATTGCAGCTGGTGTTTTAGCGATAACCTCCATGACATAAGCTCCAGAAGTAATGTCAGGGAAGTCCCGGTGCTGAGTCTTCAGCTCTTTAGATAGCCTGGAGGTGGAAACCAGAGTAGAGAATTTATCATCCATCTACGCGTAACGTACGCAACACATATCACCAGTGTTTGGTCCATGAGCCTCACGTACGCTGGAGTCAGAGTCATCATCCTCACACCGATGTACTTCTTCTTTGCAGTTGTTCTCCCTGGAGACGGACAGGAGCATATCACACAGATAATTAGATATGATGAATTTAATCTGATTATTAACCTCTGTGGAGGATTCTGCGCATGACAGGGACATTGCTTCAGACTATAAATCCTCCTGTGAGAGGTGGAACCTCTGGAGGATGGACCAGTGTCCCCAGTATGGACCGGGCTACGGGAACACTCTACCCTGACCCAGCTCCAGGGCAGAACCTCAGAGGCTCCTTGATATTATCCACCTGTCTGATCCTGATGGGGCCAGTTTTTCATGGCAGGACCCCAGGGCCCAAACTAGTCCACCACAGTTGAAAGAGAGCTAGAAGCAGTAAAAGTGAGACTATATTCATACCTCTGCTCTGCCTGTCGTAGGACTCTGCCAGGAACTCTCGGATTTTGTCTGAGGGTATGGCGAAGGAGATGCCAGCCGTCACCTTTAGTGTGTTTATGCCAATCACCTCACCATCCTAAAGCAGCACATCAAAGTGAATAAATGTATTTTTAAATCTCATGATGATGTAAAATCTCTTTCTGGCCTACAGAGAAAACTCAGCCTACCAGATTTATCAAGGGGCCTCCTGAGTTGCCGTACTGTGGACCAGGAGAAGACGCATCAGTTTTCATTTCTGCATTAGAGATCTCAAAACAGGAAGGAGATAACGAGATAAGGAGATGACGCTTTCTCACGTTGATGATTGCGTCCGTCTGAATGTATTCCATGTCAGAGTTACGAAGGCCCAGCTCTCTGCCCCCGCGCTGAGTCGTGCTGACGATTCCTGTGGTGACGGTGTTCTGGAGGGAGAACGGGCTGCCGATGGCAACCACAAACTCACCTGGTCTCAGGTCTGAAGAGCGACCGAGCAAAAGCACAGGAAGCTTCACCTGCAGGGGAGAAAAGGCCAGAAAGCAGAGTCAGCCTACAAACTGTAACGGATGCTTGTGTCAATGAAAGATGAACATTTGTACTGGTTTATTTATGATGGATGCAGCAGAATTAAACACACCAACTCATCAACACTTCTGCACTCCAATCAAAAAAATATTTTCCTGTAATTTGATTCTTGTGAGGGAATTCAGTATCTGCCTGCTTTGGTGACATTTGACTCTTCAACACAAACTTTGTTGAGCTGGAATTGCAACGTTTACAACGTTTTCTCATGGTCGTGTGGGTGGGTGGAACCAACAACAGAAACAGAAACCAACAACCCTCAAAATGCAGCCCTCATAACCCCTACTGTTGCTTTTCTCCCAGGAAAAAACCAACAAGAAAACAATCACTTCTTTTCCCACCAAAGGAAAACGGTGCATTTCTGCCAAACAAGTGGAATCAGGATGGAAATCGGTCAGATCAAAAGCTCCGCTGCCTGACTGAAAACCTCGCCCAGCTAAAAAAAATTTCCTAATGGCAAGTATGAGCCAAGAGACCACAGATGCTGGAAAAAGGAGTGATATGCAGTAAATAATGACCACCTTAGACCCTGTGGAAACCAGGCTACTGTAAACTTGCTTCTGCAGACAGAAAGGATATATTTATCCATCCCCCTCTGACAGTTTCCTTTTCAAAATGAAGTCATCTGTGCTGGGCGGCCGGCAGTCAAAGCCCTCTCTGCCACGTCACATTGTGTCTGTACCTAAAACTGTACCTAAAACTGTTTTTTTAGAAGACAGAAGCAGACAGAGCAGTTGTCCTGGACTCGCCATTATCTGAAAGTCATCCAACAAGATGCTCACGAAACAACTCCAGTCAGTCCGTGTGTTTTCCTCTGTTGCTGCCAATTTAAAGTGTCTTTCCGTCTTGCTGTACACACCAGTCCCACTGCAAATATTTGCAATTTACACTTTCCAAGTTGACTTAATTGGAGCTTTCCTGCACTCTGATAGAATTGAGACTTTTAAACAGAATTATTGAGACTGATGCCAATAGTACTGCCAATAAAACCTCGATACCTAGGCGGTTTATAAAATTTCTAATCTAATCTAGTAAAGATTGATCGTAGGAAACACAGTCATACTTCCCACCACACATGTGTGTCTTTGCTGTAAATGATCACAAAGCTGGATGTGAAATTATTATAGGAAAGATCACACACACAAATACACACACACACGCACACACACATACTCACATACATACATGGAAAAAGTTTAGTGTAGGATTTCGAAAGCAAATAACAGCACCAGTATCACCAGTATCATGGGGTCAGGTTTAGCGCCAAATGGCTCAACCACATCCACCTGTGTGTATGTACTATGATCTAGTAGGGACCTGTTCAGGGTGTAAGGATGGACGGACGGATGGATGGATGGACAGCTTCCTCTTTGAAAGTCAACTTTGTGGTTAACCTGTACAATCAATAAATGTTTGTTTTAACAACATTTTTTTAAATTCATCATGTCAAGGTTCACGCATGCACACACACGCACGCTCTCTCTCTCTCTCTCTCTCTCACACACACACACACCTCTTTTTTTCTGATGTCACCCACCCACACATACACACACAAGTATGTTCATGCATCCTGGAAGGGCAAGTGTAAACTGGTGTAAACTGCATAAGTGGACTGTTTATGTCTGAGCACGCAGGCTACCGCCATCCTATGAAGGCGTTTAGGTGTCACTTACTCATGGGGACCACTCAGTAGTCTGGCCTGACCTGTGGAAAAGGATTTGGCCACATGAGCGCGCCTCCGCTGACCACGCAAGTGACTCACACTGCTATTTTAGATGTTCCGACTTACTGGTGTCTTTCCCGTAGACGTCGTATCCACACTATGACGGCTGTTAGGTGAAAGACAAGAACAACAAAGACCACAAACCTCAGACAAAAGACTGCGACATGTAAGAGGAATCAGCCATTATTACCGACGGAGAAGCAACAAATAGACAGAGCTGCTAAACTGGCTGCTCTGCTGTAGCTGCAGCCCAGAGCATCATGACAGGAACTCAATATAGCTCCATTTTTCATCTTTCATCTTCTATTTTTGTATTTCCTGTGTTTGTGCAGGCTCTGACCTTTGACCTCTGTTCATAAAAGCTGTAATCAGTCCGTTCTGGACTAAGAGAGGATGTTTGTGGCAGGATTGGTCTTCTAGAAATATTCTGCTCACAGGAACTGGACGGATTGAAACAGGCAACAATAAAACACAAGTTCTCTGGCCACAAATACCAGTGCAGAACTGGGAGGGTTGAAACGCTTATGGGCCGTTAACCAATAGGAGAAATGCTGAAAAATACAAAACAGTTAGTGGTGTTTTGAAGGCTGGAGGAGAAGGCTTTGGTGTTGTGCTGCCTTCTGGTGCCAGACTTGTCTCCCAGAGGTATCTCTTATCTGAGCTTTGATGACTTCAGGTATCAAAGTGGCTCAGATCAAGCCAGACTCTCATCTCTTCTGAAACACAACAAACCGCATGTTGCCACAGCTGAGCAGAGACCCCTCGGCTGCGCGGACAGACCGGCCACAGCATCGCAAACAAGGGCAGGGTTGCCACAGAGACAAGCTTACTGTTTAATGTTGTTGCCGTGATTGTTTGGAGGCCCATTAAAAGCCTTCTCATTGACTTCAGTTTTACGAGCAAGAAACCAGGTGCGCGCTTAAAATCAAACTGGGAAGGACTGGTGTTTATGACAAAGACACTGGCTGAAACTAAACACTCTGCATCCGCTGTCAGACAGGCACTGTGGTGGCTGCAGCTTCACGTGCGCAGGCGCTGAGAGGTGGCTTCAAAGCATGAAGCCCACTTTAATCAAGCTGATAAGGCAAAGACGTGATTCTCAGCTGTGTTCTTGGGTTTTACTGATTGTGTCAGCTGAAGCAGGATTCAGCTAGTCCTTATAAGACAACAAACAGCGGTGGGGGATGTTTGCATGTTTGTTGCTGTTTACGTGTCTTGTATGAGATTTAGGTGTGCCTCAAAGTGCAGGTGACGTCAGTAGAACTCAGGCTGGAGGAGCCTACGCTCACAGAACCCACTATGGTTCCCATATGCTGTTGGCAGCAGCCTCCTCTCTCTATAAGAGCAAGCACATGTCTGCGTAGCGTGCATGCGACCTCCCGTGTGGGTCGTTTTGCATGACAGCTATGACAGCATGAGGCTCTGCACAAATCACAATAATGAGCGGAGATGAGCTCTCCTTTGCTGCAGCAAGCTGTTTTACAAGTATTAGATGATCTATGCATCATGTTTTACTCTTTTTCTTCACCCCGCATTTGAACCTGTGGGCTATCAGGCCTTACACACAGCAGGAGAAGACAGTAACAGTAACTGAACTGAACTGATCTGTGACACCCAAATGTTGCTCTATGTTAGTGTGGCAGAAGAGCACAAACCAAAAATTAACATCATCATTGGAGAATAAGATCAGGAAACGACTAAATTTAACCACTGTGGAAACTCAGCAATTGTTAGATTAATATGTATATGATAATTTGCTCTTTATTAATAATAATAACTCAGTAGTGTATCTCTGATCACCTGCAACAGGCTCTCCCAAACTTGGTATTCTCACAGCTGAAGCCCACCAAATCTAAAATAGGTCTTTCACCCAAACCCACGAGTGAAAAGTTCACCATAAAGGACTCACAAATGGTTGCAATCAAATAAAGCGTGAGTGATCCCGAATGGCACTAAATATGAGTATCGTAAATTCTATGATTATTGCGACATTCCGCTGCACAACCATTCCCACAGACTGGCCTGCTGTAACTGCGCCACCATAGACGAAGCCAAACGTCGCACTTCCTGAACCAGAGGTGATGTCAGCTGCCTTTCTAGTGGCCTCTGGAAATATTTACAAAGCCTTAAAGAAAAATGCGACAAAACAGAGAAGAGAAGAAATGTTTGTTTGCAGGTTTGGTCTTTTCCCAAGACATGCTGATGGACAATTTCCTCCATGTACACACACACACACACACACACACACACACACAGCTGATAGGAGAAAATGTACACATCTACATCCTGAGGAAATATTTAGCCTGGCATGACATAATGAGAAAAAGATGAAATGCAGGAACGCGTGGCCATGAGGTGCATTCTCTGTTTTCCCGTTTGCATGTAAAGACAGAGACAAACACTCCAGAAAAGGAGAGTAGCCAACCAGCAGCAGGTAATTCCACAGAAAAATGGCCCAACATTCCTATTCGGTGATGAGCAATAGAGAATATGACTCTTATTATTTCATCGATTTAATGAGGAAAATTTTCCCTGCAACACTGCAGCTACTCTTAGGGGCCCGTTTATTGGTGGTGGCAGAGCTGCTGCCAGTGGGGTAACTGGGAGTTGGTTAAACCAGTAGGTTACAATAGAGCAGCTAATGTCACACATGACTCTGGTTCCTGCTCTCTCTCTGTCTCTCTCTCTCTCTCTGTTATATCATCTTGAGGAAAGGTTCCAGGGTCCCGGGGTCCATTACAGCACATCCATCCACAGGCCCTGCAGACATCCAGGTCCATTTTCCAGACCGTGACCGCATCGCTCTTCCTCGTCTATCCTTCCTGCTTTCGCTTTTCCCTCAAACTCTATTCAGGAACAAGTGAGTGGAGCAATTTCCCACTGAAGCTTCAGCTGTTGAAGACAGACTAATGTCTTTCCCAGAACTGAAGGTTAGACCACAGCCCCAGGAATGGACGGGGCCGTGCAACCAATAAACTCCACGTCCAGGCGGGGAAGGGACCAGACTGAGGATTGAGTCATACAGTTATGAACAATCATTTCATTTAGGAGAGACAATCAGTACCAGAGCTGAAACTCATAAACACACAAATGGAAACATCACTATCATCTTATTATGTGGAAAAACTGAATTTTAAATCAAAAATTGTCTAAACTAAACACAACTTAGATAATGTGCTGGCATTAAATTCCCTGAGTTGCAGCTTTGTGAAAAGCTAAATCCAGTCCTTGCTGCTCAGCTAAAATTAAGCTAAATTGTCAGCAAAGACCCTCACAATTGAAGTCTTACTTTTTTGAATGATCCATCAGAGCTGGAATGTTCAACTGTTTATGCTGAGATTAAGAATCTTCTAGCTTTGTTTCCCTTATAAACGTTAGCCACAGTTAGCTCGGCCTCCTGCCCTCTCATTACAACCCAGTCGTCCTCTAATTACCTCCCACATTAACTGTAAGCAGTTAAACACACATGCTCGCAGACACCCTGCTCTCATCGGCAGAAATGAGCTTTCTGTAGGAATCCATAGGTTTTTATGGTCCTCTGAGCTTCAGGAGCTATTCAGTTCTACTCTGGATGACTGGACTCATCATTTCTTTACCTCAACCAGTGGCTTCCAGTTTAAATCAGTCAATTAAACTGCAACAGCAGCACCACAGAGGTCAGAAGTCATGCCAATCGGTGACCTGTAGCACCACGTTTAATTGGTTGTAATTACCCAAAAATCTGCATCATGCTTGTAAAGAGAGATCACATGACCAACAAACAGCTTCCTGCAGAAGGATCATCCCCTCATCCACGCTCGGAAACACAGTTTATTTTAGGATGAGCCGGAACAAAGCAACCGTCACTGCACTCTTCCGCCCCCCACCCCCACATTGTGGAAACAACAAAAACCTGAATGTTTCAGAAACGGGTCTTTGTGATACACCTTGTGCTGTTGTCACGAGCGTCTATTCAGCTCTGCTAACCAGCCGTGAGAGCGAGCTCCACAGTGTTCGCCACTCTTCCATGATTCCCAGTCCGTGGGACTTGGAGCTCAGCCACACATTCCTTTGCTGGTCATTCACAGTGATCAGCGTGGATCCTCCACCAGAGTGCTGCAGAAACATTGGCTCTCCCTCCGGACTACTTCTCTCACCTGTTGGTAATGACGTTATGAGCAACATGGAGGCCCATATTGCTCATAATGTGTTTCAGCTGCAGGATCTGGACCAACTCTCAGCCAGATGTCTCTTAAAGACCCGTTTGATTGCACCATTCTCACCCCCCAATCCCTCCGCTGCTCTCATGCAGTCCGTTCCTGTGAACTCTCAGCACACATTGATCACCTTTGTGCCTTTGTGGTATTTTTGACTCACCGGTGTGTCGATCTTGATGAGGGCGATGTCCGACTTCTCGTCCACATCTTTGATTTTGGCGTCATAGGAGCCGCCGCTCTTCAGCTCCACCTTCACTCGGTGCTTGTTGGCCACGACGTGGGCATTTGTCACAATCTGTCCATCTTCTGACACCACGAAGCCTGAACCACTGGCCACCGGGACCTCCCGCTTCGAATATGTCATTCTATCAGAGAAGGAAACAGGGGAGGGGGCCTTATATTATTCATGCGGAACATGTTTAACCTTCGACTGACAGAAAAGACAACTATAAGATGAGGAGAAAAAGATCAGAGATGCAAACATGAGTGATGAGTGGAGGAAAGACAAGAGGTTGAGAGGAGGTAAATAAAGGACATAAAACACGGGTGGTCTGTAAATTCAAGTGTGTTACAGGGGATTGTGAACACACACACACACTCACACACACAGGTGTGCGGCTCTTACTTGCGGAAAAGTTCAATGTGAACCACAGACGGAGCGATTCTCTCCACCACGTCAGCAATGAAGTTGTATTTGTGTCTCGGGCTTTCGGGGTTGTTCTGAGCTGCAACACACACACACACACACACCCACACACACACACACACACAGATGTTATATCAGCATCTTTCTATGCATAGTTGTGACTGTGTGTGCGATGAGAGCTGGATCAGTCCAATCATTCCTCCTGTCATTTCTGCAGCGCCAGGCAGGTCAGGAAATGTTGAGTTCTTTTACCTGCTAATTAACTCTTCTGATTTCACTGAAGCATCGGGATTCCCCTGAAGATTTCTATCTCAGCTTTGGCTCCCTATGTCCATAAAGCTTTATTTCCCTCTAGAATGTCATCAATGCATCAAATTACCCGAGACTATATAAAATGTGACAGTGAGGGGGGGTCTGAGGCCTCAAGATCAACCTGACAGTTTAGTTATTGGACGAGCGATGCCATGACCGACGGACCTAGAAGAGACTGCGTAGCTCTGCTCTGAGTGGATTATAGCTGTAGGGTACATGTGGAATGTTCTTCCATTAAAAAGGGCTGATCAAATATAAAAGTGTAAAGAACTTTGGCTCTCCGCACATCCATAATAACCACACCTGTGAGAAGGTGGGTGATAACCAAAGACAACATGCCTTTACTGTCTGACTTTCACCACCTCCTCACCCTCATCGGCGCCTGCAAGCAGCAGCAGGAAATTGGCTGTGAACATAGATCGGTCACATGCTGATCCTCTGCAGACTGCAGAGAGCCCAAACAGGCCCAGACCCAAAGAAAAGCTGAGATGACAAAAGGTGTTTGGCCTCCTCTCGACTGACTCCAGTGTTCAGTGAGCTTCTGCTTTATTACTGATTGATTGTCATGCCTACACAAAAATGGCTTAACAGTAATAATCTAGATTGACGTGTCTCTGGTCTCTGCAGGTCCAGAGCTGAGAGAACACACATACATCTCCCCTCTGATAGGATCAAAAACATCTGTTTTAGTCAGATGTGGCTGGTGGAGCCAGAGAAATCAGGAGGGGGAAAATGAAAGATGCAGAAACCTGAGAGCAGAAGGTTAAAACAACATCACAAAGTGGAAGGTAGAGCCCAAAAATGATGGTTTAATATTCTGAGCAGCTCAGAGACGTCAGGGAAAGAATGTGCATATTCAGCAGGTCACATGATGGAGTCAGGGAGTGCATTCAGCTCAGACAGCATCAGCTACTCACACTCTCCATCAGATCACTCAAATCTGCTCCCTCTCACACCTTTTCGCCATAAAGAGCTTTGAGTCGGCTTCAGTGTGGGAAAGCTCCATCTTTCCATCGCTCCCATCTTTTCAAACATCATCACATTAATTTTAGAAGCTTTTAGACACATGTGCTCCTGAACTTACAGCAACATTTCACCTAATTTACTTTACCAGTGTGGAATGATGTCATTTGAAAGTAGCCCTGCATATGTTTTCTTAGCGCGGGGCCGAGCTGCAGGGTCGGTCTGCACAGTCTGGCTGAATTATCAGAGTGCAGCGAATATTATGATTGCTGCCTTTTGCATTATAAAGACTTTATCTCCTAAAAATCTGACCCATAGTGAAATAGCAGAAAGAACCGAGCTGCCTCAGAATTTGTGTTTATTGGCACCACGTTTACAGACAGACAGACAGAGTTTGAAATATCTGAGTATTTTGCTGTTGTAGACTGGGTCAGACAGCGTTTGCTGCCTCTGCAATCATCTGACAAACAAATGTGGCCATCGTGTCTGCCATACCATGGCGCCCGCACCGTTTTTGATGTGTAAGCCTTCGCTAAAAATATAGCGTCTAATGCTGTGTTTTCCTGTGACTCCTGTCTGTTGTAAAACATCTTCAATAGAGGAGGAATTACAGCGTTGAGTCTTTGCCAGGCATTCCTTCATGTGACTGAGATTTATGGGTGACATCAGAAAAACAGAGGTGTGTGTGTGTGTGTGTGTGTGTGTGTGTGTGTGTGTGTGTGTGTGTGTGTGTGTGCGTGTGTGTGGAGAAAAAGGTTCCCAACTCTGAGCTGTTCTAAGTTTATGAGGCAGCAGGTGTTGAGGTTTCTTCTTCAGAGGTCACTGGAGATTGAATTGAAACACCTGGAGCCTCTGTGTGTGTGTGTGTGTGTGTGTGTGTGTGCGTGCGTGCGTGCGTGCGTGTGTGTGTGTGTGTGTGTGTGTGTGTGTGTGTGGTTATTTCAGCTGTTGTTCTAAGGCTCCTGCAGCCTCTGATGGAGGACTGATCCAGTGACCTGAGCTGCTGTTTCAGCAGGATGACGTCTGCGTGTCACTGAGCTCTGATCACTGGTGCGTTCACGAGCCCCTGTGGCAGATCTAAACTGACACAATCAAATGACTTTAAGCACCACTTCCGTGCTGCCCATTAAGAATTAATCAGAACCGGGGTTTGGCTCCGACAGCTGGATCTGCTGCCAACATGAGCAGTGCAGAAATAACTGGCTGCTCCACTAAAACTGTAATGCAAGAGAAAACCATCTGGCTGGTGGTTTTGCTGTTTTTAAGACAAAAGGACTGTCCCGCTAACATCTGTATGGTCTCAGGGGTGAGGACTTCCAGGACCGTGATGAAGGTGTAATATATACTGACTGCAGTTAATACAACAGTTACAAGAAAAGCCTGCGGCTAAATATCCGTTAGAAACTACATCTGAGCTTGTTGTGGAGGTGTCCGGTGTTGTGCCCGGCCTACCTTTCCCGCAGGCTCCCCGCTGAATGAAAAGAACAGGTGGCTGCTGCAATTTCTGCGCACGACGGCTGACCCGCTTCAGCTCGCAGATATTCCGGTAGGACACCCCGTCACTGCCACAAACCGGCTCGGACGACTTGCACATACACGTCCCGCTTTTGCTTCTCCTTCTCACCGTGATCGTGTAGGCGACTCCACCGGTAACTGAGCACTCCAGCCCCTCTCCGCACACCGGGTCCCCTAGCTTCCCGTTGCTGCCACAGGCTTCGCCCTCGCCTGACGCGCACACCGGGCAGCAGTTACAGACGTCCAGAGTTTGTCCGGCCGCGCAGTCCGCCGGTGGACGAGGACACATGGACTTGTCACAGCGAGAAGGACACCCGACCACGAAACGGTTGGAGCTCTGCGCATATGCCGGCACAGGCGCAAAGGCTGCGATTACGCACAAAGACAGCGACCAGAACATGTCTGCAAAAGAAAATCAGGCAAAAAAATGTTCAGCAGAAAGTTTGTAGGGGCCCCGAAGTGCGTTCTGGACGTGCAGCATGAGGGGATGAGAGAGTCCAGCCGTGCTGAGGGGGGAGTAACTTCAGCTGGAGTGGCATTTAACAGAAACTCCGCCGCGCAGCAATTACGCCACTTTTTTTCTTTACAGGAAGAGAATCATAAACGACGGGCGACGAGCTGAGGGGAAGAGAGGGAGAAAGAGAGAGAGAGATTTCACAAATATGACATGAGAATTCACAATTATGACTTTAAATATGCAATGATTAATCATTTCAACCAGCGTACAAAACATGAATAGGAAAATGCGGTGTTTTTTTTTTAAATTATGAATTAAAATTCCAGTATCAATTTGTTGACACACATCTGATAGTTCTGTTTTTAACTACTCCCCTCAAAGTACTACTGGCATCTGTACAGACCTTGTAGGGTTTTTTATTGGTGGTGGCGGTAGTGTGTGTGTGTGTGTGTGTGTGTGTGTGTGCGTGCGTGTGCGTGCGTGTGTGCGTGTGTGTGTGTTTGTAGGGGGGGGGGGGGGGGGGGGGGGGGGTGAGTTTCTCATCAACAGAAAAATCTGGTTTATATAGATTTCAAGTATTGACCATAATCTTTTCCAGACTTCAGACAGATGGTGGGAAAACAAACATAATCCAACCAAATCTGTTCAACAATGAGCAAAAACAAGGACGAGAGGGTTGAGGAGGAATTAATTAGATTAATTCATAAGGGTTAATGAGATTTTTTTTTAATATCTGGTAAAATATCTGGACACGTGATTTTGGATGATGGCAACCCATCCGACTTGTGAGCTGTAAAATAAACTAGTAAACTGTGAGGCAGTTAATCACAGTCATAAAACACCTTAATAGTAGGGTATTAACGGTTTGAATGGTGCGATTGCACAGAGGGGGGTTCTGGTAGAACTTCTCAAATGCCCCGCTGCTGCGAGACCTCCTGTGGTGCACCAGGATTCAGCTTCTGCGAGCCACAGCGGACGGGAGAAGAATTCAAGGAAATCTTGGCTCGTGTTCGCATGTAGCGACGCAGAATAAACTCACACAGCTGCATGAAGAACATATCATCATCTGACCGAGCAGTGGCAGCCCTCCTCCATGGAGCCGGCAGAGGTTTGTGAAGAGATAGTGGGAAAAGTCAGAGATGAAAACAACCTCAGGAACACCCATTCGCCGACCGAGAGCAGCGAGGGCAGCCACGGACGGACGCCTCTGAGGTCTGTGTGAGCGCAGCGCTCCGCGGGCCCAGCTGACGTCTCGACTCTGAGGTTTCGGTCCGTTCAGGGTCCATATGAGGCCTGCGTGAAGCCACAGTAGAATCTTGGGGAGGCACCCTGCGAAACTACAGAGAAGCGGAGGAGGTCCGCACATGCCGAGTTCTGCACATCATCCAGAGTCTGCAGGGACATCTACAGGCTCCTGCTCCCAACGAGGAGCAAAAAGACCAGTCAACTATTGTCCCTGGAGAATCTATCAGAAGAAATATCGTCTATTTCATTACTGATGGGGTCGACAAATGAGGATGATTAAAGGTCTTAGTGTCATTTCAGAGGTTGAAGTAACAATTGACAACTGACTGGGGCACATCTGCGAGGATAAGTTGACTTAAAGCATTACAATGCACAGATTTGCAGATTTTAAAAAACACGGTCACCTTTTAAGTGTGTACTTGGTGTTAATAAAGAATCCTATTGTCATGAAGCACACAGCATAAGTAGAAGTATAGACGCACTTCCTCTTATTACCACGAGGTGGCACCAGGGACTTGCTGAGTGATGAATACTATCATGGCCAAAGTGAGGCTGCTCGGACTAATTAAACCAATCAAATAAAACCAAGGTTTACGAATGATGGGCACATTTTCACTGTTTATTCACATAATAAATAGACATTTCAAACAAAGCAAAGTAGCTCAAACTATGCAGGACTGAAAAAACAAGGAGGTGCTTAACAAAAGAAAGATTAGTGTTTTACTCAGCATGGAGACTTTTTCAAAGATTAAAGGCAGCTGCCTTCTGCTCAGAGAGAAACACAGGTACAAGAAAATAAACCTGCTACAGGCAAAAGACAGCAGTCAAAGATGCACAAACATAAAAAGAGATGACCTTGAGTCTCCTAAACATTAACAAAGTGTCTTCCCTGTAAATCAATGATCTGACAGAAGTGCTGTGATTCTCCAGTCATCACAGGTCTGAAGAGTCAGAACGTCAACCTGACAGAAGTTCTGAAATGAAAAAAATCTTCAAACACAACCTCCACGTTTAATTCCCACCTCTGAAAATACCAAGAATGTAAAAAAAAAAAAAAAAAATGCTGGAATATCACTGAGGAGTGGTTCACGTACACAGAAAGCTTAAAAAAAGGTTTATCTTGTGTTTCTGCACAGGCACCAGAGATGGATCCACTGTGAAAACTGATCCCTAATCAGTTACAGCTAAGCTACATTAGCCTCTGCTCAGAGCTAATGGCCAGCGCTACCTGCTGATCTGAAATTAAAATCTAGATTAAAGCAAAGGCTGTTAAAACTGTAATGAATTTGGTCTATTTTGGGCTTTCAGCCCGACAGAGTATTTATCAGACCCTGATGACACAATTCACCAAATCACACCATTACTGAAAACTGCCCATAGACAAAATTAAAAATTCAGAGATCAGATCTGAACTGAAGAACAGTCCCAGTTGCTTCACTAGGTTTTAGTTTGACCTCACCATTTAGTCAATAAATACAGGAGAGAGCAAAGCAGTTGGAGGCTGTTGTTGCGACTGGTCTGTGTTTGGCACACGGATGCAGCTCAGTGGTGAACCAACTGGTTTCTGTCTCACAGACACTGCCAGAGAAGCTGGAAATGGGAGTTGAAGACGTTCATGATGCCTATTGCCCGCGGACAGCTTTGCTTTTAAACCTAAAGCTCATCCCCCTTAAAATCCTCCTCATCTCCAAAGTCTGTGTCCTGATAAAAAAAGAAAAATCATTTTTATTATTCTGGGACGACCGCTCACACCTGGCTCACTGGCAGGTCTGCGTCATCTAGACTCAGAGGCGGCTCTAGCACAAGGGGCTCGAAGCTGCTCCGCCGTCGCCACGGCGACTCCCCCGAGTTGTGGATGGTGGTGGAGGCTGGTTCACAGGTCACTTCGCCAGGTGGATCTCCTGCAGCGACAAGCGTGCCGGCGGGTGGTTGTGACAGGGCCGCGGCAGAAGGCTCATGAAGTGTTCGCTGTCCCACGCCAGGCTGCGTGCATGTGCCGCACGTGACAGCAACCCCCCACTCTGGGTAGCATGGTGGCATGGCAGATATTGGCGAGCGAGGGACAGGGGGACCCGTGGGGGTGCGGTAGAAAGCGGCACGGCTGCCGTGTTCCTGCAGCACAAACAGTAGAATCAAGAGTGATTGACAGAAGGTGAACCTTGGTTAAAAAAAAAAAAAGAGGGGAAGATGATCCTGGGTATGTTTTAGAAGCACGAAAGACTCAGATTTAAGATCACCGTTGGGCACCTGATGCTGCTGGAGCGGAAGAATCAAGCAGTTCTACAGGGTAAAGATGGAAGCAGTGGTAGTATTTGTGAGGAGGGTTTAGTTTTAGTCTCATGGTTGCAGAGGAAGAGAGGGATGCCTTAAACAGCTGCACTTGATTGTGGATTATTTCAGGGCTTTTCAGTCTCAGATTTTAATCTCTGAAACAGAACAGAAGCATGCAAAGACAAGAGAGACAGAAAAGTAAGGAGCTGACAGTAAGGAGCGCTCAAAAGAGCACCCAGAAAGCTGTTCTTATACACCCCAGTGACCCTGCAGATACACCAAAATATGAAACATTCAATATTCAAGAAATTTATAGTGGAAAAACAAACAAGCAAAATCTGTTAGTAAAATAATGCCGAATTTTCAGGGTCAAAGAATCTCCCACACTCATGTAAAGTCCAACATTGTCTTCATTATCATTATTGTGAGCTGGACTTGTGCAGCCAGCACTGGTGAGAACACATTTATTAACATTTAATAACAAACTTAATAACACCTTCTGTCAGGTCCATACAGATTCAGACAACTTTACTATTTTGCCTCTAGGGTCAGAACAGTTATATTCTTCATGACACTAAAGCTGAAGGATTCTTTCACGTTGACCCCACTGTGCTTTTGTATTAAGGGAAAATCATAAAGCATCAACGTCGAAATCATTACGGAGCTGATCGGCTATGAAAAGAAAGAAGGAACATACAGGCAGTGAACAGGAGGGAGGAGGAGAGACAAGCAGGAAGTCACACATCTAAAACAGGTACACAGCTGCAGCAGGCTGCAGAGACAACAGTAGAGGAAGAGAAACAGTCAGCGACACACATCCCTCCCAGTAAGACACAAACAGAAGGTATTCACAGATGAGCCGGTCAGGACGGACATGCAGTCAGTTCACCATAAAGATGTGCACATAAACAAAGCAAACATGTCTGCTTTTAAACTCTAACGGCAGCAACAGGTGAAAACAGGCGGGCAGTGACGGCGGGACTGTCTGATCTTTTCTCGGGTAACCTTCATCAGTACATGGAGCAGAAGCTAAATGCGGCAGAGGTAAAGTCCTGTTAAACTCCAAAGATTCTTTTTTACCTGTTTACATGGAGACTTGCTGAGTTTCGCGTGACGGCACGGCAAAGAAAAAGCAAAGGAGGAGCTGAGATAAGGAGCGAGTGCAAAGACGTGAGGGAAGAAGCGCTTGGGGAGATTCAGAGGGTTCAGCTTTAGGATGGGATTGGATCTTAGAAATAAAGGAATCATGGTTGTCAACTCGAATCTGCTCTCATAAGCTTTACAACAACTATAGGGCCAGCCAGTCAGTGGAAAAGAGTATTAAAAAAGTCAACTTATAGCTTGAAAAAGGGGGATTTAGACGAGCTGACATACGTGCTGCTGCACTCCCCGATTCGAGACGTATACCTCTGTATACAGGGGTTCGACAGCCGTCTGGCCTGCCGCATCTGCAACAACACAGTGCAAAGCAGTATTAGAGCAGAGGGGCTGTCTGTCCACAGGGAGACAGTGGAGAGAATCAGAGACATGAGAGGAAAGAACTACTGGAGAGGAAAAGATGAGAGGGAAAAGGACAAGACGAGCAGGAGCTGCCTGTGACCACACATCTGGATATCTCTCGGCACCAACAGAGCGACCCCCAAAATGTGATGAGCGTGTGTGTGTGTGTGTGTGTGTGTGTGTGTACAGATCTGGTTGTGTGTGTACGTGGGTCAGTCATTTCTGGTTTCATCACGCGGATGACCGGATTCGAGCCCAACCTGGAGGTAGCCGAGGGCGTAATAATCTGTCAACACTAGTGTCACCTATTACATTTCACAAAGTTAAAACAGCATAAACACGCAGCTCACATTTGAGCTCTCAACAGCTGCAACATCAGCTTAAAACATCAGAAAAATCATAAATAACTAATATCAATGTTGGTGTAAATGACTGGCTTAAAAAAAGAGAAACGTGGAGTCTCGCAGGAGGGACAAGGACACGTACTGTTGCAGCAGATCTCCCTGGACCTCGCTGGGCCACGATGGCTCCTGAGACAGCTTTGATCCAGTTGTGCATCTCCTCTGGACTGTCAGCCTGGTACACAGGGAAATGACCGTAAGTGAGACAGGAGTGTGAGAGAGACCTCTGTGGTTGATCCTACAGCTCTTCACACTGAGCTTCAAACACTTGCATGCATGAGTCCTACCTGTATGTAGAAGGTCCTGGATGTGGTGACGACCTCAAACAGATTATCTCTCATCATGATGTCGCTACAGCAGACATGAAAAAGCAATCGAGATGAAGTGTAACTCAGACAGGCGTATCTAAGTGGAGGAGAAGGCTTAGGGAGAGACACTCACCTCTGTTTACACTCCTGTACTTTATGAACCTCCTTCAGTGGGATCTTCCTCAGCGGCTCCTTTTCCTAAAAAGGAGAACAACAAAATATAAACCTTTACACGGTTTAAACTAAAACACACAGGATTCATATTGCTCTGCATATGTGTGTCTGTAGCTTTGATGAAAGCTGTCCAGGTCTTAACCCAGGACCAGCAGAAAGAAGGCTGCCTTCGGCCTCAGTTGGTGCTCTGCACCTCTGTGGTTTGATTTTGGACCACACTGACCTACTCCAAGCCGCTGATGTACTATTTCTATATTTCCTGCTGTGTTGCCTTCTGTTGCAGTGCTCAGCCAGATCGCTCTTTGCTGCTCTGTTTATGTTCAGTGTTTATTTCATGTTCAGGTGATCTTTCTGTTACCTTTCCACTAATGCATCACCAGGAGGGTAAAGATGATGACAACAGCCAGGAAATTGATAGACAAAATGATTCACATTTCCTTGAAGCCAGTGACGCTCACTGTTGTTCTGCCTACCATCAGCCAGCTAGGGCAGCCATTGGCCCATCTGATGCAAAATTTTCCACTGTTGCAAACTTTGGTTTTGCTTGCTAAAGGGGAACGGGAGATCTTTCCAAACAACACTGAGTGCAGATCTTCGTTTAATAATACTCATGTTAATTTGCAAAGAATACATTGTTAAACGTATAAAACCAGACCAGTGAATCAGCTGGAATTACAATGTCTCTAAAGAGGACAGTTCCCTCAGATATTATGCTGGTTGATATCCTGGCTCCTGAGTTCGCAGACACCCTTTGTCCAGAGTTATTTGGCTAGAGAGGGTCGGTAGTTTCTGGATTGCACAGGCATGGATGCTACTGGCTGGCACTTTCACTTCCCATACCAAAATCTACATGCTGTAGTGCATGTAGGGTCAAGCAGCTGTGTGATGCTCTGATCGGGATTTCCACCGAATCACCAGAAGTTTCCTAACTTGTTCAGCCATCAAGATCAGATGTGTTATTCACATCTTCCCTTACTTTGTCTTTAAAATACTGTATATTTTGTTACGACTTAATAAAAATGGAGCCCGACGTCTGTGCAGACCAGCACATTTGTTGAATAATGGAGGATCAGAGATCTGTGTGACAGTGATATGCATCATTACTGGAAGCCTGCGGGCGTGCAGACAAAAAGCAAAGGGGGGAAAACATGGCATGATGGGACATGTAAAGGGAAGGCACTGAATTCCAAAGACAGCAGACAACAAGTGTAAGAAGCAGAAGCAGGAAGAGAGTATTTGCTTTTACTGCCTGACAATATGGGATAAACTATAACCACATGCACATTCTGGTCTTACATCACTAATTATGTGACTAAAAGAATTACCAAATCTGATTTGAAGTAACTCATCGCGTTTTCTTCCAACAAGAAATATCGCCTCTTCCAGTTCCTCATCTGAAAAGAGAAGAGCTAGGATAAAACCCAGCCACCACTGGATACATGATTTAAATAAAAACATCTAAAAAGAGTCTCAGTAAGATGGAATATGTTTTTCCCACATTAGATGAATCCAGGGAGCCCAGCAAGCAGCAGGTACAGGAACTCACCACAGCTCCCTGTTTGACGCAGTAGCCTGACTTGATGACAGCATGATCCTGAGCTGGACGGCCCAGGAAATATGGCAGCTGGCTGTGGGAGCGCTGCAAAGCTTCACCATCGGCTCTATCCACACAATCGCTGCCTTCATGCTGAGTGACAAACAACATGAACACATGGCTCAGTGTAGCTTTACGTCACTTATCATACATCAAATAACAGGTTTGTCATAATGATATGAATGGTTTCAGGTGTTGTTGAGCACAGCAGAAGGGGTTACTTGTGTCGGGGTCACAATGGGGACTCCTCCGATGATTTCTGTCCTATAGGAGACCTGCTTTTTGGATCCAACAACATCTGGCAAAGCTTTCTGGTTTTCTGTATTCTGCTGCCCATCTGACGCCTTTGGCACCTTTAAATAAATCACACACAAAGTTAATTATTTTTGACGATACGAAAAGGTTAGATTATATTACCATTAGATTGCCAAGTATCAGATTAAGTTTTGTGTATTTCAGCTGTAATCAAAAAATGGAATTTATATTGAAGCCCCTGCCTTTAACATATGTAATATTGATTTCCTCTCCTTCAAAGCTGCAAGGAGAAGAATGGAAACAGCTCTTATCTCAGGATTCATTGTGACAATACAACTTCCTGTTAGTCACATTATGACTCACTCATATCAAGGAACTGGGCAGAAACTCTCTCACAAGAAGAAATGAAAAGAGTTATTAAACTTGAATATAAATGATTGTTTCAGCCTGTGTTGTTTCTCACAGTGATCTTGGTGGCATTATTGAGCGCGCTGACCCAGTCCACAAGATCCTGTTGGTCATTGGCCTGCAGGAAGAACTTCCTCATCCCAGCATTGATGACTAACAGATGAAAACAGCAGGAAAACTGTATTACAACAACATGAATATACGGATACAGTCAAGTCATATTTTATCAAAAGACAATCTTCTATAAAAAAAATGATGAATATGATGTAACATATTTTTCTAGAAGTGAAAGTAAATTATCTAGAGCGGTCCTCATAAGTTACCAGCAGTAACCCGCTGACAAAGCTCATTTCTGCTGCCTCAGCCTGCAACCGGGGAACAAAAGCAACTATTCTAGCATATTTTCACTCATACAACCCCGCCTGTGTGCATGTGTAAAATGCTAAATAGCTCACAACATTACTGTCTTTTAAATCTTAAATTTAAGTAACCCAAAGTTCCGAACTGTAATAAATAATCCTAACTCCCATTTTGTGGCCTGATGATTAACGTTCTTATTCTCTGATGAATCTGTGAGGGTCTCTCTGACTGTCGCCACA
Organism: Takifugu rubripes; assembly: GCF_901000725.2. Taxonomy (NCBI): domain Eukaryota; kingdom Metazoa; phylum Chordata; class Actinopteri; order Tetraodontiformes; family Tetraodontidae; genus Takifugu; species Takifugu rubripes. The sequence continues at coordinate 5,492,432 of NC_042288.1, forward strand.
TCCCTGTAAATAAATGCCTGGTCTCATCCAGATCAGCAGCACATATTAACACCAGTGTCAGTTGTGGTGGCAGGATGTTTGGGATCTGTAAAGAGAGGTCAGATCTGACTCAGTCACACACTTAATGTGTGCTGCCGAGAAACGCAATCAAGCAGCAAAGGCACCGCAGTTGTTCTCCGTCACCACCGTGACCCAAAAGACCCAAACCCACCATCAATCAGAGTCAAATCTCAGCATTTTTTTAAGGATAAATAAGCTGATCAATAAAAGAGATCAGCAGGATTCTTCACACGACCCGACTCGTGCAGACAGGAGTTAAAAATATTGGATGGTTCTGGATTGGGGTCCAGATGGGCTGTTTGTGTGTAGCTTAGACTTAAAAGCTGGAGGTCAGCTCCCAGCAACACAAGGGTACTGCAGTCAAAACACACTCATTGCTCCTGACAGAAGAGGGGGAGGAAACGCCAACCTTCTTTACTACTAAACAACATCATGGCGGCTCATATTTACACAACACTTAATATTCTTGTCCTCAACACAATTTCAGATTTAACATTTGAAATTACAGGAGAGTTTTTTCAAACCGGCAGCAGATGACTGAGGGTTAATTACAGCAGCCTGTCAGCAGGTGTCAAGTCAGAGAACTTGGAGAGGAATTTTAAACCAGGGTTGGGTGTGTTTTTTAAGTTCTGATGTAAAAAAAGACATTTTATAGGCGAAATGTTAAAAGTCTCTTCAGACATGGAGTTTCCTGGAAAACCTGGAGGCATCAGGGACCAACACAAATATTGTGTAACCTCCCGTGTCACTGCGTGTTGGCTAAACAGACGACAAAGTGGATGAGTCAGTGGATGGGAAAGTCTGTGGAGATCAGCGCTCAACCACGTTTAGAGGACAGAGAAGGACGGCAAACACTGTCCAATGTTAATGTTTTCACTGCTGAGCTTAGTCAGATCATGACTGTGAGGGTCAGGAGTTTCTTACCAAAGCAGAATTCTGCCTTTGGCCTCAGCTTTGTAGCATCGCTGACCTGGAAGAGGGAAAAGGTCACAGTTTAAGCTCCTCATCCATCCAAATACATTTAGCAGTTTGTCTGACACCAAGCTGAGCTCATTATTTAAAAAGTTATTTTAAATAGAATTCTGTCCTATATTAAAGATGCTTGAGGAATTTAGCTCCCAACAAGTCTAACATATGAGAAATTCCTCCATTCATTCGTGGCAGCAAACTCTTATTTATTGTGTCAATGGTAGAAATGAATCTTACCTTTGAGATGTAGGTGAGTTTGAGGGAGCCAACACAATCAGCACCAACGGGCAAATTCTGAGGTAGGAAAAGCAGAAACCCTCCTTCAGATCAGGGGAAACTTCCAAACAAAGTCAGTATTTCAATCTAAGTGATTACAATTGTGAGTGCAATCAACAGGAGCTAGTGTTCTTTATAGAACCAAGAGTATAACAGCATTAACATTTAAACATATTTAATGAATAAAAAGACAGTGACTGACTGAATTATTTAAAAATCTTTTCAGCACAGTAGGCTTATGAATACTTCATGTAATAGAGTACTTACAAGTGCAGCATTGGCAAACGAGCGTGATGTACAAAAAGTAGAGGTGCACTGTAACAACTCTGAGGGCTCCAGTCAGCACAGAATCGACATAACCCATTTGAAAAAGAGGTCTGACTATTTACACTGATGAACTTAAGTTATCACAATGTATCAGCACTGAACTCGATCTTGGTTCCATTATTGGATTTAAGGTGTCAGGGTCATCACCTTTTAAAATATGATCAAATATATTTCCCCCTACGTGAACATAGTGTTGTGAATGTAAATTGAAAATAAATGTTTAATTGTAATGAGCCGAGCTGTGTAGTTACCTGCGGGTTGTCCATAAACCACACCAAGCTTCCTTGTTGAGTGTCCAGTATGAAGTAGCGCCGCAGGAACTTTCCGCTGCTCTCGTTCTCCTCTATGTCGAGGAAACCGCAGATGCGGTTCTGTCGGTCCACGTAAGGCATCTGGCCCCCCAAACATTCCCCGGCCTGCCGCGGCCAGGAGAGGGACGTGGGAGTGGGTGGAAGGGGGAATTATTCCTGAAAGATTGAAGAAAGTCTTTACCCAGCTACTTTACCCCTGACATTCAGGCTACCTGGAGCTCTGGTAGCTGCAGCCTGCCAGACACAAACCCCAGCTCCACCTTATGAGCATGGCCCACTCACTGGCTCCCCTCCCACCCCCACCCCCTTCGAATTCCCCCCCCCCCCCCCCCACAGCTAAGTTCAGAACCAACTTTAGCAGAGTTGAAATAAAAGAGCTCCTAAACTCAGAATATTATACTAAAATAGTATATTATTATTAGACTAAAAGAAATAATTCTGAGAGGAACTGAACTGAAGACGGTCTAATGTTTAACCGACAGCAGGCAGCAGCATGCCTCTTCTGACCTGCAGCTTTGTGGAGTAAATGATTACCGTAGTGCACATCCCATCAGGCTGGAGTGTGAAAGCACACGTTATTGGCAGACCTGAGCTGTGGGCGCAGCGTTAATGCGGACACATCATCATTGTTGTCCTGCTGCTGCTGCTGCGGCCTGAAGTATGTGATGGAGGAGAGTCTTTGGAAAGCAGAGATAAAGAAGTTCTTTCTCTGGAACATTGTGAGCAGTGTGTGGGTAGACGATGGGGGCACAGAGGGGACAAAAGGCCTGCTTGTTGTGCATGTATGTTTGTGAGAGCATCTCACTCGGGCCTGGAGCTACCCCAGGCTTTCTAACTGACAGATGGGCAGGGAAAGGAACAAACTGGGACAGACAGCCAGAGACTCGGGTGTCAGGGTGGGCCCACTTTTACAGGACCACACTAATCTGATCATTATCGGAGTACTGGATTAACCAGATTACTCACTGCAACAGCAGGATGTGATCTGCTTTATCAGATGATGGCAGTTATTTTATGAGGAAAAGGATTAACTGACCAACAACACTTGCACCTCTGTGCATTTACACGTGTTAATCTGACTTCTTTCATTTTTCAGTAGGAACAGAGTTGATGTGGTGGCAGCGTGGGTAGGAGACAAGAGACAACCAACATGGTGGCGGGCAGTGGGGGAAGGCGATGAAGAGCCTTTTCTGGAGCCAGAAGGAATTTAACATCAGCACATATTTAGGCACTGAAATCTGCTAAATGGGAGTGTTGAGGTGCATGTACAGATCTCACACCATTTGAATGATCTGATTCCCCCTGGGTTTTGTTCTGGTCATGTGACCGGGCCCAGTGGGAGGCATCACAGCTGCGCAGGAACGATGGCGTGTTCTGATCACCTTGATCTACCTGCTCGGTTCGCTACGTGGTTGACATGTTCCAACTGGATTAATTTACCTGCTGCACTTTGTAAATACTGAGAGCTGAATTTGCACCACTAACACAAGCAGGCTTGGTTGCTGCCAAGAGGCTTCATTATCCTGTAACCTGCGGTTAAAAGTTTGTTGTGCACGAATCGGTGCACCTAATCCTAGTCTTACCTGAATGTTAGGTAGTATTATTCATAGCGCATGCAGGGGTGTGTGATTATGGGATATTATTCTGCTGCTTAAATCAGATAAATTATAAAAAATTATAAAAAATATCAATTTTCTGCAGGCTGCATCTAAACTCTTTCCACAGGAACAAGAAGCTATTTAACGTTAATCTGATCCACATGACATCCAGCTCCATGACCTCAGACATGGATTATCTCTGTAGTTTTATCTTGATATTATCTTATTAGCCCAAACTATGTGACCAAACATTTGCTTCATGTTGCTGATCCGACTGTCATAATCCTCCTAAATATAATTTTAAAGTGTAAATTTGTTTCATTTTAATATTGGCAACATCTGGTTTTATTGTCTTTGCTGTACTTTGTGTTCTCATTCAAATACGAATGCAAAGATGATTTCCTGTTTTATGGGTGCTTTGGCAGGGTAAAAGTTAGTGCACGTGTTCAACATCATTTACATCTTCTGCCTACACATTAACTCTCTCAAATGCCACCATCAGCTTCACAGCCGGTGTGGCTGCTGTGGTGTTTCCCCCCAGTGCAGCATACTGGTTTCATTAGTTAAACAGATCTGCTGCATCACACCAAGCACCAACAATGCAAATGATTTCACTGTGATCAATTTGGCTAAAATGTGCAGTTATGCGTTTACTGGACAACATTCTAAATGTACTATCATTAATGAGGCATGAGGCTGTATGTCCATCTGAAAAAAATGGAGCATATCTATAGATTGAAAATGTGAATAAATTTCCTAAATCAAAATACCAAACCTCCACTTTGTATTCAAGCAAAACAAAGACTAATAGTATAATATTTGTGCAAAATGACTTGAATTGTCCAGTAGATGCAGTAGGGCACCTGTTAACCATGTGTAAATACACTTTCTGCCCCTCTTTACATTGAGTTAGACTCTAACACACAGACAGCACAAGAGGAAGGCCAATTAAATGTCCACTCCATTAATGTGCTACCTCCCGCCCCACTAAATATCAACCGACCAGTCACACAGAACCAGTCAGAAAACACCATCACAATATTTTCCATTCCAGACCCTAAACCTTTGGAATAGCTCCTTTAAACTACTTCCAAACATACAGTATCAACTCTGGATAGGTGTGTAATATATGAACTACTGTAGAGATTAATTGGGCTGAAGTCAGAAGAGGAAATCTGAGGACAGGACGCTGCTGCACGGGTCCATCATCTCCACAGAGAAAGAAAAACCTGTGGTCAGAATGTGTGTCTGTAAGAAGGTCTGCAGCTTTGACAGGCTTTGGCCCTCTAGGTGCCCAGTAAAACTCCCAGTGACCACAGCAGTGTCCCAGTAAAGCTCCCGGTGATCACAGCAGTCTCCCACTGAGGCTTTTCATCTTTCCAGACAGGGCAGACTAAAGATGCTCATTATGTCTGAGGAGCCAATTTAGAAAATTGCACAATGAGCTGAGACGCCAAGAAACTGATTCAAACTGGAATAAAGAAAAGGCTCCAAATGCGCCCAATCGAACCATGATTTTCTAGGTCCAAAGAGAGGAGGCTAATGGGAGCCGGGGTTAAACATGTGAGACCCTTTGGCCTGAACTTAACTGGGAGATGTGTCAAGTTAGCTCGCTGTTAGCAGCTACCTGACAGACTGAACTTACCACTTTCCACGAAAAACAACCAACATTACGCAACTTGATCACAAACCCTGACCCCAATGAATACCCTTATCGCGGTTACCTTCGGCTACAAACTACCATTTTATGGAGGGTTCTGGGTAAGAAGTTGTGCACTAAAGTACCCGAGCTAACGCTCGCCACTCCTCTCACGCACTTTGGCAAAATGTGGCTAAATTCCAGCTGCATGAAACCGCCAGGCGTCGTAAACAAGGTTTGGCTAATTTCAATCAACACGCCCGGTAAACTTACCCGAGTCTTTCTTTTTCTATCTTCTACGGTCGACGACGGTTGGTGTCGGTGCTGTTCGGTCGGTCCTCCCAGTTTCAGCCCATCTCCACTGAACTGGGAGGGAGAGGGCGAGAGAGCAGGATCGTGTGTAAACAGGATGATCACTCTACACATAAAAAAACGACCGAACACCGGGGAGCAACTGCCACTGTTGCCTTTACTTTCGGCTGTGTATGGAAAAGTATGTGCTAAACCTTTTAGAAAATAACAAAAATAATAATAATATTTTTTTTAACTATTGCTTCATCAGAATAATTGTACCTCTTCAAAAAACTGTGTGAACGGTGTGAATGTTTGTTTTGCTGTTGGAAGGAGTGGAGGACTGCATTGTATGTGGGTGATAGGAAGTGCCTCAGGCCACCACCTCTGTTTAAGGATGGTTTCTCCAATTTAACATGGATAGCACCACATATGAGAAACTCAAGCGGGACCCCACCAGCTCATACAAGAAGAAGGTGGTAGACTTACTACAGAAACTGGAAAAGGATAAAGCCATTGACAGACCACAATACTACCGTCTATATCCAGGGGAAACCATCCCTTGCGTTTATGGATTGCCCAAGATCCACAAACCAGAGACCCCTCTCAGACCCATAGTAAGCAGCATCAATTCTGTAACCTACAACATTTCCAAATACTTCCATCTTGTCGCCCATGGTTGGCAACACCCCACACCACATCAAAAACTCCCAAGACTTTGCTCAAAAAGTCGTTGGACTCACACTACTTCCAGAAGAGACTATGGTATCTTATGATGTCACGTCACTCTTCACGTGCATCCCCACCGCCAGCGCCATAGACACCATCCACAAGCACCTTCTATTGGACAAGAATCTTACAGAAAGAACAACCTTAACACCGGCCCAAATCTGCACCATGCTGGACCTGTGTTTGAACACCACCTATTTCCAGTACAGAGAAGGCTTCGACAGGCAGAAACATGGCTGTGCCATGGGCTCACCAGTATCCAGGCTATATATTTTCAAGCTCTCTCCCCAGCGATTTCAGAACTGAAGAAGCCTTCTGGATAGAAGGCGAAACGTCTTCAAGAGAAGAAATCCAGTCCAGTTGACAGAGAAAACTACCTTGGATACAATGACCTGGATGACTGAGAATTTACACAGACTTCCCAAAAAGAAGTGTGATATACTTTCATGGAATTGGTGTTCTTCCTGTAGCACCTGTTATAAAAAGCTTGTCAGGGAAATCGTATTTTTTCCACTTTTTTCACCAAGACATGGATGCCTCTGTTAAAATTGAATAACTAATTACACAACAATTAACTCTAAGGCGTGGGAACCCATAAATTGCGGAAGCCATGGCACTTGTAGATTACCTTAGAGTGAGATGTCTTCTCTTTTCGCTCCTCTGTGGCGTAGTGTGCGCGTGTGAAACACATGCGGAGCAGAACGCGGTGAAACCACACTAGTGCGGTGATTTAGCGACGTCTAACGTTTAAAATCCGAACTCTTTGGTCTCTTTGTATGTAATTAATTTGGTGGTCTAAACTATATATATAGTAAACGTAAGTTGTCACAACTGAATGTTACGTTCACCTCGAATTAAAACGGCTGCTTTATTTAAAACGTAGCTGAGGTTAAACTAGGACTTTTTAAAAGTCCTAGTTTTATGACTTTTATGCCCGTCGAACTTTCAAGGGTGGCCAAAAGCTGTTCTTGCTTACTGTGTTGCCTGTGCGGGGCAATTAACATTTTAACTTGTACAAAACATGTAAAATTATAGTGGCCATAACAGAGAGATACCTGCAATTACGCACCACACGCCCTCGCGCGTCGGTGTGGCCACATTTTCGAAATGTCTGTTGCGTCTTTTACGCACGCACAACTATAGCTGCTGTAAACCATTGACGATGCGTTACATGCTGGCGTTTCCTGTTCTCTCATCTTCAGAGAGTATACAGTGCTGACAGAGGAGGCAACTATGGATACAGAGCTGACAGAGGAGGCAACTATGGAGGAGGAAGATGGGGACAATCACCCGAAGATGAGAAACCCGCCACTGTGGCCCCAACGCAGGAGGCGATCAAAGAGCGACTCATTCGGATTCAGGTCCAATGTGCTGTGCAGGCTGCGACTGGCCCGTTCAGGTAAAAACAGAAAAGGCTCATTAAAAAAAACCTCAACAACTAGCATTTTCTCATTGAGTTTTTAAATTTACCGCAAGTCTCCCCTTCTGCTTTTTATCTTTCTTTTTCTTAAACCTCATAACTAAACAAGATAAAATCAGATGTACCCGATGGTCCCCGGAAGAACCAGAGATATGAGAGTCATCTGCACCTTGGCAACATAAAGCAAACGATCAAACAAGATGTAGGCATTCATAAGAGATAATCAGTTACTACATTCCAAAGTGACCTGTTATGATCTAGCTCCTGTGTGTGCGCGCGCGTGTGTGAGAGAGAGAGGTAATTGTCTTAAAACAGAAAGAAAATGGAGAAAAGACACATTTTCCGATCTTAATCATCTTGTCTGCTGAATTGTGACCATTTACAAGCATGTTTCTTGTTTTGGATCCACTTCCAAGTTCAGACTTGTGGATTTATTCTGCAGTCTTCGTGATCATTGTTTTTCGTAAGATGAAAGCCATCTTCAGCAGCTGGGCTTGTCTTCAGTCAGAGCCGGAAGTCTTGAGTTTATGACAGGAAATGTTCAGATGGGGTTTGTGCTGTTACGCTTGAAACTCACTGGTCTGAAAATAAGTCTTTGTGGTTTAGGGTCTTTTGTCTTTGGCTTTCACATCAGAGCTGTTTGATCCACCAGCAATTATTTCCGCTGGGCCTCCACTTCCAGTGTAAATCTCATCTGAACTCTGGACTCAAACGGATTATCACCTGCAAACATTTGAAGCCTCAACAAAACGTTGTCAGATGTGTTTGGTCCACTTTCCAGAGTGCAGTGTGAAAGTGAACCAAAACAAATGAAATGTTTCCGCATACCCGACGCAATCGTACCGAACCCTCCTGCTGAGAAAGAGCCTTTAAGGCTGAATGAAAGAGGTGGTTTTGTGAATCAAACGACAGGGGGCGCTACTACCACTACGTGCACATGCACATATGACACATCAGATGAGGCTATAACATGTGGGTGAGGAAGAGTTCTCAGATGGTTCCTGAAATGTTAACTGATTTACTGTCTTTAGACTTAAAGGGAACACAGTGATGACAAGCACTTATTCAGAGGGAAAAGCTCCGCTGGGGCATCTTATCAGGATTTATCTCAAAGGGGAGGCGTCTCTGTTCATGTGAAGAACTTTTATTTGTTTTATTAAGCTTTTTGAGAACTAACGCATGGCATCAATATCAGTGTGCTCTCAGGGTTTGTTTGTTTCTGAATCTTTAGTTGGATTTTCTTTTAAATGGTGGGTTTGATTCTTGTGAATGAGTCGTTGTCACCAAGCACCCACCCAGAAACAGAAAACCTTAACAACCAAGCCCAGCAGAGCTCAGTAGAGCCCAGTAGAGCTCAGTAGGTGCTTACTGAAAAGCCCCAATATTGTGCCCAGTTACATGATGGCTCCCGTTTCTTCTGTGCTTCCTGGCTTTTCTTGTCTTCCCAGATCCTCTGGTTCTGCCTATGCTTCCAGTTCTCCCAGGCCTCTGTGTTTGTCAAGTTTGCAACTCCAGCTGTTGAATGATCCCTCACAGAGGTGCCCCGCAGCTGCAGCCCCCAGAGCCTCCAGCAGCGGAGGCCGCTGTTCATTTATTATGCATGCAGACATGTTTAAGGACATTTACACATGCTGTATATGATATTACACTTTCACAAATGGGCATCACTGATGGGATCTGCTGTCTGGTAGCAGCACAATGGCCTCCAGATTGTGTCACAGTGGTCTTAACGACTCCAGAGAGGGAGAATATATAACAGGAGGAGTGTGTGAAGACAAAAGGATGGATGAGAGAATAAAGAGCAGAAAATAAAGGAGACAGGGACAAGGAGACAGTCAATGCAGAGATGAGATGTTGATTAGACACGATTAAGGAGGAGGACAGGATGGATGAAAATGTAGAAGAAAAGAAGCTTCTGGTTCTTTCAAAATTGCATTGATTACAGATGGTTTCAGTCTGCAACAACTACTTGTTAAAATGTGATGTGCTGCTCTGCCCTCTTTGCCGCCCACACACAGTTTATTCTCAGTCGCTCCTCCAACAGCCACAAATGAGCCTCCAAGTACTTCTGCACTAATTGAAGGCTGTATTACAGCACAGACGGGCAATTTAATTAGAACAGTTTTTAGACAAGGACTCAGATCCACATATAAAATACTGAACAAATCAGTTTGCTGGTTTGTCTTCCCAACATATCTTCAACAATCTTTAAGTTGATTATGCAAACACAACCGGTTACATTTACTTTAAAAATGTCAAAAAAAAAACAACAAAGAGTTTTTATTTTTTAAATTTATTTCATTCATAATATTTATCAATCTGACACACAGGGTTAATTATACTTTTGTCTTTGTTAGAGTGAGTGTTAAACTGTGTGTGCGCATGTGTGTGTGTGTGTGTGTGTGTGTGTGTGTGTGTGTGTGTGCGTGTGTGTGTGTGTGTGTGTGTGTTGGGATTGATAAGATCACCAGTTTTAGCTCCATTATTAGTTAATTAATAAATGAATCTGCATTTATTTGTGTTTACAGTCTGTTCATGTCTCACTCATCATTTTCTTCTCACAGATGAAATCTAGTGAAAAGACAAACAGATTTCATAAAAGGCAGGAAATGAAAGCTGCGGCTCCTGTTTCTGAAGGCAAAAACAAAAGACCAGTGAACTAATTTTTCTCTTTTTCATGTAATGAGTGTTGCCTATGTTGGTTCTTATGCTTCCTCTTTTATTTTGAAGGTCTTTTTCTTCATCCTTGTCTGGGCCTAATTCCCAGTTGTCCCTGATGGTGATGTGGTGGGGGTTATATTTATTTTGTTTTCTTCCTCTTCCAAGACTTTGTTGTAGGTTTTTGATCATATTTGGACTTCTGTGTTGCCTTTTCTCTCGACCGATGTTCTAGATTTTACAGCGAAAAGTTCCTGAAAAAAACTGTGCTAATCATTAACAGAATTTCTTGATTAAACCCCAGCCATACTATGTAATTTAAAGTCAGGATAAAATAGGTTTGTTTGACACCTTATGTAACAGTAGTACTGAGGCCTGTTTGCTGTGAGGCCTGCAGTAAAAATACAGATAAGAAAAGGTGGGAAAGGGAAAAGCAAACACTCTGAGTGTATGTGATGCTTCTTTCATTTGGCTTGAATTGGAGGTGTTTTGGGACTTAAAAAGTTGTGGGTGGCAATGGATGACAGTGGGTCGTAGCCTCTTCTACGATGCAATAATGAACTGATTTACTGGTGTACATGAAGCAGGTTAATTATCTTATGGTGCGTGAACGTATGTGTGATTCATCCAGAGGAGTAGATTTAAAGGATAATGTGGAGGTCTGCAGGCTGGAAGTGTGTGTGTGTGTGTGTGTGTGTGTGTGTGTGTGTGTGTGTGTGTGTGTGTGTGTGTGTGTGTGTGTGTGTGGGTAGAGGTGAGATTGGAGCCAGACCGTTGCTGGAGGGATGGAGGGAACAGAAACTTGACAGGCAGAGAGATGGAGATAAATGCGGGAGGAGACTCAGATTGAGAGAGCGAGAAGGAGGGACTGAGATGGAAACAAACATTAACTTTTAATGGTCTTTACTGGAGTAAGACTGGGAGGGGGGAGCGAGCAGAGTCGTCAGTGGAGAGAGAGCAACGGAGGAAGGAAGGGGAGGGTTGAGCCAAGAGAGAGAGAGAGAGGGGAGAAGGAAGGACAGAGGGAGGCAGAGGGAGGTGGTGTGTCGGAAAGACGAAGACCATCACACACTGCTCATATATTCCTGGGGTCAAGTCATGGAACATGACGGTGAGTTAATCTACAAAATAAGCTGCATCCTGTCTGCTGCATGTGTTGTCCTGCACCCCTCGTGTCTGCGTCACTGCAACAGGAGCCACGTGAGAGATTTGTTCTTGCTTCTCTTTACTTTTCACGTCTGTCCCTTGTCAGGACAAATGACAGGCTGTAAATTCTCCTCATTTCCCTTGATTATGAACCAGCCAGGACACAGTTTCAATCACAGGGACAAGTCTGGAGGGAACCTTTTGAAAGGACGCTGTTTGGAAGTAAATCCTGAGTCACTACTGGTGTTTGACTATTGTTCCCAGTGATGGTGGCTGTAACTGGGAGCGAGTTCATATTTCCTGAAATCTAGAATAAACATGTGTCAGTGACAGCAGAGCCATGCATTATGTAAGGCAACACTACTTTAAAAGACAAGTAGTGAATGTTTTGCAATATTAATAAGATGCTAATGCTGCAGGCAGAACACTTAATAACCTAAACATTGGCTGTATATTCACTTAACATGCTCCTACTTTGCTGCGAGGTGCAGTTTTGGTAATGCTTATACATCATTATTGCATGCTTATGCCTAAGAAAATATCAGTGTCATAAAGCTGCTCACAGTTGCATTAATCCAACAGGGGCTCTCATATACATTCGTGTGATACCACCTCGCCTTAGTGTTTCTATAGAGGGACGGAAAAAACAGGATTCTCGGTGGTACATCCTGTACCAGACCAAATTAAATTTATGACACATCGGCATATTTGTGTCACACTCATATCGGAAGATATTCTTGGTTCATGTTGTCTAATTTTGTCTAATTGCTGTTAGTGGTGTTTGTCAGAATACGTCACATGTTAAATATAAGGCAGGATGCTATGCATGTGTGTGGTGGCGAAGCTTAGCCAGCTGCTGAAGGCTTTACACAACATAGTAGCACTGCGGGGAGGTTGTGATACCACAGTTTGCAAAACAAAGCAGCACTTGGTCACATACCTGCAGGTAACACAATCTTACCTGTCCTCCTGCGCTGCAAGTAAAAATCCAGAGGGATAAATTATATTTATTTATGTTGTTTGGATCCATCAGCATCAGGGGAGGATGGTTAATGTTGCCTCAGAAGAACACCATTACCCGTCTCATTGGCTACTTTTCTACATTAACGTGGGAGTTTTGATGAACATTCATGGATAGTGTAGATGTAACGTGATGGGTGAAGTGGGTGAAAGCAAAGACACCAACAAACGTTACAAATGTGACGGCGTTTGGTGCAGGCGTGAGTAACAGATTAGCTGTGCAATGTGGTGGATTTATTTATTTATTCATAGGTGTAAATGACAGGATAAGTGTGTTTAAATGTACCAGCCTTTCACCACTGTGTGACTGCACACCACTGGACTCACTGAACACAGTCACACGCACCCACTGGTAGAACCAGACAAACCATTACCGTGTTTCCATAACAGCAAGCTGATGACAGAAAACCCACCTGGAGAACCTGTATTTGCAGTTTTCTCCAGTAAGTTACCGTCCAGTTGGTGGTTTGTTAGGATAGAAAATGTCCTCCTCAGAATTTATCAGATCCAACTTCTTCATGAATAGTGTTTGGAGACGCGTGATGGTGTGATTATCATGAAAGACCCTCATTGCAGAACACTTTTCCGTGTCCCTCCCTGTCTCTCCCTTTTTCTGTGTCTCTATTTGTCTCTCTCTGTCTCTCTGTTTCTCCTTTCTTTCTGTGTCTCTCCCTGTTTTCTGTCTTTCCCTGTCTCTCTGTGTCTCTCCTTGTCTTTTTATGTCTCTCCCTGTCTCTGTGTGTCTCTCCCCATCTTTCAATGTCTCTCCCTGTCTTTCTGTGTCTCTCCCTGTCTCTCCGTGTCTCTCTGTCTCATTTTCTGGCTGCCTGTCTGGCAGGATGTCAACTATTGATTTACAAAAGCAACATTTTAGCAACGATGGCGTCTTATGGATTGTGCCAGATAGAATACAACAAACAGGAGATCAGGTTTCAGAGGGGCTGCAGAGAACCTGAGCCTCCTGCTGTTAAAGATAAACCTTATTTTAATAGAGGACAGGTTTTCTGTCAAGGCGGTTCTTTCTTTCGACTCCGTTTCCAACAGTTGTGGAAAATGCATCGTTGTCGTTCGGCCTCGTTGAGGTTGTTAAACTGCACCTGCACAGAAACTGATTAATGAATAAGTCACAGGAAGGCTGGAAGGGCCTTGAAAAGTAGCACTTAAACAATTATTACCCCCGTGTTCTGCTGAGGCTGCCACTTAATATTTGATGACTCTTTTCCTTTCTTCTGGCCTTTCTCCTCCATCGCCCTCCCGGTCTTTTTCTGCTCTTCCGGTCAATGAAAAGGTCAAAATCATCATCTGATGTCTGACATGGTGTCAGGAAAAGATGGAAAAGGGTTCACTTTGCCCTCCTTCTCATAATGCTGGAATAATCTTGGAATGTTGTGAGATGAGTAATGGACAGGCTGATGTCTTCTATAATCTGTCTTCCTGTTGTTTAAATGATGTAATCAGTGTTCTGTCCTTGGTCAGGGAGCCCAGCCACTCGGTCTCAGCCGGCTCAAACCCTTTACCTTCGTTTTGCAATTTATGGTCGACATTTGGAGAGAAGTGATGTCATCAGCGTTGAAATCTTCAGATCTGCAGGGGAGAACTGGCCCAGTAACATTGACAGTGATTTTAATCCCTCACTGGTACCAACTCTGAACCTGAACCGTGGCCTCATCAACCCTCCCTCACCTTCTGTATTTGGCCTAAACCGTCATTCGGGCTCAACATTTAGAAAGAAATCATACGGAACCAATAACGATCCACTAACTACATAATTTAAACATCTTGCAGCGATCAGTACAGATTGTTCACTATAGATTACAAATCTGTCTATTTAATGAGCTGATTTATAACCTGAATTATGACTCAATTATCCCGCCTGATGACGCTAATGCAGCCATTTTCCTCTGTTAATTACACTAAGTACTTTTATCATTCTGTACTGGCTTCCTGCCTCTGTTATCCACTTCTGTCAAATACGGCTGAACTCCTGTGATTAGAACAATAGATCTTTTTGGGGTCAATGACTCTAAAGTTACCCACTAATACTAGTTCTACTCTTCATATATACTTTTATAGAGTAAATAACCAACTACTTTTTAAACAGTGTTAAACATGAAAAGCCAGTATTGTTTTTAGCACTAATTAATAGATTAATCGAAAAACAAACATATCACAACTGAAGTATTTTACTTAATTTGATGTTTAATTTAAATTCATGGCTCCTATTATAGTCTGATTTGTACGGTGTGGATGCCTTTGTCAACAGTAGGGGGCAGTATTCTTCTCAAATAAAAAAGCCTGCGTGAGTGTGTGTCTCTATTCAGCGTGTCTCTAATGCAACAAATCAACAGTAAAGGATAAATAATTGTACTGACCTGAAGGGACCACATTTTATTTTATCAATCCTATGAATAGTCTATGTTTCAGAAACTCAAAGTAACTTATTAAATCAATATGATCACAAAAAGCTTGCGATTCCAGAAGAAGCAAAATGTGACACAGCAGCTCCACGCCCTGGTCGCTCCTGTACTGATGAACCTCCACCTTTAAAAACTTTCCACCCACACTGAAAGAGCCTGGATACAGCACAGGGGCCCTCCGAACAGATCCTCACATCCACCAGAGCCTCTGTTTTTTCTCTTGAAACACAGCTGGAGCTCAGTGCTGAACACTGAGTTTTTGGAGATCACAACCTGACTCAGGTGCTCCACAGGTGCCCCACAGGTATCACACAGATGTCTGAAGAAGCCTCACTCTTCCAGTGTTAGATCCTACAGATATAGTAGAGGTGTGCCATATACTGTATTGCATGTGTATTTGTGAAACATGCACTGAGGTGATGCGGGGTGACACCTGTCCAAAGGGTCCTTCTGAACTGGTTTTTGTTGGCGCAGCACCTAGACACAGCTGGAGTTGTCTCCATCCCTAAAGCATATTTCTTCTTTCTTTTGTTTGATCACCTTACTAAACCCCACTCTGGTCCATTTGCCCGTCAGAGTTTTGTGCCAGCGTGCTGGTAGTCTTACAGCCTACATATTCTCCCCTCCACCGGTGTGAAAGCGTGTGGAGGTGTCGGACCCTGGCACCCTTTGACCCCAGCAGCGCCTTCAGTCTGCGCGGCGAATGAGAAGCATTCTCCGGCCAGAGGAAGCAGGAGGCGGGAGGGGGAGTTACAGAGACTGTCACCCTGCAAACCGACGGCTCTCAAACTTAACTTTCTCCCGAAATGGAGTCCGTCGGCGGCTGCGTGCGGGCTTTGTGCTGTGGGAGGCCGTGAGTGTGTGATTTTCGAGGGGCCCCGGTCCGGCCCGGAGCTCCGGGGACGCCGAATATGGGTCAGACAGCCGTGTCTGCCGTGTCTCAGGCGGACAACGGTGAGTGCCTGTAGTCCCTCCTCTCGCCTCTGAAACATTCCGCTATCTTTACCCAGGATGTCTCCTCATTCTCGCCCTCTTTCTTCAGCGGTACCGCCGCCGGTTTCTAACCGAACTTTCGAGTCAAAATAAAGGCACCAAGTTTTCGTGCTAATAGGAAGTTAGCTTGACCACATTTGGCGTGTGGATTCAAACCCGCACCTCTTCACGAATTATTGGTGACTTTTGTCAGTGAACAGCAGCATTAAAGCAGGATGTAAATGTTGCGCAACCACAGCGCTGTTAAAACGGTGTTTTGTCGCAGCCTCTTTCGGGTTTTAGTTGATCGACTTAATTATAAACATACTTTTAAAGCTTGTTTATCTCTGTCAGGAAACAGGAAATCCAACAGAGCTCTGACAGTTGCAAATCTCGACACGTAGAATTTGTATAGGTACCGCAGCGAACTTTAAATGCACTTTAAACTTTCTTTGACACACTCCTAATTCCTCCGACCCAACGATGCTTTAAAATACGACTACACCACTGACAGCAAATGCAACATTCATACACCGTTATTTAAATTCCTTAGCTTTTAAATTGGCTTGAAAGCTAAAATGCGACAGCATTTGGATCAAAACGGTTCACTATTCTTCTCTAAATCACTTTTTGTAAGTGCTGTTTCAGTATTAATTACATCCTATTGTCTCATCAATAATTCCACCTGTGTTGTATTGGTGTTTCCAGCAACAGCCTCCAGTGATGATAACACAAAGCCATCAACATTTGAAGTAAAGGGTTTAGTAGCTTATTTAAACAGTCTACACACACACACCCCTGCAGCTAAAATGATCTATGGCTTTCATAGTGATGCGTTCACGTGCTTTAAGTGTGAAGGAAATTTCATCAGCACTGCTGACGTCTCCAATGCTGCGTTTTTTGGGGTTTTTTTTTTTCACATCGCAGTGTTGGCTTGAAGCCTCCAGGTCCGGCGAGTGTCATGAGTTACTGACGTTTGCCTCTCTGACCCACATTTTTGAAAGATTTGGAAAAAATGAGCCAAGTGTTGAAAGGCGGGCCCAGCTCTCACTCCTCCCTGCTCCCGTCCAACACGTCCTGTTACAGTTTTACTGTTCCTCCAACTTCTTACTTTCTCTTCTTAATATTTTCTAATACGCCAACTTCAGTTTCCACTTTTCTGTCTCTGTCTTCATTCCCTTTCTTCTCTTCCGTCTCCGTCAGTCTTCCTCTTGTCCTTCCCTCCTCAGTGGCTCACAGTGAAGGAAGGAAGCCTCTCCCCTTCCCCTCCTCCCTCCTCCACCCATACTCTTCTTGTACCAGCTGAGAAGCCTTTGAACAGAACATTACTGCCCACCTGTACCCGTGGAAGCACACAAAACCTGTCGGCATTTACACGTGTTTTACACAGTATTTAACGTGCGTGAGCGTCGGGGCTCGGCCTCCTTAAAGGAGCATCTAAAATTGGAAATCAGTGCTTACAATAAGGTGTCTGGGTTGAGGCCAGCTAGACCAGTTGGAGCTGCACTGGTGGTGTTTAAGAGAAAATATGAAGATGCATCAACACTCGCTGTTGAACAAATTTGTTGTTTTAGTTTCCCGGTGGCCCCGATGTTGCTGGAGGGCAGATAGAAGCTCCTCTGTCTTTAAGGTTAAGATATGTTTACTATACAGTGCTGCAGAGGGTTCATGATGTCACTTTCTTGGTGGATCACGGTGTTGTCGGCGGTGACAATAGCTTTTAGACAGTTGAGGTTTGGGCAGAATGGCCACACCTCTAAAAACTGTTGATAACTGGAAACAGGAAATCTATTTCCACTTTGTTGTGTTCAGCGACGGATGTCATATGGGCTCTTTGTCACTGTCCTTCGTTAACCTCCCTCCTTTGTTCTTTTAGGTGCTTTCAACACGGCATGAATCTGGATAAAACCAGTGTGAATTTGTCTGACCGAACTGGAACCAGTTTGTATGTCTGCTTGTAAATAGGCAGATCAATATCTGCTACCAG
This sequence comes from Takifugu rubripes, assembly GCF_901000725.2. NCBI lineage: Eukaryota > Metazoa > Chordata > Actinopteri > Tetraodontiformes > Tetraodontidae > Takifugu > Takifugu rubripes. The sequence continues at coordinate 5,510,252 of NC_042288.1, forward strand.
TTTCCTGTAAACTAGCATGAGCAGGGTAATAACGGGAGACTGACTCCTAAAAATACAGAAAGGAATGTTGCCGTGATGATACTTAACAAACCAAAAGAAGGTCATGATTTTAGAGTTTCCTTCATTCCTGTCTCACCTGCTCATAGTGACTCTGTCCACGTCCCCGCAGGTTTGATAGACCTCTAATGGTGATGATAATGGCTGATTTTCTCATCATTAACAGCTGAACATTAGCAGCTGCAGATATTTGATATCATGCAGGAACAGGAAGAGTGTGTGTGTGGGGGGTAAGAGAGAGAGAGAGAGAGAGAGAGAACAAACATGGGGACAGCCTACAGCATTGACTGCAATTGTTTTATTTATGTATATTGTTGCTGTTTGTTCTAAAAGCTTCTGTGTTTTGTTCCTGTCGCTGATGAGCAGATGTAGCTGCTCCATCTGATTGGATACATTTTTGACAGTGGAGACTTTTACCAAACTAAATTTCTCCCAGTTTTATTCATCAGAACATTACCAACTCACGACACCTAAATTAGACTGATGCCACATCTGCATTTTTATTTTCCTCCTGCAGAGTAAAACCATCATCTGTGCCTCCTGTCTGACTATGATGCATGCACATTGAGCTCCAGATGGTCACCAGCATCTGTGGCTGGTGCTCCTGATCGTTATCGGCCTCAGAAATTGATTTCCTTCCTTCTGATCAGGCGCATAAAGCAAAATCAAACAATAGAAGCACAAACATTGCTTTTGTGCACCGCGGCACTGCAAACCCGTGTTAGTATTTTTTCAGACTGGATTTGTTCAGGTTTTTCACCAGTCCGGCATCATTTAAACAACCATGCCATTTTATCCACCTTAGCCTAAAACTGACTTCTGTCAGGAACCAGATAAGAACCCAAATGCGACACACGAGATTGGTTGAACACCGCTTCATTGTCGGAAAAAGACAACAGACGGGATTCTCCGGGGAGCGAGCAGAACAGAATAGTCGGGGACAGGCAAGGTCGAGATCGGGCAGAAGGCAGACAGAGTTTACCGGGGAGCAGGCTAAACAGAATGGTCAGGAACAGGCAAGGTTGGAACCGGGCAGGCAGGAAAACGCTGGAAAGTCATCGGGAACGAATAACGATCTGGCAGAGAGCAGGTGTGCCTCCGGGGTTTAAGATGAGCATTCATTAGAGTCCTGATGCACAACAGGTGTCACAGCTGCGGGCAATCATGCCCGTGAGTCACTTCGCCCCGCACACCTGTTGTGAATCTGGACACTAATGAGCCCCTTTCTTAATTCCCGGAGGCACACCTGCTCCCTGTCAGATCATTATTCGTTCCCGATGACTTTCCAGCATATTCCTGTTTGCCTGCCTGCCCTGTTCCGACCTTGCCTGTTCCTGACCATTCTGTTTAGCCTGCTCCCCTGTAAACTCTGTCTGCCTTCTGCCCGATCTCGACCTTGCCTGTCCCTGACTATTCTGTTCTGCTCACTCCCCGGAGAATCCTGTCTGTTGTCTGTGTCCGACAATAAAGCGCATTTGGGTTCTTATCTGGTTCCTGACAACAGGTGTGCGGGGCGAAGCGGCTCACGGGCATGATTGCCCGTAGCTGTGACAACTTCATTGACCCAACACTGAAGGCATCATATAATCATTAAACAGTTCATTATGACAGCTTTTTAACCCACATCCTTCCATTTTCCTCATCGATAACCTCACATGCGAAGCCTGAAACTGCTGTAGCAATCTGAAAAGTTTGTCAGTTTTTGGTTCTGAACCATGGTTTGCGCTCTTTCTCCATCAGTGTTTGGATTTTAATGACTTTTAGGACTCATTGTACTTCATAATGGTGTCAGTGGAGACATGTTGATTTCTGGCTTCCTGCTGAAAGTCACAACTGTTGACTTCAATATAGAAGGTTTTTGGCTTCAATGTTCAGTAAAACGCTGCAGTTTTCCCTCCTTAAGTAGTGCAAGTTATCTTGTATTGCTGTGTTGCTGCTGTGTCATTATTACACGCATTTTCTGTACTGGTTGTAATGATTATGTTGAAGACAAGTGCAGGGAAACACGCTTTGATTCCTGGTTTGTTCCTTGCAGTCAGCAGGTTTTCAGTTGTGGCTAAAATAACAAAATCTATCCACTGTTTGGACCTGAGAAATCACATGCTGCTGTTACTCTGTGCTCTGCAAGGGCCTCTGGTGCTGCATGTACACACACTCACACACACACCCTCCACTTGCTCTGTTCAGTATCCCAGAATTCACTGCTCCTCTAATCGTTCCACAGGAAGCAGAGGAGTTGTGTAAGGGCAACAATCTCAGCAGTAAGCACGCTCACATGAGCACATACAGATGCCGGAAAATCACTGCTGCTGCTGCTGTGGAACTGTGCTTAATACATAAGGACTCAGTGTGCATTTCCCTTCTAGCATCATGGTCATTTAAGAGAGTAAAAAGACTCAATCATTTGATTTGGTAAAAGTCTGAACTTACTGTAATTGAATTTTCGCTCTTTTTCTGTTGGACTTGATGTTCCTCATTAAAGCACCAGGACGGCATCTGTGCTGGCCTGTGGCTGCAGGAATCCAACATTTATGTGATCTCTCTGCTTCCTGCATGTTTGTCTTCCAGTCGATGCCTTGGAGAAATCGTCCTCTTTGTCCAGCTCTGACTTGGTGGTGGACAGTGCAGCAAACACCCAGAATTCCCACGCAGCAAGGCAGCAGCGCGGCAAACTGTCTTCATTAGGAAAACTCTTCAAACCATGGAAGTGGAGGAAGAAGAAGACCAGCGACAAGTTCCAGGACCTTTCCAAAGGTAGGACTCGTTCTTATAAGGCTGGATGAAATCTGCATTTAATATATTTAAAACATTCCTGGGAATTTAGGGAATGATGATCTTTGTCTTTCAGTTCTGGAGAGGAAAATCTCTACCAGACAAACGAGGGAAGAACTAATTCAGAAAGGAGTTCTCATCCTGGATCAAGGTTCTCTTCTTTCTTTTATCTCCATGTTTATTAATATCCTGGATTTGAGAAATGTAATTAAAATATAATAACAATTATAAATAAAATAATATAAAGACTTGTTTCAAAGTTAGGCTGCACTTCCAACTGCTGTTTAATATGAGAACATCCAACTTAAGAACTTTTTTAAAAATGTGATCTGCCAGATGAGACGATCACCACTGAAAACCAGAATGGCCACGCCACCTCCAGCGGGACATCAGAGGAGGTCAAAGTTCACGTAGAGTCCTCAGAAATGGAGGAACAGGACCGAGCCAGTGACTCCTCGAGCAAAGAGAATAAAACTGGTAAGTCTGATCCCCCCTGCCTGCAGTTATTCTTAGTTATTGTTAACAAATATTATTTGTAGTCAAAAAAGGTTCACTCACTTGACAAAACTGTGTGTCATGTGTTAATGTGTCATGATGGTTCTAATTATGATTTCAGACACATGAATTGAACAGCACCTTTGTTACAAATACAGAGCTGAACACTCCAGACTCTGGAACAGTACTACACTTGGGTCCAGAGCTCTTTGGAAGCTGGTGCAGTGCGTTTGAAATAATCCAGATGTGACTACTGTGCTCTCGTTCATATTTATTCGCTAAGGTTAGAATGTGGCGCTGATTTTTCAGGACACCTACTTTATGCAGCATGCCTCCTGGTCCAGGGTCTCTCATTCTGGATCAAAATCTTTCACTTGTGTTTTTGAGCCTTTTAGAAATGCAGCAGAGAGTATTCATATGCTAGAAGTAAATACTGCACCTTTTGGGGCCTTGGTTGCCATGGAGACTTACTTTATGAAGCAAATTTGTATTGGCTGCAGTTTTCTGGTTGACATTGAATCCTCTGCGGGATCTCAGAGTGGCTCTAATGTGTTCAAATAGATATTCCAGGCTGATATCATATCAACCTGCAGTCAGTATTCTCCAGCTGAAAGAGCAGTAGGCATCTCCTAATACCTCCCTCTCAGGAGACAGGAGACTGCTCTTCTGCCCGATGCAGCTTAAGTGTTCTGCTGATCTCCTCTCAACCCTGTTAGCATTGAGCTACCAGCTGTTTGTTTGTTCGTCAGTAATCTGGAAGAACCTGGTGACAAAACACACATATCCAGTTATGGGACATGCGTGCCTCTGCGCCGGAGGACACTTGTCTTTAGAAGCTGCTCCAGATTGGATCAGGCCCGTTCTCCATCAGTCAGCAGATGTCTCCCTTCTTTGAGCCACCGCTCATCTGCATGACCTTTTCCTTGTCTGTTTTACGTGTCGCTTTGGTTCTGTTTTTAACCGTCATGTCATACTTTCCTCTCCTGTATTCTCCGATTAACCCAGAGAGGTGTGATACAAAATCTCTTGCTCGTGTAAATCAAGCGCGACCCCGAGATGTTCAAGCTAAAAAGCAGCCCAGTGCCACCCTGCCTGCCTCTTCCAAACCTGCAGGTGGCACTGCTGTGGCCACCAGACACAGAGACACTGCCTCTGGGACTAAAAAGGCCAGTAAACCTACAGGCAAGGCAGGCTCATCCAGTCAAGTTAAAGCTAATCCGCGGAACACTAACAACATTAATCGTGGGAACGGTAAGTTCAGTTCGGTCCGCAGCCGGCTTGCCCGTCAGAACCCTCAGCTGCCTGCATCACTGCATGGAGAATGTGCTTGTGTGACTTTGTGTGGCAGGAGATGAGTAAGTGAAGTCAGCTAAACCTGTAAAACCAAGCTTCACCGCCTTCCTTCCTTAATATGAGTTTGTATCTGGTTGTGTTATTCTCCTCTCACCACACATCTGGGTCACTTCTCAAAAACAGAAGTGAAAAGCAACGTTGCGCAGCTCCGAGTTTGAGTGAACTGAGATGTTGATGGGAGAGGTCATGTGAGAGTGAGTGTTGCACGTTTCTTTTATTTCCCCCAAACGAGCTCTGGCAACTTGTGATTGAGGAACATTACCTTTATCTAGTGTGGTCGGCAGCATCCTGCAGCATGTAGAAGTGCACGTAGCGCAGCATGTGATTTCCATGCGGTCATTTCTGAGGGCCTCTGTTTGTTTTATGTCGGGAAACAGTTGAACTAGAACAAAAGCTGCTTTATCAGAGATGATAATATTCATTGCTCTGGCTAAAATAATCTATTTTGGAGTTATTTTTCAGATGCACTAGACCAGGGGTGGGCAAACATTTTGATTCGTGGGCCACAATGGGTTCTAACATTTGGGGCCGGACCAGGAGCAGATGGATGGATGGAGTGCTTTGGTAACCTCACCTCATTGGAGAAAAAATACACATCTTGGGATATGGAGAAAACATGTGCTTTAATTTCAAATGAAAATGAAGAGAAGCATTACAACAAAATATCTGACTTTGGAATGAGTCTTAAAACACTTAAAATCAAATGAATAAAATGTGCCTTTTAAAAAAAAAAAAATTAATAACCATTTCTATTTTAAAGCACTGAAAGTTCTGTTATCCTTCAGGATATCACCATCACTCTCCTCCTGACTGTCTTTTTTCTAGTGGGAAAACACCAGAATTGCAGTGAAAATATAACATTAACAAGGTTTATTCATTTAATTTTTCTAGTTTGGCGGGCCGGATTAAAACAGGCAATATGGTCTAGTGACTAGACCATATTGCCTGGGGTCACATGTTCAGCTATTAGTAGATATCCGCATGTTGTGTGGGTTATGTGACACCTTCATGAAGGCTGACGCGGTTAGACTGTCAGCTAAAAGCCCACAATATAAGAACCTCCAGTAGCCTCTAACTCAGTTTAAAAGTGGCACATACATTTATCACTAAAATGTAAATGAGAGTACTTCCTGTCTCCACTAAACTGGCATCGGCCCCGTAGCCACCAACAAATGTGGCTGTTGTCACATCTGTCTAACACACAGATCTACTGGTCTCCCTCAGCTAAATCCTCCCATCCAAAGAAGACTGGGTGCACAACGAAAAACACTTCATCCTCCACCCTTCATTCTCGTGGCACAAAAAATGCTGCTGATGCTGTGGCCCAGAATAACAGGAAAGATGCAAGGACCAACAGGAAATCTGACCCTCCCACTGCTGCTGCAGCACAGAAGACATCAGAAACTTCAGGCCAACCTGCTGATCTGAGGTCCTCTCCTCGTTTGTCTCACGGAATATCTACCTCATTGAACGATAAAGAAGGGCTTCAAGGCGCTTCTGGACTGGAGTCCTGTTCAAAAGTCTCTGTTCCAAGTGGTGAGACCCACAGCAGTGGGGCTCCTGAATCCCAGGGGGTGGCTCCTGATATCAAGAATGCTACAGAGGACAATTCCTGTTCGAGAGGGGAATTGGACTTTAGCTCGAGAGGGGAGAAGCCATTGAGAACACGGTGTGAGGCAGGAGAAGACCAAATACAGAGTGAAGAGAAGGCACCATCTGATGAGAGCAGCCTGAGGTGAGGAGCTCTCTGTGTATTGTAACACTCTAGCACCGTTGTAGAGGTACCACATGTAGAGTTACCACATAGGTGGTACCCACCGTACTGCATCAGTGTGGGGGCGAAATATGCAAATCACCAGTTGGTTGTGTTGTAAGCATTGCCATGGTTTCCCTGCAGGTCAGCTGAGTGTCAGCCTGAAAGGCCGCAAGGCCTCAGTGTGAAGACGGAGTGTGCCGAGGTGACGATTATACCTAACAGGCCGAGAGACAGCCAGACCAGCGATTCTGACTCCGATGGACCCATCCTGTACCGTGATGAGGAAGAGGAGGAAGAAGAGGAGGATGAGTACACCAACAGTATGACAAAAATATTTTCATAAGGATAAGAAGGTTAAAACGATATAAAAGAGGAAAAAAAGCACAATAAACACACAACAGTCTGTAAACATGAGCTGAAAGTCAGACCCAGTATTTATTAATGATAATATAACAACCACTGTATTGATAATGCAACAGACGATAGTGCCATATAATGATTGTTTTATAGTAATAACAACAATAATAATGAAAGATTTTAGCCGTTTTCTAAAGGGAGGCAGTTATTGATGAGTTAGTTCCTCTCATTGTGGATCATGACTGCGATCGCCATGTTATTAGGACTCAATGCAGTGGTGTCTGTGTGCTGTTTGCTAATGGCCTGTGACTAGTTCTTCCTCTTCTGTGTTTCAGGCTCTTTGGCCATGAAGATTCGCAGACGAGACACCCTGAACATTAAACTGGGGAACCGACCCAGCAAGAGAGAGCTGGAGGAGAAGAACATTCTTCCACGGAGCTCTGAGACGGAAAGACATGAGCTCCGCCAACAGATAGGCTGCAAACTAGTCAGGTATTGCACATTCAGACACACTCCACTGAGAATGAGGTGTGAACATTCAAATTTGGCAGGAATTGTGTGTGTGAGGGTTACCACACATTTTCTCTTTCAGGCGCTTGAGCCAGAGACCCACAACAGAGGAGCTGGAGCAGAGAAACATCCTCAGACGTAGGTGTTTATAAAGCACTTTGAAGCTGACAGCTGAGAAATATCCCTGTTAGACCATTAACGCCTGTAGAAATTTTCAATCTATGTCCTGACCTTCACCCATGGACTGAAAATATGACACACATGAGAGTACACAAACACTGTAGTCCTCGGACAGATGAGTTGAAATGAATTAAATGTCCATTTAAATGAAGAATGCTGCGCTTTTTCAACTCCCACCCATTGTCTTCTCCTGCGTTTACAGTTAGAGGGTATTCAAAGCCATCACGGGACGTAGGTCACATGACTCCTGACTATGAGATGTCAAACTCAGAATGTTTGAAATTACTCTTTTTGTGCTTCACATGTAGAAAAGAATGAAGCTGAGGAGCAAGAGGCCAAACAAGAGATTAAAAGGAGACTTTCCAGAAAGGTTCCGTACACACACATACAAATGCACACACACATCATTTTTGAGTTTCCAAACTTGTGAATTTATAACATACATACAATATTATTTAGCAATAAAATAAACTAAAGTCTTCCTCCTTTTCTGGAGATCTGTAAAATAGACAGAAAGAATTAATAAAAACACTCATTCTGCGACCTATTTGATCTTATCGTCCTGTGTGCAGCTCAGTGTGCGGCCGACAGTGGCAGAGCTCGTTGCTCGACGGATCCTACGTTTTAACGAGTACGTGGAAGTAACTGATGCCAAGGATTACGACCGGAGGGCAGACAAACCCTGGACCCGTCTCACCCCTGCTGACAAGGTGCTGCGAAAATCCTCGAGTGCTAATCTCAAAAATGTTGGCTCCCGTTTTGCCTGAGGGCATTAGTGAGGTTTGGCAATGAGTCTTGGCCTGGAGGCAGTGTACCAGTTTATTTCATGCAGGGGATGATGTTGGTGTTTAAGCTGAAATGAATTTTAATGCCTCAGAAGAATACCAGGTTATTGACTTAATCATGATATTATTGTGTGATCCTGAAACTTTAATGCCTTCAAGAAACAAACAAAGCACTTGTTGTAATCAGCTTACAGGCTTTGTTCATTCTGAGTTTACGTTCTACTGCTGTTTCTTCATCACACGTATTAGTATAGGTCATATTTATACCTGTGCTGTATAAAAACTTTCAAAACTCACCAGTTCATGGCTGTTTGCCGTTATCTGTGCCATAAAGATTATGTGAGGACAGTTAGAGCATCATCAAAACTCTCATTAAAGCCTCTGTGACGTTTATTGCATTAAGAATAGAAGAAAGTAGAACTGCACTAGTTTATAAATGTCATTATAAAAGAAGAGCGATTGTTCTGGAGGGCAGTTTCTGTGCTGGGGCTCCCTCTGCTGTTAAAGGTTTTTACTACAATTGTACACCCAAATAACCGTGTGTGTGTGTGTGTGTGTGTGTGTCCTCAGGCTGCCATCCGTAAGGAACTGAATGAGTTTAAGAGCCGTGAGATGGAGGTTCATGAAGACAGTAAACACTTCACCAGGTATTGGAACAGTCGATAAACTCCAGCGTGAAGCCAAATGTTAAACTTCATTACTAATTTATCACTCTGAGTCCTCTTTATTAGATCACATTGATCAATATTTACCTTATTCCAGCTCCCCAAAGCCATTTCCTGTAACTGCATTAAGGCCACGATGTCCATCCACTCCAGTTCATTAGCCTGACACGCTGAACACCCATGAAGCTGAGATATAGCTGTGTATAAATCATTAGGTCTTCATATTCTTATGTTCTTGTTGTTTTTTTCAGATTCCATCGACCTTGAGTAATTTTACTATTTGCTGGATGTCAGCAACATGGGAGCTCTGGGATCCACAGCTGTTGCTACTCTTGCCACCCTCCATTTTTTCCATCTGCAGCTCAGTCTACTTTGGATCCAGTTGTACCTGATGTATACAGTATTTTTGTCTGTTGTAACAGCTACAGTTGTGTCAGGCCTGTCAGTGGACAGTGGTGAAACATTTGCACATATACAGTCTGTTGAAGAGTCATGTGTATAGTACTCAGATTAGAACCATTTATTTATTATAGATGGGAAGAACCTGTTTATGTATGGTCTTTTGTGCTGCACTTCAGAGCTTATTGTTAAAGGAGTAAAATAATGTCTAGTTATACTAAACTTTTACTTGAGAGGGTTGAAGAACTGCCTAATAACCATATATGGGCTTCCTCCAGAAACAGGAAGTGTCGCTGATTGGATGCCGATGTCAGTGCCTGAATCAGAGGGGAGGAGTTATTGGTTTTTCTTTTTTTTTATTTCTCTGCCTTTTGTGAAAATCACATATTTAAAGCACTCCGCCGCTAGAGGGCGTCATATCATAAAACGTGGAAATTGTAGGGGTCGGGAGAGAGCTAGTCCAGGACCGGTTCGGTGGACACTTGAACAGTGAAGTGCAGTTAAAATTAGTGCATTATAGAATGTGAAATCCCTCAGCCACCATCCTGGTGGTACATGATGGAAGTTCTAATGTTGGTTCACAAAATGCTTGACTGACCTCAGATTTCTTTTAGCTCTGTCCTCCATTTATGTGGTTAAATGTAGCATTTTTGGATCCCTAAAAATACAGTTTTATTTGAGAAACACAGAGGCTGCAGTTGGTACACTAAGGATGGCGCGAGCACCCGCATTTGCCACAGAGGGATCCTCTCTGTGGCAAATCTGTCTGGATCAACAGGACACGAGTCCTGCTCTCTGCAGTGTTTGACATTTCCAAAGGATTCAGCGTGGGAGGAGATTATTGTAGTCTGGATGTGGCAGCATTTACGTCCATTACAGTGTTGAAAAATAAAAGAAAAGTGGACTGCAAGAATAAGAAACCTGCTGTTTAACCAGAAACAAGTCAAACTAAAACTCAGTTAAATGTTATGAGATCATCCATCTGCTCTCCCTCTACTTGCCTTATTTTCAGCATAAACTCAGCCAATCTTGCACCTCCTGGTTGGTCCTGTAAATGGAACCATCTCCTCTTGTTAAATGTACTTCTGAACAAACATTTACTGACAGCAAGCACAGAAATTACTTTAAACTGTCCTATTCCATCTTTGGTTCACCTGAGCAAGCAGGACAAAGGTCCCGTCTGCATCCTAAGCTAAGCTAATTGCCTGGTTTTATTTATGACCCCAAGAACTGCTTCGTTTTTAAATTGGTCTAAGTGAAAAAAACACCTTTATACATGATGAAATGAGGCAACCTGTGATTGGTTTTCCTTATCAGATTGTATGTTTATGCATTGTTATTCATAGGACAATAAATGTTTAAAAAAAATCAGGACAGGAAAAGCGTTATTGAGTGTGGCAATGTTAAAAATGTTCTGAGGATGAAAATACCATTTAGAAAATGGACTGATTCTGAAGTCTGCAGCAGAGTTGAGTCACGTATGTTGTTGTATATTAAACTTTTGTACAGACTGTTTATGAGGCATGTGGATACATCCAAATCAGTTTTACCAAGAATATTATATAAATGTTTTAAACTCTGCCACCGTCTCTTTCAGCTTCCTTTATCAGGAATCCGTTCGGAGGTTTTCTCAGCAGAATATTAAAAGATCGGATCTGAAGAGACGATAAATCCAGTGTTTGGATATTGTGAGGTCAGTAAAGGTGAAGCAGCAGCAACATGACGGATGTGATTCCTCCTAAATAAGAAGAAAGAAATACTAGTTCCTCATTCTGTTCAGAAAGCTTCAACTACTTTGGTTTCTAGTTATGAATATTAATGAGCAGAAAGTTATTTTAGTATCTGAAAATTATGTTTTTCTGATTAAACAGCCTGACCGGAAGAATATTTTCCATAATATATGATAATTATGCCAGCAGCAACTTCAATTTTCCTTCTTTTAAGATATTGAGTCAGATAATTTCATGAAATCATAATTTAACCTGGATGAGAAGCTTTGAAACTCCTTTAATTCTCAGGAAAAACCTGCTGGAGACTCAAGTCTCTAAATCTACATTTTTACTGCAGAACTGACATGAAATTCCACCTTTTACTGCCTGTTGGAGGCCGTCAGGCTGCTGAGTGAGCAGAAGTTTTAATCTGTAATCAGTCAAAACTGATGGAGTTCGGTCTTAGCGAGAGGAGACCTGGAAGAGTTACAGAGCTGTGATAGAAAAAGTGAAATGGAGGTTAAACAAGTGGAGTCTCAGGACACGTTCACATTTCATCTTTAAGATGCTTCAGCATTTACTGCTCAATTGCATGAAGCTTCTGACAGAATATTTAAATTTAAATTAAAGACTTTTGGAGCCACTAAAGCCAAAACATTTGACGCTTTTAAACATTTGCAAGTAATTTGAGTTGGAGGCTTTTATCAAACATTATGGCACTCAACAAGTGGATATTTCAGCTCCAAGCTCTGCAGTGATGAACCTTAAAAAAGTCCATTGTCTGTGCTGTTACATATCTTGTTAGCGCTGCTGCAAAACCATTTTGCCCCGCCTGATAAAGACCTTGAACATCCTTGAAGGTCTGGAGTGGAAAACCTGGTGGAAAAACTAAAGGGGTGCAGTGTAGACCAGTAAACCATATGTATTCTCACCACCAGATGTCACTAAATCTTCCACAGCAAACTCAGACATTTATTACAGATGGCCTCCCTGAGCTGTGACCTCCCATGAGGTCCGAGGACCTTTGTCAAGCAACTCCTCTGGGATGACAGATCTCGGAATAATGATTCTTTCATGTCTGTGGTGTTAGACCGCAAGTGCTGCAGGCACGTCTGAACCTTGGACTCCTATATTTGTCTAATATAAGAGGTTTCCTTACCAACGGTCATTAGAGCATCCAGCTTCTTCCTGGGTGTAATGGATTGATTTATTTTATGGCAGAGCGATGGGACCAATAACAACAGTGGAGGAGAGTGGATGTGGAGAAGAAAGAAGATTTCTTTTTCTATCCAGGATGTGTTGGTTTTGAAATTCTTTTTTTTTTCTTTTTTTTTTTAAAAAGGATGGAACTAAATCTCCATCTCTTCGGTGACTGAAGCGGTCGTGACTGCGGCTGACCTCCGGTGTCACGGCTTAAGCTGAACATTCTGTCCCCTGACCTTGTTGCCTGGAGGAGTGTGAAAGAAAAGATTATATAAGCTCACTTGTTGTCCAGAAACAACAAAGTGAGAATTAAAAAGGAGGGGAAAACCCCAAAGCAGCAGCAAATTTATCTTATGAACCTGCTGTCACACTCCCCTGGAAAGATGAATCCTAAAGACCTAATAAAAAAAAAATCGACTTTTTTTCAGTAAGGAGCAAATGTCCTGTCCACCGCATGCTCACCTGTGCTCTTTATCTGGGAGGACTCTCAGCAGGAGAGATTAAAAACTGAATCAAAGGGAGAAGAAATTAGATGGGAGGTTTGTAGTTGAGGCCGGAGGAGATAACAAAGAGAACAATGGAGGAGAGATGGGTGGGGGGTCCGGAAAGGGTGAGGATGATTATTGGATGGTGGCAACACAGAGAGGAGGAATTCAATGAAATGCTGTAATCAGAGAGTTGATGAAACCAGCGTGAGCTCATCTTGTGCTGAGATGTTCAAACAGGAGCGAGATAACATAATCGCTGTGGATGTCTGAGCTTCACAATCAAATAACTCGTGAAGAGACGGCACAGAACTTCCCACTGGAGAGGATGTTTCACAGTCCAGGGGATACATGGAAATCTACGCTGTGATTAAGCTGAAACAAAAACCAACCTTGAAATCAAATCAAATTTATGATTAAAAGAAAACAATACATTCCCACTTTATGCAAAACCAATGAAAAATCGATCAATCAGCCACCAAAGTAAGTAGATTCATCCTCGGGGAATCATAAATGCCTCCAGAAGATTTCATCAGTGATTGTTGAGGTATTTTGGTGGCACTTCAAATGTTGACAGGGATTCACTTCATTCTCATTCAAATTCAAACATTTAATTTGGAATAAAGATTTTTTTTCTCTGATTCCTAGGATTCTCTTTTGTTCTCTGGCTTCATCAGCACCATTCCACCTGCAAGTGAAAAGGGAGAGTTCGTGTGTGTGTGTGAGAGAGAGAGAGAGAGTGAGAGAGAGAGATCACATTGCAACAGTCCTCACTGTCACGCCTGACTTGGCCTCTCCGTCCCCATGACTCCCAACCCAGAGCAGATGGTGAGGACTTACCCCTCTAAGAGCCTCCAACGTGCACACGGATGGACCTGAGGCACCACATGAGCACTTCCTTGGCGAACATCCATCTGTTGCTCAGCCCAACGATGAGTCGTGTTCACGAGTGTGTCAGCAGTGTGGAACCCGAGCAGCTGCTGCTCTTCTGTCTCACTCTTCCTGCAGCAGAATGGGGTTTTTTTTATCCTCTGAAGCAAATTTCTCATCTCTGAACATCTTTTTCAAGAAGCACTTCAATTGAACCAGCGAGTCAATCAGTTTGTCTCGTTAGGAAGCACTTTAGAAATAGCCACTTTCTGGAGTCTAATTGCTGCCTCATTTCCACCATCTCTAACGTGCCTTCAGGGTCTTTCATGACTTTTCACAGGATGAAGAAATCGGTGACTTAACTGTCAGAAACCACACATAGCTTATGTGTTTGCGCAATCCAATGTGTAGGTGGGTAATTAGTGTTCGTGTGTCAGATCGTGGGCGGAAAACAAATGGAAATACGTCTGCAGGTAGAACGCTACGTTGTCCAATATGACCACAAACGCACCATTTTACAGGTTACGATCCTGGTTTAGCTCGACTGACTAACCTGGTGGGATTCAAGTGTTTTTAATGTTATATCTTTAGGTATTTGGTCAATGGTGCACTGGATTTTAAGTAAAAAGATCAAAGTCATGAACAATTTTAATTTTATAAGTCATTTGCTGTTGCACAATCAATTAATCCAAAGAAAATTCATCGTGAAGACAATGATCATGAAGTGAACACAATTATTTTGAAACCAGGAAAAGAAATTGAGGAAAATGTGAAAACCTGTCTATTATGCTTAAAATTCCTCTTGACTCCTGTTTTGTTTCACATCATAACCCAAATCTGTCAAATTCTCTGTTCTTGTTGTTCAACATAGGCAACAAAGGCTGAATGACAAGTCTACTGATGATTCACACAACTTCAGATGCACAGTGACCAATCTAATCTAAGATGCATGAAAGTAATAGAAAAGATTTATTAAAAAAGGCGTAGAACTGAGAAGGAAAACAAAAGGAAACATCAAAACAAGAGTTGAATCGACACATGCAAACAACAGAAAATCACATGCATGTCTGCCCCATTTCAATCCTGAGCTTTTACTATCAAACATCTTTCTGTAAATGGGGGGGAAGCTGTTTTACAGCTTTCCAGATGAAAAAAACAATGTTTGTGTTTAGCAGTTAAAACGTAATGGCCAGAAAAGATGTGACTTTGAAAAGAATGATGACAGAAATTAGGAATCATCAGGTTTGTCCACTGGTGGTCCACATGGCTGAAGCATCTTCTCCATCAGATTGAAGCGGACACGAGCTTTGCTCTCATTCTCGGCCACAGAAAAGTAGTTGAGCAGGTCAAAATGTCCCATGTATGAGCAATAAGAGTCTCTGTGTTGGTTGACCAGCCATTCCCATTTGCTGGTGTCAGCGTGTCCAGTGCCAATGTATTTGGACTGAAGATGCTCTAGCTGACTGTGGATGTTGTATCTGTCCGTCATCGTTGTTGGCGACGAAGAAGATTCCTTTAAAATCTGGAGGAATAGAGAGAAGGAAAAGCCGGACAACAGCCATGATATAGGTTAGGGCTAATGATGAGCTACTGCTAAAAAAAAAAACCGCCAATGAGAAGCAGGTCTTTAATTTTATTCCTAATTTCACGAGCAGTTTCAAAATGTATAATTGTAATATAAAGACAATAGCATCCGTTAAGCAAAACAATAGCTCTGGCCGCGAGTGTTTTTGAGCAATACTTGTAAGTAGTTAGCATGCTAACGTGGTTTTCAGTAGCTTTGAGCTAATAGCAACGTGGGGTTAGCTAAATTGACTGCCAACAAATGAACAAAAACCTAACAAACAGACTTAAGTATCAATAACATATCGAAAACAATTTAACCCACAAATGCAAAAATACTCACTCAATGTAGAAGAAAGAGCTTAAGAGACAAAACGTTATCTCGCTTCCCCGGAAACCAATACAGCAGAAACTTCCTGTATGTCCCACTTGTAATGACAACCGTGCAGAAACGAAGATTTACCTGCACGGATAGTGTGTCTTTATCAGCACAGACCTTAGCTGTGGCTGCATTAAAGGAGGCGTACAATATTAAGGGATATGAGTGAAAAATATTTAAAACTATTAAAGGAGATTTCAGATTTTGAATTGTAGATATGGCAGACTTTTCCTCTGAACTTTTGAAACACAATAACAATATTTAATTTCATGTGACAGCATGTTTGCCATAAAGACAAAGGTTTGTATTATGCCATTTGATATTAAGTCAAACAAGCTGCAGTGTCAAAGCTGGATGCATCTCGTAATTAAAGGGATAGCTTGCCTTTAGATAACAATTAAATCAATCAAATCTTTAATTCTTTCATCATTTTTAGAGTGTAAATTAAAAAAAAAAAAAAAAAACCTGCAGGAGCCAGAAGATAATGTTTACACACATTTGTTTTTCCAGCAGACTAGCAGCTGAACTGACTTGGTTTCTTGGTGCCAGAAGCCCTCCATGCATAAAAGCATCGGACTCCATGTGCAGCTGGGAGTAGTGCAGATTGTGGGACTAATTTCTCAGCTGATTGAAGTGTTGCAATCTTTGGGCATTTTAGTGAACACAACCTCCAGGTATCACAGCAGTGTAAGTCATGGCCAAGTAGATCTTGATTCACCTGAAATTGCAGTGAGATTTCTTTGGTGCATTGAATTTGGGTATAAAAACCCCAAATTCCCTAAAGGTGCACATATTTGCTATCAAATTATTAAGCAGCTTTGCGAAATTGTGGCACCCTGTGGCTTTCACTGCTTTCACTGGTTTAATTTTTTTTTAAATTGCTGCTGTATGATAATTAGGGCTATTAGCCATTTGACTAGAGAATTATGACAAGGTGTAAAGGTTTGTTTAAAAATGCAGAGGAAGGAAATGAAGAGGACTGTGTACAATTTCTTAAATGTGTTTTGCACATCAGTTTAATTTGTATTTCTTTGTCGCAAGAGTTCTATTTTGAACATACAAAGAATGTAGAAAATATTCATACACAATGGACAGACATCAAATATAAAATAATAAAGTAAGTGAAAAATTCAGCATATCTGAAAGGGAGTGGAAGAAAGTCCAGACATATTTAATAGCCCCACTTCTTAATAACTCAATAGCATTCATATACTTAGCTTCCTATCATTATGATTACAATATAAATAATTATAATATAAACATACACAATTATAATATAAACAACACAGAAATTCATAAATAACCCATCCATCCATCCATCCTCTACCGCTTATCCGGGGTCGGGTCGCGGGGGCAGCAGCCTAAGGAGAGAAGCCCAGACTTCCCTCTCCCCAGCTACCTCCTCCAGCTCATCCGGAGGGATCCCCAGGCGTTCCCAGGCCAGTCGAGAGACATAGTCTCTCCAACGTGTCCTGGGTCTCCCCGGGGGTCTCCTACCGGAGGGACATGCCCTGAACACCTCACCAGGGAGGCGTCCAGGGGGCATCCTGACTAGATGCCCAAGCCACCCCATCTGGCTCCTCTCAACGCGGCGGAGCAGCGACTCTACTCCGAGCTCCTCCCGGATGGCAGAGCTTCTCACCCTATCTCTAAGGGAGAGCCCAGCCACCCTACGGAGGAAGCTCATTTCAGCCGCTTGTACCCGTGATCTTGTTCTTTCGGTCATTACCCAAAGCTCATGACCATAGGTGAGGGTAGGAACGAAGATCGACCGGTAAATCGAGAGCTTCGCCTTTCGGCTCAGCTCCCTCTTCACCACAACGGACCAGTGCAGAGCCCGCATTACTGCGGACGCCGCACCGATCCGCCTGTCGATCTCCCGCTCCATTCTTCCCCCACTCGTGAACAAGACCCCGAGGTACTTAAACTCCTCCACTTGGGGCAGGATCTCCTCCTTTACCCGGAGAAGGCACTCCACCTTTTTCCGGTCGAGAACCATGGCCTCGGATTTGGAGGTGCTGATTCTCATCCCAGCCGCTTCACATGCGGCGGCGAACCGATCCAGTGATAGTTGGAGGTCACGGGCCGATGACGCCAACAGGACCACATCATCCGCAAAAAGCAGAGACCCGATCCTGAGGTCACCAAACCGGATCCCCTCAACACCATGACTGCACCTAGAAATTCTGTCCATAAAAATTATGAACAGAATCGGTGACAAAGGGCAGCCCTGGCGGAGGCCAACCCTCACCGGAAACGAGTTCGACTTACTGCCAGCAATTCGGACCAAACTCTGGCACCGATCGTACAGGTAGCGGACGGCCCGTATCAGCGGGCCCGACACCCCATACTCTCGGAGGACCCCCCACAGGACCCCCCGAGGGACACGGTCGAATGCCTTCTCCAAGTCCACAAAACACATGTGGACTGGTTGGGCAAACTCCCATGCACCCTCGAAGACCCTGCTGAGGGTGTAGAGCTGGTCCACTGTTCCACGCCCAGGACGAAAACCACATTGCTCCTCCTGAATCCGAGGTTCGACTATCCGGCGGACCCTCCTCTCCAGTACCCCTGAAAAGACCTTACCAGGGAGGCTGAGGAGTGTGATCCCCCTATAGTTGGAACACACCCTCCGGTCCCCCTTCTTAAAAAGAGGGACTACCACCCCGGTCTGCCAATCCAGAGGCACTGCCCCCGATGTCCACGCGATGTTGCAGAGTCGAGTCAACCACGACAGCCCTACAACATCCAGAGCCTTAAGGGACTCTGGGCAGATCTCATCCACCCCCGGGGCCTTGCCACCGAGGAGTTTTTTGACTACCTCGGCAACTTCAACCCCGGAGATACGAGAGCCCATCTCCAGGTCCCCAGGCCCTACTTCCTCACTGGAAGGCGTGTTGGTGGGATTGAGGAGGTTCTCGAAGTATTCCTTCCACCGATCCACATCATCCCGAGTTGAGGTCAGCAGCACACCATCACCACTATACACAGTGTTGACAGTGCACTGCTTCCCCCTCCTCAGACGCCGGATGGTGGTCCAGAACCTTTTCGAGGCCGTCCGAAAGTCGTTCTCCATGGCCTCACCAAACTCTTCCCATGCCCGAGTCTTTGCCTCGGCAACCGCCGTAGCTGCACTCCGCTTGGCACGCCGGTACCCATCTGCTGCCTCAGGAGTCCCACAGGCCAGTAAGGCCCGATACGACTCCTTCTTCAGCTTGACGGCATCCCTCACCGCTGGTGTCCACCAGCGGGTTCGGGCATTGCCGCCACGACAGGCACCAACCACCTTGCGGCCACAGCACCGGTCAGCTGCCTCAACAATGGAGGCACGGAACACGGTCCACTCGGACTCAATGTCCCCCGCCTCCCCCGGGACATGGTCAAAGCTCTCCCGGAGGCGTGAGCTGAAGCTCCTTCTGACAGGGGACTCTGCCAGGCGTTCCCAGCAGACCCTCACAACACGTTTGGGCCTGCCAGGTCTGTCCGGCATCCTTCCCCACCATCAGAGCCAACTCACCACCAGGTGGTGATCAGTTGACAGCTCCGCCCCTCTCTTCACCCGAGTGTCCAGAACATGCGGCCGCAAATCCGATGACACAACCACAAAGTCGATCATCGATCTGCGGCCTAAGGCGTCCTGGTGCCAAGTGCACATGTGGACGCCTTTATGTCTGAACAAGGTGTTCGTTATGGACAATCTGAGACGAGCACAGAAGTCCAATAACAAAACACCACTCGGGTTCAGATCAGGGGGGCCGTTCTTCCCAATCACACCTCTCCAGGTCACACTGTCATTGCCAACGTGAGCATTGAAGTCACCCAGGAGGACGAGGGAGCCCCCAGAAGGGGCACTCTCCAGCACTCCCTCTAAGGACTCCAAAAAGGGTGGATACGCTGAACTGCTGTTTGGACCATAGGCACAAACAACAGTCAGGATCCGTCCCCCCACCCGAAGGCGAAGGGAGGCTACCCTCTCATCCACCGGGGTAAACTCCAATACACAGGCACTGAGCTGGGGAGCAACCAGAATTGCCACCCCTGCTCGTCGCCTCTCCAGAGTGGTAGAGAGTCCAACCCCTCTCAAGAAGACTGGTTCCAGAGCCCTTGCCGTGCGTCGAGGTGAGGCCAACTATATCTAGTCGGAACTTCTCAACCTCGCGCACCAACTCAGGCTCCTTTCCCACCAGAGAGGTGACATTCCATGTCCCTAGAGCCAGTTTGTGCAGCCGGGAATCAGACCGCCAAGGTCCCTGCCTCCGGCTGCTACCCAAAACACAATGCACCCGACCCCCTTGGCCCCTCCTGCAGGTGGTGAGCCCACGGGAAGGGGGTCCCATGTTGCCTCTTCGGGCTGCGCCCGGCCGGACTCCATGGGCAGAGGTCCGGCCACCAGGCGCTCGCCAACGTGCCCCACCCCCAGGCCTGGCTCCAGGAGGGGGCCCCGGTGACCCGCATCCGGGCAAGTGAAACTTGGTACCAATGTTGTTATTCATCATCAGGGGGTCTGGGCTACGCTTCGTCTGATCCCTCACCTAGGACCTGTTTGCCATGGGTGGCCCTACCAGGGGCATATAGCCCCAGACAACGGAGCTCCTGGGATCATTGGGACACGCAAACCCCTCCACCACGATAAGGTGGCAGCCCAGGGAGGGGCGTGGCAGCCCAGGGAGGGCTAAATAACCCAAAAAGCTAAATAAGAAGTAAAAGCACAGTGATGCTGAAACACCTGCTTCATTTACCTTGTGACAAATAAACTGGTGTGTCTTGATATCCTTTCTTTGAGTATAGGATGTATTATACTGGTGTAATTATTACCCCAGACTCAGTGGGAATAAATGAGATGTGGAAGAACTAATGAAGAAAATGTGGAGTGATTTATGCTCTAGCACCTGTTTTGCATTGTTTAAGAGTGCAGTGCTTGAAATTTTGGATTGTACACATTTAATTTGTGTTTTCCAGTGAAAGAAATTTGATTTTGTTTGCTCTCTCAACACTGGACAATATCTTTAAACAGTTCCATTCAGTTTCACCAAGGAGTGTTTTTGATTGTACATTTTGCTTTTTATGATTTTATGTCTTTTCTCTTTGTAATATATCAACAGAAATGGGGTTTATGTTCCCACGAGCTCCACATACAGAAAATTGCCTGAGCAAGTGAAGGTTCATTTTTGGACCTCGTTTTCTTTCTGCTGAAAACACCCAATCACAGCAAAGAAGCACCTTCCTGTTCCAAAGAATCAACAATGAGGCATGAAAATAAATATCAGCACTTTTATTGTAACCACAAAGAACTGAAAGATTTTCCATTTTGGGGATGATTGGTCAGTTCAGATTAGATCCAGGGAGTCTTCTGCTGATCTCTTCAGGCACTCTGGCCTGATGAGATACCTGCTGATAACCTGCAATAAAAGACAACTGCAGTACAAGAAAATGGTCAATTTAACACCCAGTAGCAAAGACATTAAGACTGTATTACTTTTTAATATCACACTGGGGCAGGAGGTCAAAGCTTCACGAGTGTGCAGCCCTTAATTCTGTTAAAGAGAAAAGAAGCAGCACGACATGGCGTTTCCATACCAACCTGCTCCTGGACCACAATCCCATCACGCGGCCATCAGAGACAAGTTCACATATCCTGACTCAATCCCACCTTCCCTCAATCGGTCCTGTGGAAGAGGCAACTGGTGTAATTCAATGAGTCAAACACACACAGCTGGAGGTGACCATGTCTCCATCACGCCTTGTCCGGGTCACAAATGTGGTCTGAGCACCAGGAGACGAGGACCAGCAGGTTCCCAGTCAGTACTGATGTGATGCAGGAACTGCCAAGTATGTCCTGCAGCATAGTTTCTACCTTTGCTATCTCATCTCAGTAATCGTTGCAGAGCTGCAACTAAGAGCCACGGGGGCCTAATAATCAATTTTTGATAACCAATCTCTTTTTTGTTGTGCAGATCTGGGAGGTGAAAGGCTCCAACAGGAGGAAAGGTAATTAAAATCAAGCAGACAAATGGCCACGATGTCTGACTGGATGGCTACGGCGCCTCACAGTCCTGGTAAGTGATAGCCTCGTAAAACTCAGAGTCAGCGATATTTCCACTGATTTACGCTCGGGGCCTGGAGCAGCAGGTAGATGGAGGGAAGAGGTAAAGCAAAGTATGCCCTCTGGAGTCATTAAAGATGGCTGGTTGATCAACAGAGCAGCTGTGGCGGCTCATTGGTTTGCTGTCATGACACAAGATTCATGTTGGAAGCTGATCCAGGCAAGGACAGAGTAACGAGGTGAACGGCAGCTCCATGGGCCTCAGTGGTCTGTCAAAGCCGTTCACTTACCCGTACATTAGCTCGGCCGGCTTGCTCTTTACTTTTTCTGTGTTTTCCATGAAGGTTTTCTCTCCATATCCTGATGTGCTGTGAGCTACACCAGCAAAGCAATTCCTTTGCTCTCGTTGAGATGATGAGCGCTGGCTTTCCATTCATCAAGGTGTGAAATGGCCTGAAGGAAGAGAAGCTGGTGGGATGGAGGGGAAATCTGTAGAGAACTGAAATGAGATTTCAGGCAGAACACACAATCTTTCTTTTACTTGTTTGATTCAGTTAAATGTTTGGCGGGGGGTTCTCACAGTGGACAAGATTTGTAGTTACTGGTAGTGTTTAGAACGTGAGTTTTCCTTTAGCGTTTGAGGATTGATCCTTTCTTTATGATCCATCCATCACTGATAATCACACTGAAAATGCTACAAGCTAAAATGCTAACAGGGGCCAATACTTATCAGTTGGTAAATCGATGCTGCTCCATCAATCATCATTCTAGGCCGCCTTTTGTTCATATACAAATGCAACAAATATGTTGTTTCCAAAGGTTTCTCCTACATGTAGAGTTCAACATTAATCTGAGCTCATGCAGGCTGCTGATAAGAAGGTTTGCTGCGTTTGTGCGACGCACCTAATCAAAGATCCAATTCAGAGGGAACCGAACCTCCACCCATCACTCTGACATGATGCTTTTATCATTTCAACTTTGGTTTTGTTGGTGCCAGATGTGTCAGAGTGAGGGTTACAAACAACAACCGTTGATACTAATGGTGCTGACAGAAATAATCATGCTGTCAACGTTCTGATTCCTTCAAACTCACTCCGTTACAGACGACCCATGACAGATCATCGCCTTCCTCGCAGCAACGCAGCAGCCTAACACACGCCGTCCTCCCACAGTCTCTTAATACGTTTCTGCTCCAGACAAATGTGAAAAGCTTCTCCTCCCAATGGAAAAAAACATCTCAGAAACTAACCTCATTTTGACAAATTCCAGTTTATCTCCAGTATATCTAAACATTGAGGATTTCAGATGCAATGGGGGAAAAGTGTAAAGTTTTGAACAGGCTTTAATTCATCACAGCGACAAACATCAACGATGTCACCAGAAGTAGTGTTGCAATAATAAAGCAGTTGTGCAGCCACGAGAGGGAAGCATGTCAGAACATCTGCCATAAGCTCACTACAATCGTGTTAAATCTAGATCTATACAATAATAATAGTCAACTGTAACGGTACAAACACATCACATCTGAAGATATTCAAAAGTCACAATCAATGAGGTTTTGTTTTTAATAATAATAAAGACTTTTTTCTAATTAAGATTACTAGCTGCAATTTTTGAACCAGGTATTTTTTTGTCACTTTATTAACATTATTAAAAGAAACAAATATCTCTATATATTTTTCTTTCCCCTTAGGTTTAATAACAGACAAACTACATAAATTACAGTATAAATGATAGAAGAAATAAAAGTAAAAAAAATAATAAATGGAGATTGTATGAGCATCTTTATTTATAAGATGATTTAGATGATTCAAAAATCCATCTAATGCTATTAAAGACATCAATCACAACCAAAATGCTTGGAAATAAGTCCCTCACTGGTGTGTTTAGCTTCTTAAATGAAAATATAATTAATCAAATTTCCAAACTTAAAATTAATTTTATAGAGAAAGAAAAGCAAAATTGCTAAATAAAGAAAAGGTGAGTAATGAATGACGCAATGTTTTTACAAGAAAAAAGTTTAGATTTACATTAGATTTAGAAGACAGATTTAATCAAATGTGAAATCCTCTGAAAGAATTCTGTTTATTTACACGCTAAAGACAAAAGAGTGAAAATGAGGCCAAAGCGATAAAGCGGTCCAGATTTAAGCGACAACACAAAGGGAACTACAGCTGTGTTGATCATCACATAAATACTGCTACAGAACATGAAATGGCCACGTTAAAGGCAAACTGCAGCGCCCCACGCGAGCCTGAAGGTCCTGGTAGATCCGGCCCGACTTCCAGTGTCACTTCACATTTATCCTGCGCGACCACCGTCTCAGCCAAGCGAAAAGATCCTCGCTTCACACGCGCAGGCGCTTTCTTCTATACATTCAGACGTTTGTGAGAGAGAGTTGCTAATCAGAGGGAAACGATTCAGCTCGGTTCTAAACCATAACGGACCCTCCCGCTGATCCGAACTCTCAAAGGGCTGCGATAGAAAGGAGCAGAGTGAATCTTTGTCAGTAAGGCTACATTCACATTAGCTTCACATGTAAATGGCTTTTAAGGAGCAGTTCACACATCCGAGGGAGGAAAACAGGATATAAGAAAGGTGGCAGCAGCCTGGATCCAGAGGCTGGGTGTCAACACTCAGAACCAGCTTGACCCTTTTCTGGGCCCCCTTCAGTCAGGTCTTCTCTCCAGCTTCAGCCACATCTGGGATTGTGCGTGTGTGTTAGTGTGTGTATGTGCACGGTCAGACCCCCGTGGTGACCTGGGTCACATCTGAGTTGAGGTCGTCATTGGCGCAGTGGCGTGAGTCCACCGACGACCCCTCCAGGGCTAGTCATACCTGCGGACAGGAGGCGTGCTTGTTAGGAATCAGAAGGCCGATGAAGCTGATTTATTAGCAGATATTTGACAGAGCAGAATCCGTCTGTTGCTCTGGCTGACCTGCTGATTGGATCTCTCTGCTGTGTTTACGCTGTTGGTTTCACGCTGAGGGAGCTTGCGAATGGTGATTCCAGTCCGGGACGAGTTCTGCATCTCCAGTACGGACGGACTCGGCGTGCAGAACTCTCGGAAACAACGCTTGAAGTTTTCATCCAGGTAGCCATAAAGAACTGGGTTCAGGCTGCTGTAGGGAGCAAATGAGGAGGGGAAGCGAGCATGTGTGCATGTGTGTGTGTGTGCGTGTGTGTGTGTGGTTGGAGCAGAATATGCATTTCCCATGCAAACTGAGTACATTTGGGCTGGTCCTCACAAGTGAGTGTGAATGTGTGGCTCCTACCTGTTGGTGTATCCCAAGGTGATGCAAAAGTGCCAGGTGATGGTCAGAAGGGTGGAGCTGGGGATTTTCACCAGAGCAGTAATGATGACGAAGATGTGAATCGGCGTCCAGCACACGATGAAGACGGCGACCACCACTAGGACCATGCGGGTGATCCGCCGCAGATTCCTGTCCTTCTCCTGTTTTTGGAGGAGAAGAGACACTCAGGAGGCTGTTTATTATTCATCTGAGAAGATTTTACACCTGCGAGCTCCAGCTTTCATTATCCCACATGGTGGCATGATAATGGCCTCATTTAGATCTAAATATAAACGTGGAGGCTTTACTGAACC
This sequence comes from Takifugu rubripes, assembly GCF_901000725.2. Taxonomy (NCBI): domain Eukaryota; kingdom Metazoa; phylum Chordata; class Actinopteri; order Tetraodontiformes; family Tetraodontidae; genus Takifugu; species Takifugu rubripes. Next base: position 5,535,441 of record NC_042288.1, read on the forward strand.
TGGGAGCCTGACAGTATCCGAACGCTCTTGAGCCGCAGGATCATGAGGCCGTAGCACACGGTAATGATGAGGACGGGCATGATGAAGGCGAAGATGAACACGCATATCTTCAGCAGCGTGTCCCAGTACCAGGTCGGATGTGGGAATATCAGCTTGCAGTCGACGATGCTGGTGGCTGTACACACACACACACACACACACACACACACACACACACAAAATTATTTCTACTGTAGTTTTTACTCTTCATCACCTTTTGTAATAACCGCAGAGACTGAACTGAGCCATGGCCTCATTGAAGTGAGAGCTAATATAGCAACATTAATGTCAATAACAATGACGCACACGCGCAGCTGTTAATTAGAGTCTGACATTGGTCATTTAGCTCTGATGGACCTTTTAAGAAGCTGAATCCAGTAAATCATTTGTGATTCCTGACTGAAGATCTTAGTCTTCCATGATGGTTCTGAGATGGTTCTGAGCTCTAATGGAGAATCCTGCGGTCGCCCAGTGGGTCGGTGGGTTGCTCATCTGGTAATACGGCAACACCGCTGGATCTTTGTTTGATCTCTGTAATCTCAAATATCTCTGAACTAAATCACGGACACATGAGCTAATTACTGACAACCGGCGAGGTAGATAAAAGCTTTAGAGTGAACTTCAAGCCAAAGATTGTCATTTGACAGCATTTTACTGGCATCACTTAATCAATATCTGAAGCCCTCTGAGAGCCTAAATGAAGGTGCTTCTGAACACTTTCATTTTCTCTTTCCTGGGCGTAATCTGAGCAGTTTAACCACATAAATATGCGTCCTTGATTGTTGCAAGTCTCATTAATCACCTTTCAGGGTTAAGGCATCGGCTCTTTTCTGCGATTATGCTCAACCACCTGCTGTTTGAACTCCTACAGCTCAATTTATGTAATCTGCTCAAGTACAAAATTCCTGTTGAATCATGATGAACTTAATGGAAATCCTGCGCTCTCTATGCTGCACGTCCTTCCAGAACACATGAAATGAGCAGTTATGCTTACATGTGGCGGCGGTGGACGCCATGAACATGACGGGAAGTCCGATGGCAGAGGACAGAATCCAGTTGCAGACGTTGATTATTTTGGCGTTGTGCGGCGTCCTGAAGTCCAGTGCTTTAACCGGATGGCAGACGGCCACGTAGCGGTCCACGCTCATGGTGGTTAGCGTGAAGATGGAGGTGAACATGTTGTAGTAGTCGATGGACATCACTATCTTGCAAAGCACATCACCAAAGGGCCACGTTCCCATCAGGTAGTTGACGCTCTGGAACGGAAGAGTGCTCGTGACCAGGGCGTCGGCCAGGGCCAGGTTGAAAATGTAGATGTTTGTGGCGGTCTTCATTTTGGTGTACCTGAAAAGGATTTTTACAATGAAAAAAGATGAATTTGGTTTGTTTTTCCTTAGTCACACAGAAACTAGACAGTTCATAGTGAAATTCGTCCTCAGTTAATTACATGAAGGATGGAGGGTCACTGCTGCTCAGCTGCTCAGCCTCTGATTGAACGTCACGCAACATCAACCCGAATGTTCTTTCAAATCAGTATGGTGTGATTCGGACTGCAGATGAAGGCAGGGTCACAGAAAATGTTCTTTAGGTGGGTTTCGCTCCTCATAATGTTGAATGTATACGTTTCTGCCACGCAACGCTGTGATGGCATCAGCACCCCTGCAACAGCAGCAGCTTTCTACATAGGAAGAATGTTGTTTCTACTCCTTGTATTGATTATTCTTCCTCCTGCATGAGATAATCTCTGCAAATTTCAGTTATTATGCTACTGTGCTCCTCTGAATACACAACCTGACACTGACACACGACGCCTTCGGGCCTTTACTTTATTAAAGCCCATCTGTCATTTTACCTGCAAAGCAATTTGCCTCTTTTTGTTTGTTTGTTTTAAACGCTCTCTGCAATAATCCAAAATCCTCTTAGGAATCAGAGATGACAGTCACCCCATTAAATTCTGATTACTTTAACGCTGACAGCTTAAGTGCGGCTGTTACATGGGCCCTTATTTACGCGGAGCCAATGATGCAGCTCCAGCTGTCACTTTCCACGGTGGAGTGTGAGCGAGCTGGGAGTCATTTCCAACAGCCCAGTATCGACTTTGTGACAGTCACTAAGAAAGCCGATGAGCTTCCCTCTGCAACCGAGGCTCATGTGCGAATATCCTGGTCTACGGTGGGGGCGCTAGACCTCCTTTGAGCTCCACCGCCGAGATGAGAAGCGCTGTTAATCAATTTGCAGCTTTAATTTCGTCTTCACCCTTCTGTTTTATCATAGCAATACACACTTCAGCGGAGAAGAAAGGGTGCTAAAGGAAGCCTTGTGCAGCTCCAGATCAATTACATACATGAAAAAGTGTCAAAAAAGCTCTGAGCTACAACATCATTAATGAAAAACATTTTAAAGCCAGCAGCTCCAAATTTAATGGGTCAATAGGTAGCTTCTGCTGCTTATAGATGTTCTTGTATCAGTAAATGAAAACTCATTGTTTCTTTCCTGCCAAATGTGTGTCCATGATGACAGTATTTGGCCAATTTTCTTCTCCTTCACCTTCACCCCTTCATCCTTACAAGCATGGTTCTGCTCAAGGTTTCTTCCTATTAAAAGTGAGTTATTTCTGCCACTGCTGCATGTTCAGGGTCAAACTCTGGGTTTGTAAATGCTCCAGAGAAGATCTAATACAGGTTTGCCCACCTTTCCCTTATCAAGCTGTAATATTTTAATACTGTACCGGTATTATGAGTTGAACAACTGCTGCTGCACATTCTAAAAGCACAAACTGCAGTGAGGATGTAGAGAGGATGTGTCCCACCTTCATGAGAGGACAACTGGATTCTCATTCCAGCAGTAATTGAGAGCAGCTCATAAAGAAAATAAAGATCTGTTGAAAAATTTGAAAACAGACCATTAATAAAGATATTTGCAAATGTTAGAGCCAAAAAGATAAAGATTAGTTACAGATATTATGCAACAAAAGTTTCTCTTTTGCTGCTCTGTTTCTGTGGTAACCAAAACAAGAACCAGATTGATTAAGAAGAAAAAACAGCCTAAATGGCTCCTTTATTGAAATCATGTCTGAGTCCCTCCTTCATCCATTTATGTGCTTCCACCTCAGGAGGCTCACCTCTTTCCTCCTCCACCATCTCATTTGTCTTTATTTCTTTTTCCAGATAAATAGATTTGATAATGAAGGTAAATTAGCTCCCTGGCAGAAGACGAGCTATCAGGTGAAAGACAGGAAAGGAGAGCAAAGAAGCTCATTTCTGGCCTCTTAAATAAATTTTTCAGGAATCTTCATGTCCTCATCTGAAAACAAGGAAGTGCTCTTAAATTTGCGAGGCAGCCTCTGATTGGTTGTCTTAATGGCAAATTTAACAAGGCAGACTTATCTTCTGAGAGGGGTCGTATTCATGGTAAAGTGTTGAGATTCAGCCGCCGTGTGACCCCTAGTTGATCAAATCACAAATAGGAAAATCTCCCCAATTAGTCTGATGAATTTATCTTCACATTAAAAACAAAATTAGGAGCTTTAGGGAAAGTTTATATTTAATGCAATAAAACCCAGCATGTGCTCCCGCAGCACCACACTGTGGATTCCAGGGATTAATCTTCATATTCTCATCTGACAATCAGTAATAATCTCAGCAAACTCGCAGTTAATTCCCTCTTCCTGAAATACCAAAGCTCCCAGCATTCAGGTTCTGTGTTGCAGAACTGCTGGAAGTTGACGGGCTGTGGTTTACAGCATTGAGCAGAAATAAGATGAAATATGGATGGACAAATGCTGGTCTGGCTGGAGATGGTTCTGGAACCTTTGCTTTAGATTTATCTCACTGCGTATAGATGCTAATCAGCACTGCAGGATTTACAAGTGTTCCAGTACCAGTGAACGTTCCTTGGCCTTCTGCACCTCACAGCTGTAATGTTTAACGTCACAGCAGGTCGTTTTGTTCCTCAGGAATCCCAAACAGCTGAGCTACTAGAAGCCCCAGATTATTAATTCAGCTTCTGTGGCACAGCTACGCCTGATATCAGTCTAGATTAATCGCGTCTACATGACTGGAACATTTTGAACCTTTAGCCTCCCTTTGGACTCGGAGAACTGACCTGCACCGGGTTACATTCAAACATATCCTAAATGAGCTTAAGAACTGACCTGAAAATACTTCTTTCTATAGAAAAGACTTCTGCTCATGTTTTTTTTTCCCTGTAAATCAAGTTGCACAAAAGGATGTTTAATCCGGGGCTGGTCATCATTGCTGTCATTCTCTGAGCAACATGGAGCCAGTAAATGTTGTGCGAAAGCTCTTCCGTGACAAAGGATAAACGCTGACCTTGTTCTGTCTGAGGACGCTTCCACAGCCTCATTTCCATCTTCTTCAATTACCCAAGCCCAGTCGTGGTGGCTAATTTGAGTACACATGGGACAGCTGTTTGTTTAGAGAAAAAGCTTTCTGTGGGGTAGATGTGCTGCACAGCCAGGAGCCATTCAGATGTTGTGAATGTTGTTATGCAGCAACACGTCAAGCACACGTGAGGCTCCAGACACATGCAGGAAACACCAGTCGATTTTGACAGAAGAGAGAAATTATCTGAAACCTGCAGTTTTATTTCTACACTTAGGCAGTGGATAAAAACATCACACCAATTTTACTGATGTATATCCTTAAAATTGGGGACGTTGTGCATAAACAGTGGCAGAAATGTACAGTATACTTTTCCAGATATCACATGCACAAAGGTGCGACCTGGAATCCATCTGCAGCGCCACAGCACATGTGAAGCTGAAACATACAAGCCACTGTTTTTGATCACCAGTTTGGAACGGAGACTAATTGATTTCTGTGGTTCTTTCTATGAAGGAAGCTAAACACACTTCATCATGTGCTGGCGATGGCAGCCAGCTCATGCACAGCCTCATGGGTGATTCATGGGCTGCTGCTGGCTGCAGATAAACTGTTGCAGAAACAGGCCATTTCCCTCAACAACACTGTACATACAGAACATGATGGATTGCAGTGCAAAAAGTCGGCGTGCACACGTTTGAGTTCTCAGCATGCCTTCTGTCTGATGAACAGAGAATGCATGCAGCATTTCTGTGAAACTCTGACTCCATAATTCAGAACACGTTTGTCCAAATGGATTGTTTTGGATTATCGTCATCGTGAATCACGCTGTTAACAAAAAACAAGCTCAACTGATTGGTGTTTTTTTCCTTTTTTATGCTCCATTGACATCTCAAGCGTCTTCATTTGCTTCTTTCCACAGTATTATTTACCTCCAGAGGCATTGGAAGCAGATGTGCTGCTGCGAAACCATGACACCACCACCACACAACAGAGAGAAGCACGAATAACAGTTATTTAGCTCAAGTGTTATTTCTTCACTGTTGTTGTGGACCAAATCAACTTTGAGTATATAAATTGAATGACCGATCAAGCACAGGGACCTGATCATCACCCTGATCATTTAATGTAAATCATTGAAGGCTGAAAATGAGTCAAGGCTGTTTCAAACACAAGCTAAATAAAGACAGAGAGCAGCTAAACCAGATGCTGTAGTTAACTAATTAATTTTAAAAGACTATCTGAAAAAATTATTGGGTCAAACTGCTTCAGATGTGACTCAAACACTTACATTCAGATGTGTGTGTGTGTGTGTGTGTGTGTGTGTGTGTGTGTGTGTGTGTGTGTGTGTGTGTCGGGGGGGGGTCTCAAATAGCTTCACATGATTCCTTTCTTTTTTCTTTTTTTTTACAGTCAGAAAATAACTTTTCAGGCCTACACATCAATACCTGCATAACATCTACCAAGTGCTTTCTTGTGTGGCCAACCACTTAAGGTATTATATAAGCAGTAGCTTTGTGGACATTGGTGCTTCAATGACAGAAAAACACGCTCTTCCTGTTACAAAATGGATTGTACAGGACCCGAACGCAGGCCAGGACACAATGGTGAAGTGGTCAAACAGTTTTGTTTACAGGGAAGGGGAGCACACACTTTCCTCCTGTGAAAGAGCAATTTTTTCCACCTGAGTATTCAAAAGAAGTTGAAATTTTGCACATGCATTAATATTTGTATAAGAAATAGGAAAAATAGGTATGTTCACGTGAATTTATAGTAGTTGGCTCTGTTGCTCAGTACTGCCCCCTGCGGCTCCACTGGTACTGCAGCCTTTTGGCCTTCACACAGCTTTAGTGCAGAAATATGGAGGATATGAGCAGAGAAAAAAGTGGTGTCTTTCAGGATCTCTGGTGTTAATCAGAGAAAATGAAAGGTAGAGCTACAGAAGCTGCACCTCACCTCATCTCCTGTGGAGATATGGGTGGGATGTCACCTCCTCAGCAGCTCACCCATCCGCCAGTGTGATGCTCCCATCAACAGCTGTGAGGTTTTTGGTAATGTATGGAATCATAGCTAGTCTTCGTTTTCCAGGCCTGATCCAGGTCCTAAACCTGCTGGTACGATTGTGTCTTAATTCATTTGGGGTTTATTTGAACATTTCCGGGGCTTTGGATTAAGATATGTGTTACAGTATGTTTACCGTTATAATTCTAGGACAAAATTGTAACGGTAAACACACATTATGATCATATTTGTGTGCTGCAGGTTTACTACTGGAAGAGACATATGGAGGCAGTACGGGAGTCACCATATTTATTATTTTACAACAGCATGTAATTGTTTTAACTGGTCTGCTGAGCTCTGGAAATATTAAATAAATACAATCAATCAAATATGAGAGGTGATGTCTAAATGACCTGACTGGAACGGATACCAGAAGATCAATACCAGGGTTCATACAATGACAAACTCCAGTGGGGTGAAACTAAGCAGCCATGTATTGATCCACTTGCCAATCTATATAACAGATGTTCCTCTGTGTCCATTTCTGTAGACACTTCCTGGACTTCCAGCGTAATTACAGGAGACATGAACCCATGATGGTGTTCACATTTATATGAGATGACCAAAATCTTCATCACTGAACCAACAGCAGAAGGTCCATCTCAGGCTGCTGTAGAGACATGAGGGAACAGCAGCAGGATCAATATTCAGATCATTTTATTGTACTCATTTTAATTTGGATTAGGATCTCAGGAGGTTCCCTATCATCTGCCTCCTAGCCAGTCAATGCACATCACCTTCTAAAATAGAACCCGCATGGTCAGTATTGAGGTTTTATTGGAACTGACCAGACCTGTCTTAGACTGTAAATTAGACCATCATTGTCCACAGGATCATTCAACGCAATATTTCTACACTGTCATTAAGTATTTCACATAGGAGGGCTTCCAGAATCTTGACATTTGTTCTTTCTGAACATATTGAAACTAGTATCCAAATGCATAATGATGTAATTCACTGATGGAACCAGAGAACACACGGATTCATGTGAACTAAACATTCAAAAAGGATTCCTGATTAAATCAAACAAAATGTGGAGCCGATTTAGGAGAAACTTTTTAAACTGTTCGAACTATTAATGTGCGTGGAGCTTCACTTGAAGTGTCCATATTTAATGAATGGATCTGAGGAGCGCTGGAGAAGGTTGGGAGCTGTCAGACTTGCTGTGACTTCCGGGAGGAGCAGCAGGCGACTTCACTCCCGCACAAACTAACAGTTGTTTCCAGAATGTCAGGAGAACAAGTGACTCACTTCTGCATTTACAGACGGAGAACAAAACTCCCTTTGCTCTCAATTCTTTAGGTAATTATGACTGTCGGTGCAAAACTGTGAAAATACAAAGGAAGAAAAAGTTCATGTCAAACTGTGACGGCTGATCGTCTGCTGGTCATGATTGGAGGATCTTCCTGCCTTTTCCTCTCTTCTTTCCTGACTATTGTTCTTTTGCTTTGCTCAGCCCAACTCCTTCTGTTGGCTCCTCAACGCATTTGTGTCCATGTTTTTAAAGAGCTCATTACTTACACACTGACAGAGTAAAAACATCCTAATTAAGTCCCTGTTGCCTTTCATTAGTCACTAATAAGGAGTAAGACTCTGTTCCATCATTTGGTATACAAGCACACCGCTCTTTTATCAAACTGAACATATATCTGTGACAGGGGTCACAGATAAACGTCAGAGGTCAGAGGTAGCAACAGACCTGCCTGCTGGTTTTAATGAACGTATCAAACAAGTGTTGCATGTTCAGCACTTTAAATCTGCTCCAGCTGCTGGTTTGAAGTGGTAACAGCACCGTGTCACCAACGTGGACCTATCAAAGCTACCTTTTAACCCACTTAAGGAAGGTCAGTCATCTGCTATACTGACCATTAAACTAAAATGAATTAGCTGAATTAAACCTGAAAAGAAGAACAAATGTGTCCTTTGCCAGTTTAGAGTGGGAAAAAAAAAAACAGAGGCAGCAGAATAGACAGTGGAGGACCAAAAGTGAATGCTGCTCATCTGGGCTTTAGAAAGGAGCCACTTGGATTAAATTCAACATCTGTTTAATTAGCTGGCAGAGAAGCTTTGTTGAAGATTTCAGTATAAAGGTGATGTTTGGCACTGAGACACAGTTTCTTCCTGTTAATAGGGAGGTTTTCTGAAACAGGGGGCTGTGGCTAGAATCTTAAAATTGCAACCGTGCCTTTTATTCTGAATTAAAATCAGCACCAAAATGGTGGAAGACCATTTACTTCCTGATGGTCCACTCGCATGAATCTGGTTGAAAATGACTGCCTGGCATTTCGGTGGCGTTTACCTCTGAAACACTCACAAATGTAGTTGCTAATGCAGCCCTTAGCGGAGCTCCTGAAGCATCTAATTGTTGGATGAGACTGGTGGATGTTATTGCACTGATTGGTTTGCTGTCTGGAGGATACTGGATGGTTTGTCTGCAAACATCTCATCTCAACATTCTCTCTGGATTTAGTAGTAAATTAGAAATGTTGTGCGCTAGACTTTTCTTCTCTAAACCCCTCCTGATCCACTGAAATTGAGCACCTATGTGCAGGTTCTGATGGATTTCACTTTTAGTGGAGACAGAAAGTCCCTCAGCAGCTTACACAGATGAAAAGACCCTGTATAGTTTGTGAGATGTTTCTACTGCTGCTGATTATCCAACTCCATGAGTCTGGATGTCTGTTGAGAGGGCCTAGTCATTTTGCACTCATCCTGCTTATAGAAAATCTTCATTGTTACCATAGTAACAGGAAGCACTCTGCACTCGCAGCATATTCCTGGTGGAACTTATAGGGGTCTGCTCAACCACAATTGATTTTCTTTTTCCGTTTAAGCATGCAGAAGTGCGGTTGTATTTGTTTGCAGATCCAAGAATGGGGCCATCAGAGGAGCGAAGGACAGGAAGGCAGAGAGTGAGACAGAAAGCCTTTATGGGCATCATTAGTCAGAACATGACAGTGAATACGTTTGACGAATGCTGCTGTCCGTGTTTAAGGAAACCTGTGTTCACGCCTAAGGGGGCGAACGTTCCTGTGTGTGTTGTGTGTGTTGACTGAATATTCCATCTAAATGTCAGAAGAAAATAAAAATCAGGTAGAGCGTGTCAGTGAACGGCGTCTGTGCTCCTGTCCATCCCATCTCTCACCCAGTGACTGCTGGGATGGCCCCAGCACTGGGTGGATTCTGGGTTTTCTGCATCTGCAGCATCACAACTAGACTCACAGAGGAACCTGCAGCAGTGGTGGGGACCACTTAGTGAATTAGGCCTCTTAAAAGCTGTTGGTATTTCACAAGAGTAAACTAGCCTGCACGCCCACATACAAACACGGTTCTTCTGTATACAGCCAAGTCCAAGTCCGTTTCATTAGCCGAGACAGCAGAGAGGACGAGGAAGATAAGATAAATCTGCTTCCACCAGGCAGTGAGGCATGAGACAGCTAAATCTACAGCCTTTCCTATTTGTCTTCTGAAGTCAAGACAAACTACGCTGGAATATCGAATAGCACCTTGGACACCAGCTTGTGTTTTATATTTGTCCATTTTTTATGTCTGAAAATGGAATGTGTTCATCAAGATGTGAGTGGTTCTTTTGATAACAGTTTTTCATCATTCTTCAGATGGAGAATGGATGGAGTGAAGATTTTAACACCTTTTATTTTAGTGATTCCTGAACAGAATGGCATATCAACATTCCTGGTTCCAATCTTTCCTTCCCTGTTAACAAGCAGGATCAGGGTTGTTGGGGTGTATTCCTGCCCCCCCACCCACACCCCCACCCTGGACAGGTGACCAGAAAAAACACACTGTTCCTCATGTACACACATTTTGTAAAGTATGATGAAGAGCAGCTGCTAGAGTCTCTGTAACATCCTAAAACAGAAAAAAACAAACTCAGTCATGTGACCCATAACCACCCAGCGATCATTAGGCCCCTGAGCGTGATGCACAAAGGTACTGAGTCACCTGTCATGACCCCGAGTATTAAGCAATCTGAGCAACTGGCCCAAATTCTAGGCTAAGCATGCTAGGCTAATTTACTGACTGCAGATCTGCATCTGCTGTCTGCCTGCCGCACCTGAGGGATCAAAATATGACTCAGTTGTACAAATGTGAGCAGTCTGTCCTTACCTGTTTTCAACATCTCGATTATGGTCACACTGGAAAGAACATCAGTGCTTATTCCCATTGTTCTGCATCAGTAGCTCAGTGAATCAGACAGATGGTCAAGTCATGGATGGAGTCACGACCACGGATATCATCTAAGAGGCAGAAAATTGGACCCCATGTCGGACTGACCGGTGACGTCATCAGAGAACCCGCCAACCGGTGGCTCTTTGAGGTGTGTGTGTATGTAGCCAACAGTAGCCACACAAGTCACTTGCTGTTCATATACAGCCCAGAGAAAAACACCAAAAACTTGAAAGAGCCACACTCTCAACAACCTTTTTATTCTGTAAAGCTCCCAGCAACTTCTGAGTTTAAGAAAAACAAAGGATAAAAAGTAAGAGGCTGGAGATGAAAACAGGTTCACTCTACATATTTGCTCACACACAAGGGGAAATGTGTGATGTGTGAACGTCAGTTCTGCCTCCAGACCTTAGAAGTGTTTGATCATCTTTAAAATATAAATAAGGGAGAGTGAGTCAATGTAACATCACACATATGGACATCATGGAGGACACGGGCCCATTGTTTGAATTAACCAAACCAGTGATGCTTTTAATGGGTTTAAACAACCCAGCTTAACTCTTGGCAGATATCCACCCACAGTGAGACCAGAGGACACTGGGATGCCTGCAGCGTCATCCCAGCGTGCTGTTCCAGTTCACATGGAGACAGTGAGAAAGCACTGGCGTTTGGTTTTCACTCCATTTTTCAGGTGAGTGAGGTGGAACGTCCCTGGCTGGGGCAGATTTTTATGCAGATAACCGCAGAGACATGACTTCATCAAGTAGCACTGACAAAACTTTTGTACACACACGCATCAACAGGTTGGTGTTAAGGTTCATCCTCCCTCTCGGGTGTGTTAGAAATGGGGTTGAAGAGCCGAAAAGCGCAGCACAAGTTAGGGAGCGCGTCCACGCACATCGGTTTTTTTTTAGTGAGAGCTGCTCGGACTTACCTGACTATGATGTACATCACCAGCACGTTTCCAACCAGTCCGACCACACACACGATGGAGTAGAGAGCGGTGATGATGATCGCTATGATGACCGGGTTGGCGTCGTCTTCCAGCCCGCGCTCCGCGTCGCATCGCGTCTCCGCGAAGCCTGAGCTGTTGCCGGCGTCGGTCAAGTTCTGGCAGAAGGTGCTATTGTTGTGGTACAACATGGACAACTGGCCACGGAAAACCGAGCCGTTACGTGCGCTCTCCATGGTCTTCAGCCTACACCGAGTGCGCGTTCACGGACTACGCTCCTGTGGTGCCCTGTCGGGGACGTGTGCGGGGTTCGGCAGGGACGGAGGGTTAAATCTCCCTGATGGAGAAAACGTCTGTGCGTGATGGAGAGAGAGAGAGAGAAAGCGAGAGAGGAGAGAAACACCCGCTGAGCTCCGAAGAGAGGCGTGAAAAATGAATGTTTGCTTCCTTTCCTCCTTCCTTGCTCCCTCCCCAGGTTCATTCTGCTGTTCTTACCCGTCCTTATCTTCAGCTCCTCCTCTTGACCAACATATCGGCTACTTTCTTTCTTGAGCCAATCAATAACTCGTTTTTCTTACAGTATTTATAATTAGTCTATCCGATTCTGTTCATTTATCTCAAGTGTTTAGCAGATACACGTGTAAATCCGCGTTAACGCGTTTATTGATTTTTTTCTTCTATCTGCAGGACTGTCTTTACATCATCATTATACTTTAACCTAATCTTACCCATCAAACAGCTGCCTAAAGAGGACCTGCCAAAATGTCCGCACTTTGAAGGCAAAATGGTTATTCGGGTCCTCGCTGTGCAATACCTACAAGAACACACAATACACACACATTTTTTGATTATCCACCCCTTTATTCTGTACATTTACCTTTGTAATCTATTTTGAGCCTGGCAGCACAAACACCACCAAACTAAGACATTCTCCTTATCTGACCTTCTACCAAATACTTATATATATTGTGACTCTCTCAACGATGCTACTTCGTTTTGGGCCACTTTTCGGCACCTTTGCCTGCATTGCTCAAAGACTCCTGATGAAGCCAAGATGGCCACGAGATAAGCGGCAGCGGTGCCACCTGGTCAGAGAACCGTAGTTTGACCCACAGTCATCCTGTAGGAGATCTAAACCGCTGCATCTGTAAATGCATGCTTGGGTGCTCCCAACGGGCAGATGGCAGATTTGACGGTCTCTGCCACCACCGATCCGACATGTGGACAAAGCAAACATCGTAAAAGTGCTTTAAGAAGATCAGACTGGCCCTGAAAGGCACCACAGTGTCCTGACGACAGCTGTAAATCCCAAGAAATGAGCTGCCACGTGGTCGGTGTGTGTACGGTGGACAGAACACTCCAATGGACCTTCACACTCGGGATTTCTGCAACCTCTCTTTTCATAGCTGAAGTCCTATTAGTGAAGCCAAGCAGGGAGTGTAATCCAATAGAGATCGATTTCAATTAATGTAACGTCCCTGCTTGTCTCATTATGCTTTCAGGCAAGTACAGTGCGGCCAAAGATCATTTACCAAACGTGCTAGAGGCCCGTTTGTAGAAAAAAAAAACTGTTCAACCTGATTATAATTGGTACAATGTCACTGTCGCAGACAGAGAAGAGATTTCCTATTTGTATTTTAAATCCATGATTACCCACAGTTCCTTGGGCTCCATATGTGCCGGGATGTTTGGTAGTTTTGCTCCTGGCGCTACTGTCTGAATGAATAAGGTCAGCTAAGACTTTGTGTGCATGTTTGGCGCTGAACTGTAGCAAAGACACGCTGAGAGGTGTGGAAACTGTGCGTACCTCAATCAGACAACATGGACACAATAAATGAGCCTAGACCTAAATAGACACGGTTCTCTTCTGTTTTTCCTTCTGACGCCTATTTTTGATTAAATAATCTTCTCCTTCATGTTTTGTGGCATCTGCTAATCTGAGAGTGAAATAATGACAGATGAAAACACATTGGGATGTTTTGAACTGTGTTAGTAGATGATAGAATGAGGAAAAGCATATATAATTGATACACTTTGAAAGCTGGTGTGTGAATGTGTAAATATTTAGCTTAAGCTCAATAAGCAGTATTAAGAGAAGACAGGGGAAGATCTGTCGCTGTGAGTTCAGCTGGAAACCAAAGTGGGAATGGACCCACTCAGACTGGGGGATCTTTTAATGTTACCAGGTCTCCATCAGTGGTGACATGCGTCAAAGGTTCTTCATAAACACTACATGGAGATTAAATACTTTTGATTTTTATTGGTGTGTTTTCTTTAGCTTGGTTGTGATTTTGTGTGATGAGAAATTAAAGCGAAGTGAAAAAAATATTAAATATAAGAACGAACAAGCTTGTGATTTATGCTAAAGGCTGACTCCAAAGCAAATGAACATCTTTATGATCATTCTGCTGAATAATGGAAAATCTATGGAGCAAAACTTGAACCAACAATTAGAATTCTACTAGACTCCAATGATGCATTGAAAGTTTTCTTTATTTACCACGAAGTTCCTCATTTGCACAGTGTAGCTGTTTTTAGAGGCACTTTTCTTTTTAAAAAGTGAAATTACATCATCATTTTCACTTCACCCTGTTGCCATGGTGATTTTGAACATCGCACAGGAGCAACATCTCCCCAGACCCCACATGTCATCCACTTGTCTCTTTTTGTCGGCTGGTTTCCAAACCTGCAGCCGCAGCTTGAGTCTCATGCTGACAACAACAGCGATGGATTTCTGAAGAGGTTGTTGGATCTAAAATTCCTTGTTTACTTATTTATTTAAAACTGCTGGAGATCCAACAGTGAAGCTTTAATCCAGCAAATTCTGTCTGACTGCAGATGAGCTAATGCAATTATTCATGACTTACATAATCCACCTAAAAACAGCTGTGGACGGGAATCTGCGTGTCCTTGACGCAGAGCAGCTTCTCCAAATAGATTTGCATCTCGTAGAGCACAAATGTACCGAGAAGAGAAGCTCACCTGAGCTTTCATGCAGTTTCCATAAACAGCAGAGTCTGAAGTTTCCATCCCCCCTCACAGGGTTCATCTGTACACTGATCAATTCTCTCTGTGTGTTTATGAACCTTTCAAGCTTGCCATAAAAGTCCCCAGCACTTTGGCAACTGTGAGCAACAGGTTTTACGCGTCCCCCTTTGTCAGCGCGGTGAAGGAGGTGGAAGATATTTAAGAAATCCGATGGAAACTAGACTTCAGTGAAACGACCAGGCGAAAAGAGCTCCCTCCACAGGGTAGCTTGGATGGGCCTTCAGGATTAAGTGAACAGCTCAGACAAGCAGGAGGAGCTCAGAGTGGAGCTCCCTCCCTGCTGGGACCATTAATGTCAGACTGGGGAAGCAGACGAGACGAGTTCATGTGAAAATGTTTTAACCAAATCAAATATTCATTTGGGTCATTCAGAGGGAAAAGCATTAGATAATTAAATAGCCATTAAAGGAAAAGGATGAGCTTTTTGCAATCCTGGCACACAAAGGGTCAGGTGATCAGGCTGAAGAGCCAGCCGCAGGTCAGGGTCAGCAGTCAATCATCCAGGGTGTCCGTGTGTCCTCGTCTCCCTCATGTGTACAGTAAGAGCACGACTGCTGCTCTTCCTGCATGCCTAAACAAGTGGTTGGTCTTTGTTACTCGTGTATCCGTCCGTACGCACTCTTTTTCATCCTATTGTCTAAATATTGTCAAACACTTGGAGGCGTGCCAGAGGGGCAACCTGGGGGCCACATCTGCAGATCAGAGCAGAGCCTGCAGCCAGACAGAGCCAGATGGCTGAAATTTCAGCTTCAGTTTGTTGTATTTCTGCAGGTTCGGTTTGCCTTGGCTTGATTTTCTGCTCAATCAAGTCCACATTTATCCGCTCCAGTGAGTTGCTTTATGGTGCCCAACATCCTATTTTGAGTTTTATTCTAGAGGAGATTAAAACGACACAGAACCTGAAAGGACACGTGTGGTGCAGTGAATCCTAATGACAGACGCCTGAGGGTATCAGCCAAACGCAGCTTTTATAGCATTTTAGCAGGATTGTTTGGCTTTAGAGGACTGCAACAACGCGCTTCCAGTTCACTAAACCTTTCTCAGATGTCTCAGTTCCAGCTTCGTCCAGCAGAAGTTTATAGCAAAGAGCTTCTATAAATCCCCTATTTGCTGTCTGCCAACCTGGAGACAAAGTTAATGACTGACAAGAGAACAAATTATATCCCTTTGGCATCAGAAGAAGATCCCTCAGAGCTGACACTGTGGTGCAAAGGTGTTATACACAACGGTAAAGTGTCATCTTCCCAGCTCACCGACTCTGGTGTAGCCAATGGCTCCCAACTACCACCGTGATGTGGTAGTTGGGAGCCATTGGCTACACCAGAGTCGGTGACATCACTTGTGAGCTATTGCCTCATTAAAGTGCTCCTACGGGGAACTGCTGTCTCCTGTAATGCCCCCGACCCCCAGGATTCTGTGATAAATGTATGGAATTTGATTCTGTGTTTAGATTTTCTGTCTTAAAGCCAATGGCAGGAAAGATTTGGGGTTTTGGGGAAAATGTGGATGTGTGCAGGTTAATTTTGTTGGCATTACGTGCCAGCAATGGCAGGAAACCAGCATGAAAACAGGACCCCAGTGATTCGAAAGGGTCTGCTATGTTTCCAAAGAATTCAGCATTTATTTCTTTATTTTAATGTTTTTCATTCTCTCAGATGCTCACTTGGCCTTGAGGGACACAAATGATTGAGGGTAAGGATTGACAAGAATTCTCTCTGCCTCTGGGCTAACATCTGTTCTATTGTAGGAATTGAATTAACTTCTTCCTGGGATTTAAAACCTGTTTTTTATTAATTGGTTTATGGGATATAAACGATACGATAACAGTCTTATCAGGTGAACATTAAGGTGTTGTCTTCTCATTAATTAAAAAGAGGGATGAGTCAACTTTGATGTGTCCAACGAAATATATTCCATCCATATATCTGTTTACTGGCAACTGAATCAAGGTCTTGGAGGTGCTGAAGTCCCAGCAGTCACTGGGAGAGAGGTAGGAACACTGGACAGCTCACCCTTCCAACACAGGACACACACCAGCACCGTCATCGGTTCCCTCCGCTTTTTTATGATGCCACTGTACAAACCTGTGCACCGATGTGCCACAGACGCCATTGTAAAAGCACACATTTCATCTCCTAATAACTGTGGAAGCAAACCAGACTGGCCAGATTCTCCCAGACAGACCCGGGGGAGCCTAGAATCAGCAGAGCGCTCTTTAATAAGTCAAAACCTGGTGTGCGTGTGTTAAAATTTTCATGTGTTTGAGTGTAAAAAAAAAGAAGTGATCCAACCCAACAAAGACAGCAGGACATAAATTGTTTGCTCCAACCATCCCTCCATCCTGTATTCTGCCCTCCTCCTCTGTAACCATGCCGACACAGCTTCTCTGTATGGTCGACTTAGGCTCTGCGTCTCTTATCGTTTAAGGAAGGTATTGAAGGGTAGGAGAAAGGAGGCCTGCACAAACATGCCTCCATACTGTAACACCAGGAAGAGGTTCAATACCTCAGATTATTTCACACAATTAAGAAAAAAAAACCTTTTTCAGGTTTTTATTCTTAGCTTTTCATTTTATGACCTCACCTTTCATTCAGGATGGTTGTTTTTGAACGCTTAACTGTCACAGGAACTGCAAAATGAAGGCCCCACACACACTAATTGCACTGTCCAGATTTGAAGCATGTACAACAGGAAGGACACAAATTATCATCAACTTACCATGAACTCATCATTTCATTACTGCTTGCGTAATCCAGTTTCATGTTGTCATCAGAAGCGTCCAAACACACATGCCGCCGGGCACACGTGAGCCTCACAGACTGATGCTGATGGAGATGCTGTGAGAAAGCTCAGATCCTTTCTATTTACACTCTCAGACCTTCTCACCATGAGAAAAACTGGAGTATTTCAGGCAGAGCAGAATGTTTTCACTTGGTTAAGGCTGTTTTTAACTGTTGTGTGTGGTTGAACTGGCAGGTTTATTCTGTATCACCTATTTTCATTCATTTATTCCATTCTGAGTTAAAGTGTTATTTGATGAAAGTTGTTGAGATCATTGTGTAAAAGCACGCTGAGTGGCTGGAATGAAATAACCTTTAGGTAAATGATGAGCTGATGGAGAAGAAAAGGATGAGCCTCTTTGCAGCAGCCAGTCAACTGTGTCACTGCTTCATTTGTGAAGGAAGCTGCGCCACGCGAGTCCATTTCATTAGACTGCTTGCTAACGAGATGAGATGCATAGGTGTACGTATTAACCCTTCGACGGCATCAGTACACACCCACGTGTTGTCAGGAGCGGCTCCACTGTAGCCAGATCACTCCAGATCACTAATCATCATGGGCAGAAACCAGTACACCACCAGTACAAAGAATATAAGAGGGATGTGTCACTATTTTCCTTGGTTTGTTTACTGATTGATGAATCCTGCATGAATAAAACATCTGCCTGCATCTTTCTCCTCTCTGCATGGTGATTAAGACATGCAGGACACAAACACCGAAACATGCATCTCCTTCACATCGGCAGCACGAAAGAGGGGAAAATGCCAATTTATTTGTTTTGATGGAGGAGCCATCCACCCACACAGTGGTCCTGCTGAAAGATGACAGAATATTTGCTCTGTTGTGCACTCAGAATGATTCAGGGCTCTTCAGCTACAGCCTGCAACCAGACACAAAATGACTGTTTTTCTTCGGTCATTGTGGCTCTTCGCTCCGACCGGGATTGAGCAGCTTTGTGGCTACCCACAAAAATAAAGACATATTAAAGAACAATGGGCCAGATTCACCAATATGTTCTTAAGAATCTTCTTAGATTCTTTCTTAAGTTGTTATTAAGAAGTTTTTTAAGAAAACCCTACGTCGGATTCATCAACACGTTCGTAAGCCCCAGAATTGTTCGCGCTCGAACGTGAACCGCGTGCCTGCAGTCTGGCCCCATCATTGCGTCAGGACGCACATCCTCACGGGGTTGTGGCTCAGTGTCCAAACACATCCAGCGCCCCTTTAACATGCCGATGGTGCGTTCAATGGTGGAGCGACTACGCGCATGCATCTGATTGAATAAAACTCCTGTGGAGTCTGAGGGTTGGTCAGTGGTGTCAACAACCAGGGAGCCAGGGCATATCCTCGATCCCCTAATAAAATAAATCAAGATAAAATCAAATATAAAGACAGTTTTGGCATGGTTTCCAATTTGGTTGATTAATGTTAAGTCATTGGCACATTTACGTAATTTTAAAATTCTCTGTAAATCACCAAAAATAGGAAATAAACAAATAAATAAATAAATATGACAGAATTATCATTGTAATTTTGAATTTTATTGAACTGCACAAGAGAAGAAAACACAACCATGCCAACATGTCGGCACTGAAATGTGCGCAAGAGTACTCCTGAGTGTTCGTAGGATTTGTTCTTACCTACGAATAAATCCAGGATAAGAAGAAATTGGTGAATGCCACAATCTTCGTAAACTGTTCGTAAATGGGACTTAAGAACAAATTTGTTCGTAAGAACGCTTCGTGAATCTGGCCCAATCTTCGTAAACTGTTCGTAAATGGGACTTAAGAACAAATTTGTTCGTAAGAACGCTTCGTGAATCTGGCCCATTGTTCCCTCCGCTCTGATTAAACCATTTAAATCCTTGCGCGAGCCGTTAAGCACTCTCATCAGTTCATAAAAAAGCTGCTGCTCCGTCACTGCAGGCCCTGCTCCTTCATTTACTCCATGTTTCCTTTTGGACATATTTTCTAGCATTAAAATGGCTTCACAGCCTGAATACATTCATTAATTCACCCCCTCTGTTGTCCCATTTATCTATTTTTTTGAAGCTGAAGATTTATTTAAACCTTTACCTTTTAAATTACTCCTTATTTGAATATAAGCTGTGCGTCTGTGCTCTGAGAGCATCATGTGCTTCTCTAATGGAAATAAACACTGGGCCAGATTCACCAATATGTTCTTACGAATCTTCTTAGATTCTTTCTTAAGTTGTCCTTAAGAAGTTTTTTAAGAAAACCCTACGTCGGATTCATCAACGCGTTCGTAAGCCCCAGAATTGTTCGCAGCTGTGTTCTTAGATTGATGAATGCCATCTGTTCGTAAGTTGAAAGCGCGTGCCAGGTGAGTCTAATTAACATACGATTAGCATAGGTCACCGCCCACTAATGCCCATAAAAGGAACTGCAGCAGGACCCTGTAGACAGAGCAAAAAGCAGCCAAATGCCCAAAGCGAAATGCCCAAAGCTTGCCTCTCCACGCCTGATTTCTGACGCCGTGTTGAACAATCAAGAAAGGATGGCTAACACGCTTGATAAAATTGCCTCAACCCTGATGACTATAGCCAACACGCTTAAAGAAATCAACGAGAATGTAAAAAAAAGAAGAATGTAAAAAAAATAAACGTGTAAAAGCTGTGCTCGGATTGTGACAATAATGCATTTTATTCACAAACGGGCAATTAATCGCGCTCGAACGTGAACCGCGTGCCTGCAGTCTGGCCCCATCATTGCGTCAGGACGCACATCCTCACGGGGTTGTGGCTCAGTGTCCAAACACATCCAGCGCCCCTTTAACATGCCGATGGTGCGTTCAATGGTGGAGCGACTGCGCGCATGCATCTGATTGAATAAAACTCCTGTGGAGTCTGAGGGTTGGTCAGTGGTGTCAACAACCAGGGAGCCAGGGCATATCCTCGATCCCCTAATAAAATAAATCAAGATAAAATCAAATAAAAAGACAGTTTTGGCATGGTTTCCAATTTGGTTGATTAATGTTAAGTCATTGGCACATTTACGTAATTTTAAAATTCTCCGTAAATCACCAAAAATAGGAAATAAACAAATAAATAAATAAATATGACAGAATTATCATTGTAATATTGAATTTTATTGAACTGCACAAGAGAAGAAAACACAACCATGCCAACATGTCGGCACTGAAATGTGCGCAAGAGTACTCCTGAGTGTTCGTAGGATTTGTTCTTACCTACGAATAAATCCAGGATAAGAAGAAATTGGTGAATGCCACAATCTTCGTCAACTGTTCGTAAATGGGACTTAAGAACAAATTTGTTCGTAAGAACGCTTCGTGAATCTGGCCCACTGATTCCAGCAACAACTATGATTTTGAGTCTAAATGAAACTGAGATAAATAAGAGAATCACTGTTTGAAACAGAAAAGACAAAGTAATAAGTGGCATTCTTGTTTCCGCAACTTAAAAAACATGCTAAAGCAGCAGGAAACAGAGGGGACTGCACTTTCTCTCGCTGCTGTCTTAATTCAGCCAGAAACGCAGCTAAACGAAGCATCTTGTCTGAGTCATCATGTTCAAAAGGAAATATAAAGCACATTAAAGGACATGGACCTGTTTCTTTTCTTTCTGAAGCATGTTCTGTTTGGGCTTTCTCTCTAAGTAGATCCTTCCAGCACCCTCACCCGGCAATAAATGATTAGCAGCGGCAAAAAAGTGTTTGCTTTTTTATAAACAGGGTTCCTGCAGCATCTTAGCCGGAAACACTTCAGGGCCATACATCAACAGCATGGAACATGGAACCCTAAATATGATTTAAAGGAAGCTCACAAATAACATTTCTGTTTTCTTCTGTTCCATGGATGGATGGATGGATGGATGGATGGATGGATGGATGGATGGATGGATGGATGGATGGATGGATGGATGGATGGATGGATGGAGTTCATCATACTTCATATCCAACCCACAGACTTGGGCTCAGAGAGGCCGTCCTGATAAACCCCAAAGATGCTGAGATATTTTATTGATGTGTGCACAAGCATAATGATGCGCTTGATAAACTCTGTCTTTCTGCTTCATGAATGTTAAATGTCAAAAGTCTTTTCATGCACGCATTTGAAATGCCGAAGGAGAAATGGAGAAACGTGAGACGATGCTCTGTTATCATCTCCATCTGTTGTCTGCAGCAACTGAGCTTCAATATCGTGTTGATGGAGCTAAACGTTGCTGAGCAATGGCGCAACAGTGTCCCTCTTCCAGGCAATCCTGAGTTTATCATCATGGGAAATGATTTTAAATTAAATATACTGATTCAGAAATTGCTGCACCGATATTTGCTGCATTTGGACTCATTTGGCTTGAAGCCTTTCCTCCTCTAAAAACTGCTGACCTGAGCTTGTCGTTCCCTCCAAAGTCTTATTACCTGTAAAAGAGAAAAGAGAAAGGAGGAATCCATCATTGCAACTTGTTTGTCTTTTTCACTTTGTTCAGTTCTAAAGTTTAAAAGTTTTGGTCCACTGAGGTTTTCTCATTGGTGATTGTTCTTCTGCAGGAGAACTTATACTTGTGAAATAGTTTGTCCGGATTTACGGTGGCTGTTGGGGGGAGGATTAAGGAAGCCGCAGCAGATATCGACTGCTTCTCAGCCTAAATTCCCAGAGGAACAGGAGTCTGTCTGCAGCTGTCAAAGGCTTCACCACATGAGGCTTCACGCTGCTGCACCCCTCCCTCCACTGTGAGTGGGCAGACAGGACTCTCCAAAAGCATCTCCAAGCTGCATATAATTAAGCTTTTAATTAGAGAGTGGTGATGGCTTTCACAGAGGCGGGGGCTAGGCTAACGGTCAAGGAAGGGTACTCGTGTCACCAAACTAATAGCTTGTTAGGAAACTAGAGAAGGTGCTTTCATCTTGTTCAGAAGAGCAGAAAAGTCAGTTGGCCCCATTCTGGAAGAGCTGTTTGTTTCTAGGATGCACGTGTCTCAGCCTGGATCGATCAGTTTAAGAGGAAAACCTCTTGATTATATTATAGGATAATAATAAGAAGCAATGACAGATGTTGGGGAATTTAATGTATTTGCCTCTGTTTGCTCTCCATGGTGAAATCGCTGTCTGGTTTGCTGTAATCCAAGCACGCCGGCCTCTGTCTGGTGTCTACATTTGAATGTATGTTAGAATGTATGAAAGATTTTCTTAATTCCATGGTTTCTTTGATTCGACTTTGACGTGGAGGAAATTATCCAATCCGCAATCTGTTCACATCAAAATAGTTTCAGGGCGGGCACTCTGTAAACAGGGCAATGATTGTTTTCTTTAATATTTGAGCTGCTCCATTTTGTGAGACAGACAGCAGCGTAGCCATGGAAACTAACAGGAGTCTGAGTCATGTTTAGCAACCACAGGGAGGAGGTGGATTGCGGGTGAAGAGGGTCAAGTTGTTACCATCATGCACTGACATTTACAGAATGTTCCTGAGGTCCAAAAACAGTTGATACTTTATTTAATGACAAGAGACTTTAAACATCTGCAGTAGCTTTAAAATAAAAATATCCTGTCAGTTACTGCATGAGATGGATCGATGGACATTTTGATTTGGCCTTTTAGTTCATGAACTGACAGAGGTTTGACTTTTTTGTCCCCCGAGGGACACAAAACCCACTCAGGCATTGAGGAACCTCCAGAAATGCGACACTCGTGCTGAAAACCCATCTTTCCAGTTCAGTCCTGCAGAAACTGTGACACGATCCAACCCATCAGTGTATTTCCAGTCATGAACACAGGAATCACTGGTTTTTGTGCAGGAAGAGCCGAGCTTTTGTACTTTTCTTCAGTCCAGCCTTGAATCCAGTTTCAACTATCACTCCATTTATCATTTGAGAGAATAAGAGTATTCAGACCAGTGGTTGGTACTGGTTTTGTTAATGATCTGTAATTTGCATTAAATAGGAAGTGATTTGGTTTACGTTTGAACTCCACCCATCTACTTCCTGTCTTTGCTATGTTTCCCTCCATTTTATTGAAGTGCTTGATGTTTGTTCTGTTTTGATTGGTTAGGTATTTAAGCTAGTCTGCCTGAGCCATTACGTTGCCTGTAAGGATCATGTGCTTCACCAGGGCCTTTGTAAGCATACTACCTTTGTTTTTATCTTGGGATTTTTGAGTTCTGTTGAACTCCTGCTGACCCTTACACACTCCACACCTCACTACACTACAGCAGTTTACACAACAACTCACTAGCTTAGTAACCAATGTAGCTACTGTTTAAACCTGTCCTGCGCACTCATGCACTTTATCATCTGTATCTGTATACACGTAATTTATAATTTGCACATCTCCTCTATCTTATGTAAATAGCTAAATAGCTCCTGCACTTATAGTCCAAGGCATTTAATGTAAACACCATCTGTAAAATATGTTTATAGCACAACCCGGTAAACGATTGTAAAATAACCGCCATACTGTATTTATTAAGTTATTATCCTCACTTGCTGCTTCTTTTGCACTTCTGGTTAGATGCTAAACTGCATTTTGTTGCTCTGTACCTGTACATGTGCAATAACAATAAAGTTGAATCTAATCTAATCTAAATTATAATCGGAAGGATTTGTCTGCACTCTTGTGTTTTTCTGTTACATCTTGTTTTTTGCCACTTGATGGATGTTGTTGAAGACTTGCTAAAGCCATTAAATATTTGAGCTTTACTGCTTTGCCTGCATGTGGGTCTTTCTTCTCTGGAACCCTAACGGGTTTAAACTTTACACCTCCTTTTACATGTTAACTTCTATCACCTGTATACTCTCAGGTTTCTCTGGCATCTTAAATTATTCAGGTTCCTTTTCTGAAGACCTTTGCTTCATATCATTCACTTGGTCGGTCAGAAGATACTTGGCTGAATTCAGCAGCTCATTTATATTTGCATGCAAAATATCAGCTCATATATGGGGCAGTTTTGGAGGAAACATTCAGTCCCATGGCCAAGACATAAATTTATCTCTGTGGACTGTTTCCAGAAGCAGAAGGATGGGAATCTGGCTGATGCCCAGCTAATTCTTTATCTTAGAATCAACCTTTTGAGTCCAGTTAGCAGAGGGAAGACTGCCTGAAACGACTGTAATGGAGCTTTGTTGAGGATCCAGCCTGATAAATAAGAAGGAAAACTTCCTTCTCACTCTTGTTTGTTTGAGATAACAAGGCACAGTGGCGCTTTTACAGTTTTTGACCTTTTTAGAATGTAAGTACTTGTGACTCATCCAAACAGAGGTCAATCAAATTTCAATTTTGATGGTTTTCCATTTCAATTTGTCAAGACCCAGTTACTTGCTTCGTCTTTGTTTTAACCCTTCATCGTTTTCCTTTTGGAGCCACTGTCTCTTATTCAGACATTTTTCTGCTTTTTAAAATATTTATCACATATGGAAAGAGGCAAATAATCCAAACTGATATCAAGACTATGTACAACACACTTTTAATCTTGTCCCCCCACAGACTGGCTGACATGTCTTCTAATGAATGGCCCAATTAGCAAAACGATCACGTGGTAAAATAGCCTCATTAAAATTAGGAGCGCCACTTCTAATTTTAATAATGTAAATAATGTAAAAAAGAAATTAGGAACAGAGAAAATGAATAGATTAATGCATCAATTCTACGCGCTTACATTTGCGTGTGTGAGAGAGAATGAGGCAGAGAGAGAGAAAGAGAGAGACAGCAGAGTTTTGGTGCCCCCCTGTGTAGAACAATATAGTGTGGCATCACATTAAGCTGCTGTTGATTTCCATTCAATTCCATTTCGGTGAAATGAATTTAAAAAAATGTTTAAAAGACATTTGTTCCGGTTTTTCTACAGTGTTGCCGTGTGACATCAGAATAAAGATAATTTAAACCAGCTCAGACAAACACTGTACACACAGTACACGGGTAATGGGGGACCAAAGTAGGACAATTACTTTCATTCTAAAAAATTGAGATTGAATTTAGAAGATTTACAATCTTTGAAGTATCTGAAGAGCAGTTTATTAGGTCCGACAAAGGTCAGTGTTTTGTGCAGCAGAGGTGTCGCGCGCATGTGCGTGTGAACGTGTTCCAGGCTCAATGTTGAAGCTCCGCGTTGCATCTTCTCTCTGGCTGCAGCCACAGAGCGGCGGCGTCGGCGGCGGCGACAGCGCGCCTGCGCAGTGCATCCAGGGGCTCGGCGGCGTTCGGTGCTGAAGTGGGGCGGATGGCAGAAAAACAGCGGCCATGGATATTACACCGCGGGATTCCCGTTTACCATGTCGTTAAGGACGGATCGGGTCAGCCCAGCTCCCCTCTTGTCTCCGGAGGACACTGACAGCCCGGCACACCGGGGTAAGAGGCGAATTATTGGGGGAAAGACTGCTGACGGGCTCGTTAGCCGCCGTTAGCACGGGGCTAGCTGCGGCTCAGCTGCTCCGCTCGCTGCCGATAGCGGATTTTTTTAGTTGTCTGCTACAGTTAGCGCTGCAGTGAGGGCGCTGTTTGATTTCCGTTAATATAGCTCGCTGTCAGGGTCTCGGTGGTGCGTTTCACTTCCTCTATTACTGTGCGAAGTGTGAGCTGGGAGGGGAACTGCTCTGCCCGGGTCGGGGGACCTGCAGCGGCTGGGCTCGGTTGGTTCGCACAGCTGCAGGAGAGAACAGGCAGCGCAGCACAGCTTAGCCGGCAGAGCTAATGCTCCAGGTCCGAGCAGCCTCCATCCTACAGCTTCAGTGCTGCAGCCATTAATGAACTTTTGAAGGTGGCTCGGGCGCATTTATTTGACGTTTGTGTCCTTTGCTCGCATGCATTGGGAATGAAGCTTCGTGTGCACGTCCCAGGCTGCGGGTTTCCCATGGGTGTGTGCGTGTGCGTGTGTGAGTCAGAGCAGCTCAGGTAACGTTGCTTCGATTTCCTGAGAGACTTCCTGATTTCCACATTCAGCTGCTGGTCTCCCTTCGGAGCGACCGTCCAGAGCTGCTGCTCTGCGGCGGCTGTTTTGCCCGCAGAATGGTGTCAATATTCAGTATTTAAAGAATAACAGTGAACCTTTACCTTCCTCAGGTGTACACAGCAGCACATCACCTGACATTTACATGAACTCCGCGGGTTTAACACGGTAAACCATAATAGTTGATGACCTTTGACATTTCATGAAATGAACATTCACAACATTTGAAGAATTTTCATGTCTTTGTGCAATTTAAAAATGCACTTCTTTCACCAATGCAATTTTTTCCACATTAATATTCACGTTGCGATAATGACGCCCCATTTCTTGATGAAGTGTCACAACGGTCGCAGAGGTCAGTTCACAACTGTGGCCTAACTGGTGATAACTGGTGCTGAGGGAGATGTTCCAAAGTGGCCTAATGTAGCATGATATCACATTTATTAAAGAAGTGCTAATAAATCAATGACGCTGCATAACCTTCTGTCACTTCACTAACCAGAGTAATCTGGTTTAAGGAGTGCTTGACATCAGCCTTCACATTTCCAAAAACTTACTGGGAACCTGTCGGAGAACTGGGATCTTTCCTTATTAGCAGTCTAACCTTTACTGGGTGAGAATAAAAGCCTCTTACACACACAGAGTGTGAAGAAATGAGGATGTGGAAGATTTGGTCCTCTGATTAACTGCAGCTAGTCAACAGGTTTCCATTTGTAGGCATTCATGTAAAAAAAAAGTGCCATCTGTTTGAGCACGATAAATCCATTTAAAATTGTAATAATTATATCATGATGACGATGTTTAAAAGGACATTCGTCAAATCAATTATTTCCTCTATGATGTCTCCAGGCTGCCATAGGCTCCTCCCTACCGTGAGAACATTCTCACAACATACCTGAGTAAAAGTAGCATCCGGTGAAGAAAGCGATCAGTTCATTTCTAAAAATAAAAAGGATCATAAAAAGCACGTCAGTTGTGTGGAATCGGTGGGAACGGCTCCGTCTGCAGCGTCTATGTGAAGGTGGCGTCCACTACACAGCAGCAGGACAAACTTATTTCAGCTGCCTGATGTTGGATATCACCTCAGAACTAAAGGAGGAAGAAACCAAAACTGTTGAGCTCCAGAACAATAATTGTTTTTTTGTTTTTTGTTTTTTAAAAAAAAATAAAAGTGGAATCCTGTCATCCAGTTACACCTTTCCATCCACGACAGCCTTTTCGTTGCAGACAACTACATAAAGTCAGTCTGGAGACGATAGACGTACAAGAGAAACTTTTGTTTCTCAACAGATACAGATGCTGCTCACGAGGGCAGAGAGGTTGACAGCAGAGCGGTATTAAGACAGTGTCCCGTGTCATGTATGATGATAGTAGCTAAGTGTGGGCTCTTAGTCGTCGTTTGTGCTGCATTTCACACAAAACAAGAAGAGTTTCTACAGAGATAATTGCTGCTCTTCTTCCTGCCGTCTAGTGCACTCTTTACTGCTCATTGGCAATATGTCATTGGTAATATGTTAAAAATAAATGCAACGTTAATGACCAGCATCAAGAATTGTGTCATGATAGTTTGAGTGCTAAATTGTTTAACCTTTGACCCCACCTGTTAGCCTTTTAGCACAGAGTTAGCTCTGATTGACCCATGAAACTTAGTGTTGCACTCTACTGGACATTTACCTGAAATCATCTAAAACTTTGTCAAACCAAGTTTGCTTTTATTGGCTAAAGTTGGATTTAGAGGCTGCAAACAAACCATCCGTCCACTCAACAAACAGCTGTTTGATTTATGGTTGCGCGTGAGCCTTTCAGCTCCCTTTAAAATGGGTACAAAAATTGACCTCATGACAATTCAAGCTTGCAGGACACGCAGATTAAGTTGGATCCTTCCTCCTGGACGTGGCCCCGTGCGACCCAGTGTGCCCCAGTGTGTCTCAGGGTGTCGGATTTGGTAGCATCTGTTGGTGGTGTGACAGGTGACAGGAAGTGTTTAACTGTAATCCAACATCTAACATTTTATAGCAAGATATCGCAAGTTAGCTGCCGATCTGCATTCAATGTATCACTGAGCAACAAACCCAGCAGCTCACAGGGTTTAATGCTAACTGTGACACATGCTAACACCTGAGCACGTGAGCTCTGTGCCGAGCCTGGAAGAATCTAAAATCTCTGGCTCTGATTGACATGAAGGATGATGGGTCCCTGAGCTGTTTAGTCCATTTGTAAATGTGGAACAGGGCGACGAGGATGTGACGCCTGTCATTGACAGCCCAGTTCCAGGTTAGCGGGTGAATCCATAGTAGCTTCTTCTACGATTGAACAAGATAGTTGTTGGCTGCGTCGCATAACATTGCACAGGTTGTGCTTCAGCTCTTGTGTGCATCTGTGTTGATGAAAGTGTGATATTTCCACGCTCTTGTGGGCAAACCGATGCCATCCTGGTTGTAAAAAGCCTCCTTTTGTCTTTCAGATGCCGTACTTTAACCTGCTCCCTGCACACCTGAGCCCATAAATGACCCTTTTTTCTGGATCCCAGGAGTGTGAAGTAGGGAAATAGCAGACTTTCACAGTAGGTTTTTGTGTCCCTTTTTTGGTGCTCGCCGCCCAGGGATGGTGAGACCATCGATCTCTCCTCCTCGTGGTGAAAAGAAGTTCCTCGCTCTGCCTTCCATCCCCAGTGTCGAAGAGAGAGACAGTCGACCAGCCTTCGAACGTCCAGCAACCAATTACCTCATGCCATGGCTGCTCCGTCTGACCTGTTTTTAGGAACTCATTAATTAATGGTAAGCGTGACTCCGGCCCTGAGGGTTGTAAACAAAATTTTACATGAACTAGAATGCAGGAAGGAAGATATTCAAAACTGGCACAGAGAATAAAAATGTTTACCACCCTTAGTCTGACTGATTAGTTCTATACGTAGGAAGAGGTGGGTCATGTTAATCTACGTATTAAAGGTCCATCATGTCGAGATTTCTTGTGTTTGCAGGGTGAAGTTGATTTTGCTGCCTTCAGTTACAGAAGAAACAAAAGCTTTAGACTTTCGGTGTTTGTTTGGTCAGTGATCGCTTTCTTCTGGCGCAGCGCCGCCAAATGTAAACAGGTCGTCCAGCCACACCTCAACGTGCACACCTGGGCGCAAATATAGAGTATTTGTTTTAAGGCTTGTCAGAGGTCTGGTGCAGGTCTGGTGCCAACTCAAAAGCTGAATCCAAGTCTTATTTCTGATATTTTTCGTCTTCCAGCCATTTCAGGATTTCTGGTGCTTGTAAGCGCAGCACTAGTTTCACTGGAGCTGCAGTGGAAACGGTGACACCTGGTGGTGGACGATATGCAAAAGCCTCACTTCGCACAGCTAAGATCTTTAAACAAAGACACATCTGTCAAAGGTGTTTAGAGGCAGCGAGTGTGATGGAGAATCTGATGAAGGTGGATCAGAGAGATCTAAAAACCATCCATCCATCCATCCATTCTCTGCCGCTTATCCGGGGTCGGGTCGCGGGGGCAGCAGCCTAAGGAGAGAATCCCAGACTTCCCTCTCCCCAGCTACTTCCTCTAGCTCATCCGGAGGGATCCCCAGGCGTTCCCAGGCCAGTCGAGAGACATAGTCTCTCCAACGTGTCCTGGGTCTCCCCGGGGGTCTCTTACCGGAGGGACATGCCCTGAACACCTCACCAGGGAGGCGTCCAGGGGGCATCCTGACTAGATGCCCAAGCCACCCCATCTGGCTCCTCTCAACGCGGAGGAGCAGCGACTCTACTCCGAGCTCCTCCCGGATGGCAGAGCTTCTCACCCTATCTCTAAGGGAGAGCCCAGCCACCCTACGGAGGAAGCTCATTTCAGCCGCTTGTACCCGGGATCTTGTTCTTTCGGTCATGACCCAAAGCTCATGACCATAGGTGAGGGTAGGAACGAAGATCGACCGGTAAATCGAGAGCTTCGCCTTTCGGCTCAGCTCTCTCTTCACCACAACGGACCGGTGCAGAGCCCGCATTACTGTGGACGCCGCACCGATCCGCCTGTCGATCTCCCGCTCCATTCTTCCCCCACTCGTGAACAAGACCCCGAGGTACTTAAACTCCTCCACTTGGGGCAGGATCTCCTCCTTTACCCGGAGAAGGCACTCCACCTTTTTCCGGTTGAGAACCATGGCCTCGGATTTGGAGGTGCTGATTCTCATCCCAGCCGCTTCACAGGCGGCGGCGAACCGATCCAGTGATAGTTGGAGGTCACGGGCCGATGAAGCCAACAGGACCACATCATCCGCAAAAAGCAGAGACGCGATCCTGAGGTCACCAAACCGGATCCCCTCAACACCATGACTGCACCTAGAAATTCTGTCCATAAAAATTATGAACAGAATCGGTGACAAAGGGCAGCCCTGGCGGAGGCCAACCCTCACCGGAAACGAGTTCGACTTACTGCCAGCAATTCGGACCAAACTCTGGCACCGATCGTACAGGGAGCGGACAGCCCGTATCAACGGGCCCGACACCCCATACTCTCGGAGGACCCCCCACAGGACCCCCCGGGGGACACGGTCGAATGCTTTCTCCAAGTCCACAAAACACATGTGGACTGGTTGGGCAAACTCCCATGTACCCTCGAAGACCCTGCTGAGGGTGTAGAGCTGGTCCACTGTTCCACGCCCAGGACGAAAACCACATTGCTCCTCCTGAATCCGAGGTTCGACTATCCGGCGGACCCTCCTCTCCAGTACCCCTGAATAGACCTTGCCAGGGAGGCTGAGGAGTGTGATCCCCCTATAGTTGGAACACACCCTCCGGTCCCCCTTCTTAAAAAGAGGGACTACCACCCCGGTCTGCCAATCCAGCGGCACTGCCCCCGATGTCCACGCGATGTTGCAGAGTCGAGTCAACCACGACAGCCCTACAACATCCAGAGCCTTAAGGGACTCTGGGCGGATCTCATCCACCCCCGGGGCCTTGCCACCGAGGAGTTTTTTAACTACCTCGGCAACTTCAGCCCCGGAG
This sequence comes from Takifugu rubripes, assembly GCF_901000725.2. Classification (NCBI taxonomy): domain Eukaryota; kingdom Metazoa; phylum Chordata; class Actinopteri; order Tetraodontiformes; family Tetraodontidae; genus Takifugu; species Takifugu rubripes. The sequence goes on from NC_042288.1 coordinate 5,566,754, forward strand.
ATACGAGAGCCCATCTCCAGGTCCCCGGGCCCTACTTCCTCACTGGAAGGCGTGTTGGTGGGATTGAGGAGGTCCTCGAAGTATTCCTTCCACCGATCCACAACATCCCGAGTTGAGGTCAGCAGCACACCATCACCACTATACACAGTGTTGACAGTGCACTGCTTCCCCCTCCTCAGACGCCGGATGGTGGTCCAGAACCTTTTCGAGGCCGTCCGAAAGTCGTTCTCCATGGCCTCACCGAACTCTTCCCATGCCCGAGTCTTTGCCTCGGCAACCGCCGTAGCTGCACTCCGCTTGGCACGCCGGTACCCATCTGCTGCCTCAGGAGTCCCACAGGCCAGTAAGGCCCGATACGACTCCTTCTTCAGCTTGACGGCATCCCTCACCGCTGGTGTCCACCAGCGGGTTCGGGCATTGCCGCCACGACAGGCACCAACCACCTTGCGGCCACAGCACCGGTCAGCTGCCTCGACAATGGAGGCACGGAACATGGTCCACTCGGACTCAATGTCTAAAAACACCAAAGCTATTTTTAAAATGGGCAAATGTTCCTGTCTACCAGTTGGATAAATATATATGTTGCGTCTTTGTTGCAAATTAAAAATTTGGCTTTGTTCCTAAGAGAAAGAGGGAATCCTTTTGGAGTCCTGCTGGAGTTGTCTCATTTTGAAACCTCCTGCTGCCTACTTGAAGACTGTTTAATTCTTTTCTGTTCTCTGCATGTGCTCGTCACGCAGCCCTGGAGTGTGAGCGGAGTGGAGATGAGAAAAAGGCAGGCGGCACACATCGAGCCCCCCCCCCAGGCCCCTGGACAGCCTCGGCCCAACACTTGCTGTCTCTGCTGGTGTGGCTGCTGCAAGTGTCTCTGGTAAAGACAAAATAAACTCTGTATGTTATGCTGAGTCTGCCGTGCACCAGGAGCTCAAATGTGCTCAGCTCTTTATATTCCAGTGTTTAAAAAGTTGTTTCTCCATCACTGGGTTTAGGAAAACGCTGTTCACAGTCTGTTTTTTTGCTAGGTTTGCTGCTAAAATGGATTTCTTACCGATTCCCACCATATTTAATCTATTGCTAAGCAGTCATTGGCCAGCTGCTTGTATGATAAAACATCTTCAGCCCCAGTTTCTGCCCATTGAGGAGAAAAAAAATCACATGATTTCAAAAGCAAAAAGCCCAATATTTGAAGTAGCCCCTGAGCAAGGCAGCAGGCTGCACGAGCTGTGTGGCTCCTTTAATTGCCTGGTCATGGCTGCTCTCTTGCCAGGAGAGCGCGCTGAATGAAACATTGTTTTGGGCAGCGAGCGCAGAATGCGCCGCTTCTTTCACACCACTTCATGTGGAGTGGCAGCAGCTTGTGGACGGAGAGTCATCAGTTTTCAGGGCCCTGAGCTCCAGGACACGTCTGGAGTCGCGTGTTCGCGGCTGTTTGTGGGTTTTCTACACTGTCGGTGTGGACTTGAGCTCCATGACCGCTTTGGTAGGTTTCTCATCCTCGATCACAGAGCCTTTATCAGGACGGGGTGCATTCTATTTCGGTGCACATCACATGCGAAACAGCTGTGGAGACAAGCCCTTCTATTTTTCCGTATTGTGAGCAAGCCGGGGGCTCTTCTGCTGGCTTATCCCATTACTGCTACACAATGGAGACTTTGACGAGAGTGTAAGAGGAAGGAAAGATCCTCCACGGTGGGACAGAAATAGAGCGTCGAGTGTGTGTGGAGAGGCCAGCCTGTGTGTGTCCTCCACAGTGTTTACTAAAGCTTTATTGTTCACCAGCTTTAAATGTACATTCTTAGAGTTTACAGGGACCACAGTTAATGAGGTTGTGTGTTAATGAGTTGTAGTTAAAATATGAAGATGCTCAGTTCTCTTCACATTATTATTGCTGTGCAGCGGTTCTTCCTGCCTGTCTAGGGCAGTTTTTCTCAATAGGATCCATATTGGAGCTGTTAATGTTCAACATAATCAAGCCATATATCTAAATATTAGCTAAACTTGCTAGCGATGGTTGTGGCGTCAGTGATTTATTTACAGCTCCTGCCTGTAACTAATGTGCTCTTATTGTGTAATAAATTATTATTCCTCTTAATATTTTAGTTTTAATGCTGGTCTTGAAAAAAAATCCATGTCAATAGATTTTGAGTCTTTGCTGTAAATCAAATGTCAATAAAATGGGCACTGAATTCAGGCTTTTGTGACGGTTGATCCAGGAATGAGGACAGGATGGAGCGCAGTGAACGGCAGACCTGCACCAAGATGGACAGCATTGAGGCGGCAGAAGAACAGTAAGTCCGATTTTATGTGTGTGTGTCTGTGTGTCTTCGACACTTTTACATTATCTCGCCTCTCGACCTCTTAGACGCCCAAGTCTGGAGGAGGTGCTGTCGTGGTCGAGGAGCTTTGAGCTGATGCTGCGCTCTTTAGAGGGCCGAGAGGTGTTCCGGGAGTTCCTGCGCTCTGAATACAGCGAGGACAACCTGCTCTTCTGGTTGGCCTGCGAAGATCTGAAAAAAGAGACCGACTCCGCCTTGGTGGATGAGAAAGCCAGGATCATATATGAAGACTATGTGTCCATACTATCACCCAAAGAGGTACCTTCAAAAAAATTTTTACTTGCACATCGTTTAGCATCAGGAGAGTTGGGAGATTGGATCTGCGCTTCTGGATCAGTCTGGCAGAGTAGCTTGACTCTGACATGTGACCATCCTACACCTGTAACATCTGTATAGTATTGTGACCACAAAAATACTGTTAAAATAAAAAATAAAATCTCTCAAAAGCTCAAAGACCCTACTGGAAACGACACATTAACATTTAACACGTTAACATTTACAGGTTAGTTACGGTATATTCAGCACTCGCTGCGGCTGCTCCACCAAGAGGCCACAAAATGTTTTGTCCCTTCCAGGTTGCTTTCGATTGTTTAAGGCTTAACTCAGTCATATCTGTGTTTCTTTCCTGACCCAGGTGAGCCTGGACTCGCGGGTCAGAGAAGGAATAAACCAGACCCTGGCCGAGCCCAGCAACCTGATGTACGAGGAGGCCCAGTTCCAGATTTACACCCTGATGCACCGTGACTCCTTCCCCCGTTTCCTCAACTCCTCCCTTTACAGAGACCTCCTGGCCAACAGGAGACGCGCCTGCCTCGACCCCTAGACCCACACACACACCAACACCGCCACCCCACCTCCCCCTGCCCCTCATCGCCATCAGATGCCAACAAGACTACTTTAAATTCAAATACTACTATGGTGCCAGAAGTAGGGTTTGGAAAAATCTCTCCCTCTTTCTTGATTGGAAAAAAGACTGAGTGACTTCCAAGATAGTCGGTTGTTTTTCTATTTATATTTTTAAAGCAATTTCTATCCACTCCTCCACTGGAGCCAGGTCGACCTTTGCCGGTTGGCTGTTGGTCTAAGACCAATCACGATGCTGGCCAGTGATTGTTTTGCTAACACTTGGACTCCTCCGACAGCGGGAGAGAAACAGAGAGACAAAAAAAGACAAGCCAACTGTTCCTGTACTGTAATATTTCCACCTCGTTCATTCTGCCCTCACTGTCATGCTCTTCAGTCTCTCCTGTTTTATATTCTGTCCAGTTTCTCCCCTTTGTTGTTTTATTTAATTGCCATTGAAACATGAAATCCGTGGTAGTTGGTGGAAGATGCCCGTACGCACTGACTTTGCATGTAACTATCCTTCTACAGTAGCCGACAACGTTAGCCGCGGACTGCAACCTTTTGTGTTTTTACTACCAAGATGTGTGACAGGAATCTGTCTCTTCTGTGTTCAGAGAAGGGAAAAAACTCTACCTGTGCCGATCTAAAGCTTAGCGCAGTTTTGGTCCCGATGATGGCGTCTGCAGCAACGGCACCGAGTTTATCCATCCGTCCGTGTGTCCATCCATCTGTCTGCCTGTCCCGTCCAAGCGCTTTCCTTCTTTAGGATACTTTACTGGGAGAAGTAAGGGCTAGAATTGTGGTTGGGCAGCTACATGTTTAATTATTACATCATGAACTGTAAAGAGAAAAATCACAATGCCTTTACCTGTAAAAGGCGGCGCGAGTGCTGCTCGAATTTCTCTCGTGCGCGACTACGACGTGTCCAAGATTCCCGCTGCCCGCGTTTTATCGTCTTCAGTGCCGCCATCTCAGCCGGACAAGCACAGGGGCCCGAGGCGGGGGAGGGAAGTGGCGCCGGAGGGCGTCAAATCAAACCTGCGGATTTCGACATTCCTGCCAGTTAACCTGGTGTCGGTGGGAGAGAACGTGCCATTGCGGGAGGCGGGGCTTCGCTGGTCCCTGACCTCCATCTGTCAGGTTTTAGACCGGAGAGGGTCGTGACCTTCCTTTGATGATCACAATCGGACCGTAGAGTTGTCACCCAGGTGCCAAACACGACGCCACCGAATCTGTGAAGTTATACTGGCAGCATATGAAGCTGTGTGGGAGGGGAGCTTAGTTATCTCCTGCCCAGGTGTTTCCCACCGGAGCTGGCTGGGAGAAGGGTCAGCAGCGAGGCGTCGCTCTGTTAAACCTGCCCACCGCGAGCATGTGTGTGCTCGCCGTGCTCACCCAGGGCCGACCTTCGCGCAGTCGTTGGGTTTTTTCCTGATCTGACTTTAACAGCATGCGATGATAAACGTGTGTATGTGTATGAAGCCGTTACACACTCAGAGAAAACCCAGAAAAAATAAAAATGAAAGATTTGCCAAATGACCCTCTAATATTTTTGAATATATGAGGGCATTTAGTTTTTTTTAGTGTAAACATTTGAAGGAGACCTTTGTTCCTGGCCTGTGGATGTGCAGTAAGTAGAACGTGCATGAGTGCAGTGCAGTATATACTTCTTAAAAATAACAATAATAAGTGGGCCTCCAGTTTTATTGATTATATCACATGATGGGATAGAACACATGTTGATTGGGAGGCAAGCTCAGCCTGTAAGAGTCTGAGGAACCTCATTGATTAATGCAGTTCACATCATGTAACTACCTGAAGTTTGTGCCAATGTTGGTCTAAATTAAATGTAGTTGTAGACATTCTGGGATGTCTAGCAGACTATTTAAGTGCAATTGGATGTGGTTTATGTCGTGATGTGACCAGCAATGTTGGCTTGGTTTTGAATCGGTCGTGGTTTAAATCGCACCCGGAATATTTTCATGCATCCGTGATATTTTTTCCTTGGAACTTCATACAGCACCGATATTTGTCATCCGAACCCGGTGAAGCTGCCAGCTTGAAACCAAACTCTTATTGTTTTTTTAGGGCCGGTAACGAAGGCCGATGTGCCGCCAGTGTCGCCGTAGTGAAACTACACTGTACATTTGACCTTTGGCAATACGGCACTCACACGGACGTCTCAGGAGCCCTGAAGACTGGATGGATGACGCCATGCATGCATGCATTTGCTGAGTTCCACAGCCTAATTTTACCCTTCTCTCCAGTCTGTGGATCAGCTTTCATATTCAGGAAATGTGAATTTTAGATTTTTAGTAGAAGAAATGTGCAGTGAAAGCCCTCCTCTGTGCAGCACGGCTGCGTCTCCTCACGCTGAGTTCATGCAGACGTTCACACCAGAATGTTTCACCAAGAACCCCACAACCACGTCACGGTGCAACTAAAACGTTAAAAGTTTACATTTGTAAATGGAGGCGTGTTTTATCTGGTTTAGTACTGTAAGAGTGGGTGGCTCACTAGAGGCTGGCAGGAGACCCGGGTAACAGTGTTTTACAGGGAGGCGGCAGAAACCAGAACATCCTGCTCCCCGTCCTTTTAATTTATGGTTTCTTTGACACGGTGGAGAACACGCTTCACTTTTCTTTATTAAGTGCATTTGCAATGTGGATTTTTACCAGCAACCGTCTCCTGATCCTCAGTTTTAAAATTGGCGGAGGTCCCAGGTGCGCGGGTTTCTGAAACTAGCTGAGCATTTATAAAGGGTGGAGGTGTTGAGACGAGGCGGAGGAGCTCTGGCCTTACAGACGCGTTCACTTTCCCCCGTATCTTTGTCTACATTCACACAGATGCCGGGGGAAAACCCCTCAACGCATGTCTCTGTGGGGTGTCTCACTACCTCTCATGTGGGTTAATTTATTTCACATCTAGTCGTTCTTAGATCTACTTGAAGCCTAACACTGTAATCAAAAACGTGCACAGGAAAAAGACTGTACCAGACGGTTGAAGAGAGCTTGGCCTGGTCCACATTCTTTTTTGTTTCTATGTTTGTTTGTCTTTGTGTCGAGCTGAATTAGAGTTTTGCATCTCTGTAATGAATTCAGGAATCCACTGTTTTTAAGGGCTAATCCCATTTTTGCCTATGCAAAGCTGTTACTGTGGGTTAGTGGAGGGAGGGCGAGGAGCCGCACCTTTCACCTGTCCTCGATGGTCCATGGTTTACATCGCCCTTTGCTGATACTCTTCAGTCCTCTTCAGCAAAAATGTATGCCTATTTTTGTTTCTATATAAGTATTATATACCTATATACATCTATATAAAACACGTAATATACAGAGAAAATATTATATGCCTTTGTGATGGTAAAAAGAATCCTTGCTGAAACAAATAAATGTGTTGTCTGACACGTGGCTGTGTGCTGGCGTCTTGGTGAGGTGAAAATTCAAACCTACAGAACAACCATATCCAGAAGCCGACCGCAGTAGTTCTCAACTCAAAAACTCAATTATACTTAAAATTCCTGAAAGACTTTGTCAAGTTCAAGTTTGTTGGTCCATCCTTTTCTTTTTTTTTTGTCCTAAGTGGGTGAGGTGGTAACCTTTTGATGTGGGACGCGTGAAGGTCACTTGCTCTGTCCAGCTGTCCAGGCTGGCCGAAGTTTAGTCTCCATCCAAAACCTCCAAACCCGATCTGTTCTGACCGCCACTTCTCTTTGTAGCCGCATCCAGTCAGATTATCACTGTGTGATTTTGTTATTCTGGTTTTCTCCCACGATGCATCAGAGACGGGCGGCTTTACTGACCGACGGTGTGTGATATCTGCTGTTCTGTGCTTGTTGATACTTCTGTAACACGCGGCGGAGACCTGAACCCACTCGTCTGTTCCTCCTCCTCAAACGCTGTCGGCTTTGCGGTGTCTCTCCAGAGATGTTTGTATAAACTGAGTAATGGGATGAACGGAGCAGATGGAGCTGCTACACTTGGGTTTCAGCAGTTTTAGGCAATCACTCTCTTCTTTATTGATTTCGATGCCTAAGCCTCTCGGTTTTCTGCCATGCCTTTGTAGATAGATTACAGAGTTTTACTGTCACTTTAGGCGATTTAGAAAAAGTGACTCTTTTCTATTGAGCATGCTTTTTGCTAAATAAAATAAATAATTCAGTTATTTGCTATAAACAATACTGTATGAGTATGTATTCTAGTACTGCAGTATGCAGACAATAAAAGATATCAGACACTCATTTTTACTGAGAGAATCATATTTGTTCTCCTGGTTTCATCGTGTTGACAGTGATGTTTCATTGTGTCACCTGGATGTTGTTGGTTCTAACCTGTGTATGCATGATCAAACCCGTCTCAATTAGGGTGTTTTGATGCAAAAGGCTCCAAAACAAGTGCAACCTCTCAGATCTGAAGGGACATAGGGTCCAAGGAGGCGCCATCCCTGAGTGCGCTCGCCTTTTTTAACGAGTCAGTCATTAATCCCTGATTCATTTGTAGCGTAGTGCAGAGATGACATCACTGCCTTGACCGATCAGAGCAGAACTGACCTCTGTTCCATCTCCTCTCGTCCTCAGCAAGGAAATTGAACACTGAGCATTTTTTCTCAGCCAAAGAGTAAATTTAGAAGAAATTACACCCAATGTTCTGCTCTAACTGCATTTTTCAAACCTGCTGGGTGTAAAAAATACCATCTGCATAATTTAAAATCCACTTTTACTGTCGGGCTTGTTGGGAAAAAAAACACTGTTGACACTTGATCGGGAGGCAAAACCGGTGCTGAGATCCTGCCCAACCAATCAGGGCGAACATAACTGAAATAAAACCTGGCAAAAACTGGCTAGTTTGAGTTAAACACTGGGAGGGCTCATTCCTTTACCACAGCCTAGCACCAGAGAGCAACACAGGTGCTCTAGCCTGAGGAGTTGAGACTGAATGAACTGATGTTGCAGTCGGGAGTCAAAGAAAATGCACCAGTTTTATCTCCTTTGTCCTTAAGTTGCTGTTGCAGGTGCGTTTACAGGACTGTTCTGCTGAGTCGGCATCATTGAGCTTTGTAGAACATTCTGGATCTCCAGGTTCTGTCTTTGTCACTTCCTGGTAACTGTCAATTAAATAGTGCTGCTAGAGAAAGATATCTAAATGTACCACAATAAATACTTCATTGATTTTTCTCCCGACTCCATTTTTGTTCTTTGCTGACGACGATGAACACGGAGGCACATTTTATTTTGCTAACGCAGTAACGGGTTGCCTTCGGGGTGAATGTCACATAGGGAATTTAACCCTCAACAGCTACTGACCTGTTGGGAAAATACGTTTTTCATCAGCCTTAAAGGGATTTCTGTGTGGAGGCTCCAAACTCATTAAAGCAAAACCCAAAGAGCAGACTGGTGATAGAAAGATGCAGCTTTATTGAAAACATCTTTTTTTCATCCACCGACTCCGAGATCATTTTCAGACTTACATTCAAACGATTGCGTGAGACGACATGAGGAGAGGAGAAGAGGCAGACTGGTGTTTGAGGGTGATCGCTCTGTATGGGTGCATCCATGGATGTGTGTGTGTTTATGTGTCTGAGGTGTCCCTGTGCTCAGGAGTCTCTGCAGCTGCTGATCCAGAGTCCTGATCCTGGGTTTTCTCTAAACTCTGACTGCAGGGTCGATCGCCAGATTCTTTCATGGCTTCTTTCACCGTGGCGGCGGCATCGGAATAGGTGGCGTCGATGTTCTCATACAGCTCTGACGTCCACTGAGGGGCAGGAGAGAGGAGGTGTGACTCCAAACTTAACGTTGTTGCTTCACAAAGAACTTGAATCCCAGCAGCTGATAAATGATGAGTTCTGTTTGCTGCCTACCTGTGTGGCCCTGCTGCTGGACCGGTGCGAAGGTCCCACGGCGATGTTGACGCTGGACGAGGACTGTGTATCGGTGGTGTTTCCCCCCTCGGCTGCAGATAGCCCTGAGATCACCAGGCCACTGGAGAAGCTACGTTTCCCAAACAGCAAGCTAAGCGTGGATGAAGACGAGGACACCTGGGCAACGATAAGTCTCACATAAGAGCAAATCCCAACGTTTATGGGCTCAAGATGCAGAACAATATATGAGGATATGAGCTTTGAGACGAGGGTCCTGGTGGAGGTGCAGACCTGGCTGGAGCGCTGCTGCTGTTGCTGCGCCGTTTGGAGCTGTGAGCTGATCCCACTGGCTCCTGAGAGTCGGGGAACCTGATCAGAGAGAGAACGTCCCACTCATTGAGTATCGATCTCTTACAGTGGTAAAGCAGCACTGCTTGTGACTACCTGGGAGAAGATGGAGGCTATGGACGTGTTAAAGGACAGCTGACTGTTTGACAGACGCTGGACGAGTCCATGAGAGGCACCTGAGTCCAGTATGGGTCCTGACTGGCTGGTGACTGGGGGACGTTGACTCTGAGGCTGGACCGAGCGACTCCGGTACTCTCTCCTGGCTGCAATTAAAAGATTGGGTGTGGACGGAGCTTCATCTATAAAGTTCTGTAATATTGGTTAGTAGCACTTAATCTAACATAACTCAGCCTTAAACATGAGTTTTTAACCCTGACGGCATCAGATTCTCTATTCCCCCCCCTTGTACCTGTGTTGTGGTGTCTGCGTCTGTGTGGCGACGCTCGTGTCCTGTGCTGGTAGAGGCTCAGGCTGTTGGACATGACAGAAGACGGACGGTTGTGGCTCAATGAGGAGGAGCCGCCCGCACCGCAGTCCACGTCCTCCATGTTCACGCCACTGTTACAGCTGGTCAGGTTGTCCTTGCGCACTCTGTGCACGCACGCACACACACACAAAATCCTATTTATTTATTAATGGCCGTGTCAGTGCAAAGAACACAAGCTAACAAATTCACATGCAAGACACACACGCTCTCTCTCATAAACACACACTCACGGGAGCTGTTACATAACGTTTCTAGCATAAGTGAGATTCTGGAGGTTTTCTCCTTCTAAATTTGTTAAGTGTGTTCTGGCCATTAAGGCAGGGGCAGTTCATTGACTGCAGAATAAGATCTAATATGATCTGAATCACATGAAAATGCCAGCGAAATGTACAGATGTGAATCATGTTAAGATGATGCCTGATAGGATGTGTAATGTAGACAGAAGCAAGGACTGTCTGCAGGCTCCAACGTCCCTCCTGCATTTGTCTGATGCTGCATTAGTTTGACAGGTGGAGCCTCTCCCCAAGGTCAATATCTGTAAATCCTCTCGCTCGGAAGGCAATTGGATTTACAAATATTTCAGGCAGGAAATAAAAGTCCTGATTTTCAGCCAGCAGAAAAGACCAACTATTCTCAACTGACCGTAGCCATTTAGAGCACAGCCAGGAACGAATGACATCCAGACTTAAGGCCCCTCCTCCAATACTGCGTAGTGTGCGGTGCGTTCCCGCATACGACGTTGTCAGAGGTGACACGTACCTGAAAAACCATCAAATGACCATCAGGATGCAAATAGACAAAACTGGAATTATGAAGGACGCCACACATACATGGGGTAACCCAGTGGCTGGTCGCAGGATGAGTTGACCATGTTCCTCAGCGCTTGCTTTGAGTTCTGAATGCTTCCACGTTCCGGGTTTCGGTTCCGCAGGAACACCAGCTCCTGCTGCTGGCCTGCCCACAGGCCTCGCACACACTCCTTATTAATCTACACATCAGATTATCAGGTCTATTATCATTTTACAGCAGGAAAACAAAGAATTGTTGCCACTTTGAGGTGAAAAACTAGCGGAAGATTAGTTTAGATTAGCATAATACTAATAACATTAAGCAATAATGAATCATTTAAGCATTCTTCTGACCTTGATGACCTTGAAGCTGAGGTGACGTTTGTAGAGCATTATGATCTTATACTCGTCCGTGCCGTCGTCGATCACGTGCCTCAGCGTTAGCAGCGTGTCACGGCTGGACAGTACCGCCTTCCGCCAGGCGGGGTCGCTCTCGTGGCAGATCACCAGGCTGCTGCGGTAGTTGGTGATGGCCTCGTACAAGATAGACGCCTCCTCAGTCTCCTCCAGACAGGTAAAGTGGTCCTGTGAGGCCAGGGGCAAATCCTTAATGGAGCACATAAAGACAACTGTGGTCTCTAGATTTAAGACTAATATACGTCACCTGGTGCAGCTTGAGGCTCATTCTGACAGCAGGAGCCACCACCTTCTGCAGCAGGTCCAGGTCAGCGAAAACCCACTCGTCTTTGGTGGCAATGCGGAAGTCGCCCTTGAACAGGGTGTTGAAGCCATACAGAAAAGATTCCAAACTGTGTGGATTGTGGGAGAGAAAAAGAAAACATAAATGTAAACGAACCAGATTTGAAGTGCTACTGCCCCCTAGTGTTTTTACCTGAAACACTGGAAAGGACATTTCAAAGGACAGGTTTCATCTTTTCAAACATGATCTCATAAAAGAGAAGGTTAAAGTTCAAGAGTGCCAAAATCCCCACCCACAGGAAACATCTTGTGTTTCAGTGATCATCCAACGTGTCGGAGGTTAGACCACTTTACCTGTTGGACATGTTGTGGGAGGCCGTGCCGAGTGATCTCCTCCCCAGGACAGACAGAGCGTAACACAGCGTGACTAAAGGAGAGTCCTCGTCACTGTCCACAGGCTGGATACAAACACAGGACAAATGTGAAGAAACTGGACATCACAGGATAAATGAGATATTACCAACTATGCCTTTATGAATAAAATGCTGCTGTATGAAACGCTATTGAGACAAACTTTAACTCATTTCACAATAGTGGAATTATTCGGGAGCTACCGTCTCCATCTTCCCAGTGCAGTACTGGATCCATTCCAGGTAGACATTGCAGAAGCTAGCTCGCGTCACTCCCTGAAGGCAGTGCACGTAGTCTTCGTCAATCTTCACGCTGAAGACCTGAGGGTCGCGTTCGATGTGGTGCCACTTGGTGTAGGATTGCAGCGTTTCCTGGATGGTGGCATCCGCAAGCCAGGTGGACAGTTGAGGAGAGTTGATCAGGTAGTAGATGATGCACTGAGAGGGTGATGAGGAGACATTATAAATTAGGTTTTACACTTAAAAAGGATGTTAACAGGAAATGTAGACAAAGGATTCCCAGCCTAGATAGTTGCATTATGAGTAAACCTACCTTTAGGTAGTAGGTTATGAGCAGCTTCCTGAGATCGTACACTTGCAGCATGGTGGCTGCGTTGTTCTCACTGATGCTGTAACCCTCCAGCAGGTACTTGGTGGCCACCACCTCCCAGGCCAGCCAACGCAGGTTGAAAGCCGCATTGCAGGAGAGCATGTGGGGAAAGTGCCCTGGCTCACAGCAGCAGCACGCATCATCTTCCTCCACGCCCTCTGTGATGGCCTCCACCTCCCGCTGCTGGCAGTAGGTACCTTCAAGATGGAGCCGACCATCGGACAGTTAAGTCGCCGTCACATCAGAGAAGAGGGTGAAAGGCTCAAAAGCTGTACCTCTGAACTCCAGGCCTCTCAGTTGGAACGTCACCAGCCCATTGCCAATCTCAATGAGGTGGACCAGAGCATTGAGGTAGTCTGACGCCAGGATGAAACAGTCTCCTGAGCTGTAGTTCCCCCACCTGCCCAGCATGAGGTCACCACAGAGGGAGTGCTGCAAGGAGCGAGTCAGGTACTCATAAAAGATAGAGTTCAGGTTGCTGTCGTCGCAGCCTGAGCGGAGGAGAGCACAATGATTGAGAATAATGTCACATAAACTCTTCCATCAAATAAAAGGCAGCCTCTAAAGCTGTCATTTAGATTTTACCTGTCTCCTTGTCCACCTGGGACACAAGTCTACAGTTAGAGTTGTCAATGCGCTTTGTGCTGCAACAAAAGACAAACTTGTGAATTATTTCTAAATTTGCAACATGAAATTTAGGAATGTATAAAGATAACCCACTGAAACCTTGTTTTTTTTACCAATGATTCAGACCTTCTATTTAATCTTTTTTTGAACTCCTGATGGATTGAAACACTTACTTGTAGTTGCGCTCCCAAAACTTGATGGGTCGGGGATAGGAGGAAATAAAAATGGCGCTTCCCAGAAAGGGAGCCAACGGGGTGTAGAAGATGGTGGTGAGCAGAGTCTGGAGCAGCAGCATGGCTGAGTCTGGATACGGACGCACCGGTTAAGGCAAGAACGGAAGGCTCGGCTGCACACACACATGCATGCTGCAGCAAAGGATACGAGGCACGGCAAACGGCTGAGCGAAGGCATGGAAGGCGCTGCCCCAGGCGATCTGCCAGGGAGCGATGTAAACCAGGATGAAGTGGAGCTTCAGCAACAGCTCACGCATCTGAGACAGAATCCATGGATACGTGGATGAGGAAAGAGGTGGAGTCGATGTGCAAAGAACAACCAGAAAATGTTCTCTAACCTTGTGAAAGAGGATAGACATGATGAAGAAGTCCAGCAGGAAGCTCTCTGAGGCATGCGGGCAGTCGAAGTGGAAAAAGATGAGCGTGAAGAGAAGAGTGATGAACTGGAAGCTGGGGTCACAGAACGACGAGCGCAGGAGTTTCAGCCCGGCAACCGTCGTCAGGAGAACATCGCAGCTACAGAGAAACACAACAGTTTAGGCCGAGCTCAGGCCAGACGCAACGCTATCTGCAGGCTATGACCCTCACTAGATTCCCAGCTTCTTGCGGTGACTGAGGGCGAAGCCGTCATTGGTGAGCGCGCTCAACACGATGGCGGGATACACGACATACTTCTCAAAGCACAGCAGCCCAACGTGCAGACGCTCAAACCACATCAACACGGCATCCTCTGCAACAAAGAGACATATTTACACATTTAGGATTTGAATTCAGATTTCTGACATCTGGTTTTTTATGTGTTTCACTGACCTCTGGGCTCAAACTGATGGTACTCCTTGGTCTTGAGGACTGGATGAGAGATCCACAACCATGGGTGATGCTTCCGCAACTGAGGGATCAGGTAGTGGGTGACAAACCCCACCGTTGTGGCCAGAGCGTACAGCACGATGGTGACAAAAGGCTGTGGACACGTCGGGATAAACGTTAAAGACAAACACGTCAGTGTTTTTGTGGTACATAAGAGGAGAGAAACATTAGGTGATTCACCTTGAGAGAGAGAAATACGGTACTCGCAGTGATGGCAAAGGTCAGGATGTAGGCAACAGAGCACACAACTACATCTGAGAGCAGAATCTCCTTCTGCAGAACACCAGAGCAGCACAAGTATGATAATTCCTGCCTCACCATTTAAACAGTTTAACACAGGTGCATGTTTCACATTCAAGCTGTAAAAGTCTGCTTTTACTGTCTTAATATCTTGAGCTATATTCAATCAAAAGCTTGAAGAGAATTCTCACCATCGAGCTCTGCAGCTTCTCAGGCAGCGGATCTTTACAGTCCATATCTCCATCTTCCTCTTCCTCGCTCTCTGCCAATACGGGCATGATCTTTGATTTGACCAGAGACCTGCAGAAAGGTCAAACAAAAAAGAGAAAATCTCAGAACTCAGTAAACCAAACATGTATAAGATGTTGCATATATATGACGCTTCTACACACACACAAACACTTGATATTTATTTTGTTGTAATATGACAAAATCAACTTCATTAGAATATTTGGGAACATTGGTTTAAAAATCCACGTCTGCGGTCTTGCGACACCTATTGGTGAAAAATATGACTGCAAGAATGGTGGATCTACAGGCTAGCGCCGATGGAGTGGGCTCGCTTAAGGATTTACAAACTTTTATCTTTTAGCAGCATTTCAGTCATTTTAGACCTTTAAGTCATCCAGAAAAACACAGTTTGAAGTAAAAGTGTACAGTCTTACGCACAGCAGCACCGAGGGGTCGCTGCTCTGTCGGCTTAAGTGGTAGGAGAAGACTACCAACAGGCCACAGAACCCCGAGAACAGAGCAGGCGTGTGCTGCTCATCCCACGGCTCCTAGAACCACAGAGACACAGAAACCAGCTGGTCTGAGTAAAGAAGACCACATTCACTTGCAGCTCTTCATCCGGTACCTTAAGAGCTCCAAAGCAGAAACCGTAGAGCAGGGCCATGGCGATCAGGCTGCGAAGAAGGCTGTACACCGCAGAGATCAGACTCGTAGCAGCTGACGCATAAAATTAAGGTGAAAAATGTATTATTACACAAAGAAACAAAACAAAGCAGATGCTAAAAAAAATGTACAGTCTTTGCTTTGAGTCATTAATAAACAGAATCAAAATATGATCTTGCAGACCTAATTCTGATCAGATTAACAGCTGGGTGATACTAGTGATTATCATTATTATCTGTAGATGCCATGAATCTTCTAAAGACCATTTTTGCAAACCTGTCCCTCCAAGAAGGTGCATGTCAATCTGCTCCAGCAGGTAGATGGTGAAAGTGTTGATCTGAGGAAAAAGACCCACCAGGAAAGTGATGGGGAAGCAGTAGGTGAAACCTGCCCCATGCAGCAAAGACACAAACAAAAAACACACAGCTGGTTTGTAAGTTTACCCCTGCGTTTGGGAGAAACAAGCGTGCCCACATGTGTTCGGGCCTACCCACGAGCAGGTCCCGGATGAAGTGCAGCGTGTCATGGCAGACGATGGTGACTCCGTACAGGGTGGAGACAGGCAGATCATTCCTCCTCAGCAGTTGCTCCAACAGCCAGATCAGAGCGCAGAAGATGCAGAAGTAAGCTGCTCGACCGTAGGCCACCAGCTGGTTGTGACCCTATACACGCATTTACGTTCTCATTAAAGGTTCAAATAATTCAGTTTTAACAACAATATCTGATTATCATCTTCAACTTACATGTGTGGGAGAAGCTGCGTCCGGTTGGACACTCTGCAAAATGAATTCACAAGAGTGAATTTCAAATCAAATAAACTAAAAAGATTTACAGTTTCATCAGATTTAATAAAGCAACATTAATGCCAACTCATATCCTTTATAATGTATAAATGTGCACAGTTCTTCTGTTTAATACCACGTCTTTACCTTCAGTAAGGAATATTGGCAGCTGGCAATGACCAAGCAGAACTGGAATACCCAGAAATCTTTGAAGCAGCCGTGATTGAGGAGCACAAAACCCAGGAAGGACACTAGAAAGGCCATGAAGACCGCAAGTAGATTTTCCAGAACAGTTGGATTTCTACATAAAACACCCATGAAAACAGATTTAAGGGATGATTTTTTTTCTCTCCAAGACATTAATGGAGGAAAGTGAAAGGGTTTTAATCACCTGTCCAGGAGGGCAATCAGGGTGAGTCGGTCAAATAACACATTGATCCACTTCCCAGGATAAAGTCTGAGTTTGTAATAAATCTTCCTGCTTGGTTTCTCCTGGGTGGAAGTGTCCGAGGAATCATCCAAAGAGTCCTCCTCCTGAAGAGCGCCAACAAACGGTCACAAGCTGCCGACAGCAACTCAGAGTCTGAGAGGAGAGACGCTCACCTGGAAGATCTCGGGGTGTGTCCTGCGGGGGCGGAGCCTGTGTGCTGGAATGATGCGGCGCTGAAAGGGGCAGTCGGCGTGAGCGCCGGCAGCGGCATCCTGACCCTCGGAATTTGAAGACGTTGACAGCAGGTCGCTGAAGACAAACACACAACACTCGTTGCAAAAAAGACAAGTCAGAGAGGGGGAAAAACAAAGAAATATTTGACACCAGTACCACATGTTGCCAGTGATGAGCTCAGCTCCGAGAGGCAGGTTCAGGGCCCTCTCTGCATAGAGTTTACGCGGCCGGTCCCCTGGTGACACGATCAGAAACTGGATTATAATCTAGACAATCTTCTCACAAGATTTAAAAGACGCATCATCACGTTTCTTCAGGTGACCAGATTGTTTCTTACTGTGCACAGTATGGAAGGTGTAGGCCTCCTCTTTGTTTGTAGCTTCTGGTCTGCAGATGACCTGCAGCATGGAGCTCTCTGACTGCGAGGTTTGTGAGGGCAGAGAATCGTAGTCTGGGTCCTTCTCTCTGTCCGTCTGTGGACTACAGACAGACAACACAACCATAAGGCGAGGCCTTGAATGCAGGGATGCGTTCAGGTGCTGAAGATGTGCCTCATTATTAAGTGGAAGAGAGCAGAGACCTGTCAGGTGAGACTATTGGGATTTGTTTGGGTGCGGAGGCCTGTAACGTGTCGGTAAGGAGACTGGACGGTGGTTTGGGTCTCTCTGCTTTGGGCTCTGATATTGTTTCAGCAGGTCTGATAGTCACAGTCACATTTTCTGCAAATGGATCAAAACCAGAAATGTGTTTTAACAGTAGTACTACTAGTTAAGAGTTGGCAACAATCTGTGTTTTTATTACCTTTAAAACATATTTATGCTGCCTACTTGTAATCTGTTTAGAAAACTGATTAATTAACTGCTGGAAATGACATGTCGGGTGAAGCTGATACAACTAAATCCAACATCTTGAGAAGTTTATAAAAAATAAAAACATTCACCTCAGTAAAGGAACCAACCTGCTTGTTTTGATTCAGCTTCATTTTCCTCTTTGCACTCTGCCTCCTCCTCTTGCATGCTGGACCCTCCGGCCCGGGTACTGAGGGAGCCCAATAAGGAAACAAATTCCAAGAAGTTGGATTCATTTGGAGGTTGTCCCTCCTTTGCTTCCAGGTCTGACTTGGAGGTTGTCATGGTGGCCTGAAGACAGAAAGAAGTCTTCGAACGTGTCGAAGATTAAAGTGTGAAAAACAAAAAAACCTGTCAACATACGGTGTGATGGGAGTGATCGGACAGCAGCACAGCATCTTTCCCACTGTCCATGCTCAGCCCGCGGATGTGAGTCCTTCCTCCAGGCCCACAGCGGCCCAATGTAGGCGGCAGACGCAGAAAACCACGTAAATCCACATTTGGCACTGGGGCATCCACATTATCTGCATCTGAAGGGACGTCGATACCCGATGAGCTGTTGTCATTGGTCAGCTGAGGGCCGGCTGTGCTGTCACTGGTCCTCGGCCAATCAGCGTGTCTCCGGTCCGTGTCTAAGCATTCAGAACTGGCCGTCTCTCTGCACAGGTGGAACTCCTCACTTTGGCTGGTGGTCTGTCTCAGGGTGGAGTCGTCCTCTGAGCCTCCATCTCCCTCCTCCTGATCTAACATCTCCTCCTCAGGGGAGTCAAATGTGATGACAGGGATGTTGATGTGGCCCTCTCCTGCATCTTTCTGAGCATTGAAGTGTGAAACAGGTTAATGCAGAAGCTGTGTGTTTCTGCTCAGAAGTAAGAGTGGACCTTTGTTCTTACCTGCGTGTTTTCGAGGAGCCTCTGCTTTACGCTCTCCTCCAGCTGAGCAGCTGTCTGAGGGTCGCAGCTCATAGTGATGATGATTTTGACAGTATCACAGTCATTCAGGGCAGACGGAGCGGGCCCAGGACCAGAGTTGTCTACCAGAACCACTTCGATTTCATCCGAACAGTATGTTTCCTCTTCTTGGTCCACCTGTAGGATAAAGCAGAGGGACAATTGTTTCTCTGATTCAGTTTAAAATGCCGTGAAGCACTTCACACTTACTTGTTCGGTGATTTCTGGAATGGTGATAAAATTGTCCTGGCAGTTTTGAGGTGTCTCCATGGAATTATTGTTGGCATCTGGGGGCTCCTTTCGGCCCTCACTCTCCTCTTCAGCCTCATCATCGCTTCCCTTGGATAGAGGCAGGCTCTCGTCTGCCATTTCCTCACCTGCAGCATGGTCATCTTCACCCACTTTCTCCTCTACAACCCTCCTCTGCTCTCTCCCTGCTCTTCTTTCATGATCTGATGCTTCTTTGCCGTCTACCATCGTGCCTGTGTCCATTTTCTCTGCAGATTGGGGCTGACTGTCACCTTCTTGGGGGTTGGTCTGCTGAACCTGCAGCAGGAGGTCGGTTCGGTTGGAATTTGGGCCGGAGAGGTCATCTGGAGAAGTTCTCACAGGTTCTGCCTGACCAAGGATTGCGTCCTGTCCTGGAATAAGATGGAACCCAAATGACCCATCTTAAAGACTATTGCTGCACTCATAGCTGCAATTTCCCCTTTTTTTAAATTAACCTTTTTTTCCAATTAAACCCAGAGGAGGATCAGCAACACCTTCTGGAATCTTCTCCACCTCTGATGACTTTGAAGACTCCTGCATGGAAGACAATTAAGGGACAAGTTTGCAATCAGGGCATCAATTTAAGTCGTTGCTGTAGGTTTATGAAGGCAAGAACCATTTTGATGGTCACTCACCACCCCAATTAGCCCTGGGTTGGTTTCAGTCTGTTTAATGGTCACCTGGATCACAGGACTGGAGTGTTTCTGAGCCAGCATCATCATGGCAACACTGTCAGGAACCGTGCTGCTCTTCCTGAATCAGACCAGGAAAGAGACAAGTCATGCAGATCTTTCTGGCGTTTTTAAGCAAGAACTAAAAATATTTCTGTCTGGACCTTGTTTGGACTGGTTTAATCTCTATATGCACTTAAAAGGCTAAAAATAAATTATTTTAAAAATTCTATCCAAAAATTTACAGTTAGATTTTAATTTTTAGCTGATCAATCAAAGGCTTTAATGGAGGGGATGAACATCACTCAGAAAGGTTGGAGATTTGCATATTATTTAGATTGATATCCTCGTTATCTCATGTTCAAATGTGGCAGTGTGGTTTCACCTGACGCTGGCAGGCACACAGGAGTCTGAGGCATTACTTTTCTTGTCTGGACCTTTGCTGAGGTCAGAGAGGCTGTTGCAGACCACTGCCTCGCCTTCGTCAAACATGAGATGAAGCCGATAATTGGCCAGCTTGATGAGGATGAAGAAGATGGTGGTGAAGGTGCAGTAGATACTCAAAGCCATGGTGGTAGGGGGCAGAGCCTGTGGAAAGAGGTACAACTTTGTTCTTACACCAAGGTTTGATGATTGTTTTCTCCTTTTGATGCATAATTTACCTTTATCAAATACTCAGATTGTGATGTTCTTTGGTTGTAATTAATTGTGCAACCAGAGCAAAACTGACATTCAAGAAACTCATTTACTTTGTTGCAATGAGCTCAAATATGATCAGATGTACTTTTTTTATTGAACCCGGAACAAAAAGCTTTAAGGAAAAACGTCTGCATCTGCTGGTGATGTACATAAGTCATACTAGTTTGCGGCCTTGCAAAAGTTTTTTGCTTCCTTAGGACCATTCTTTAACTTCCTTGCTGTATTTCTGTTGCAGTGCAGCAGCGAGACTTGAAAAATAAATAATCTCTAAAAGGTTGACAGTGTTTTAAGGGAAATACAGTCCACTCATATCCGACATGTGCTCGGGGTTTCACCATTAAGGTTAGGGTGGAAACCCTTTACCATCTATTCATGAATCTCATCTATTTGACCACCAGCTTCTCTTTATTAATTCCATAATCGGATTGACAAATTTAAAATATCATGTAAATATCCTGGAACTGCCAATTGTTGGGAGACTACTTCAAACGCTATGCCATTAAAACACCAGGAACCCTCCTGGTTCTTCCTCTCCCACATGCAGGAGTAGCCATGCGTTCCATCACTGCATGAATACTGCGACACTCCTGTTTTCTCTACACTTCCCTCAGTGACACACAGACTATGGAGAGCATTATCATACAGAATACAGCACGTTTGCGCCAATAAGGGCACGCTGGCTGGTACCTACAGCTCCTGTAAGAAGAACCGCACACCCCATTTGCGGCCTAGAATGTTATGGTCTTTGTATATAATCCCGAACACTCACCAGATGGAGAGACAGAGGCATCATCAAGAAAAAGAGCCACAGATAGAGGTGACATGAATTGTTGAATTTGTTCTGATCCGGGTCGTGGTACCAACCCCCGGTCAGAGATGCCCAAACACCCTGACGCAGGGTCTGCACAACCTGCGAGCCCATCTCTTCCCCCGCTCTCCTCTCAGGTTGGACGGCCGGATGATGCCGCTGCTGCTAGGCTACAATGCGATGGTCTCCTCTAAAGCATGCTGCTGTCGCTACGCCTCCATGTTGGGGCTGCTCAGAATGTCTCCCCAGCCAGTTTCATGCCTCGTCGGTTTCTCTTGGCGCCGTCCTGTCGTCCACCTTTTTCCTTCCCAATGTCGATTCTGCCATTGCTGCAGCCGCTGTCCTCATATCTGCCCTGTGTTTCTCTCTCTCTCACAAACATCCCCCCCCCCAGATGCGCTTTCCCTTCCTACTCATCCTTTCTCCACCCCCCTCTCGTCTTATGCCTGAATGATTTACACGAGTGCTTCTGTCAGGGTATTATTTCTGGGACACAGTGCATGTGTGCAGATTCGTGGTTTTTTTTTTAAATTTGGTTTTACATTTTAAGCCATTACGGTTAACTAAGCTATTATTTGTGCACGTGGATACACACACTGCTAAACCAGCAATAATGTTTTCCCTTGTTGCCCTGCATGTGCGCTTTTCCAGGCATGGTTTCACTATTACCGTAATTTCCCTGAAGGCGCGCGCTGCTCTCCTCACACATTCCAATAGTAGCTCCTCCCCCCTCCCCCTGCTGTTGCGCCTATCACGTGTGCGGCAGCGCACCAATCAGAGGGCAGCAGAGTCAGCGGCGAGCAGTGGCACCGTCCCCGGATCCTGGCAGCAGCCACTGCCCGGTCCAGCTTCGCCTGCCGACGACGGCGATAGGGGGTTGTTTTGATGAAGTTGGTCGGATTTTATATTTTTTAATCGTAGGTTTTATTGGTGGACGCCCGCGGTGATTCGCAGGATGATTGCTGTCTTTTATACACGTCCTCGCGTCGGCTGTTTCTGTGGAGGAACAAACTTGGGAATTATCGATGTTGAAGCTTGAGCGGAGAAACTTTCCCAACTGGAGATAGTCGACCTATGCTAAGCTAACCCGCTGGCTAATACTGATGAAATTCTCTTTAAAAGTCCGCAACTCCGCGAATGCCCATTCGATTTCGGAGTATTGTCGTGAGATGAGATTCTTCGACAGATCTGAGTCTTTTAACGGACCGCGGTAGCAGTTTTGCACCGGCCGACGCAGGTGCACCTCCTGCGGCACCTGCGACAACTTGATCACTAGCATCACTGGAAGAAAGCTAACTTTAGCCTGCCCGCTTTAGCTGTTCTCTGCCGGAGCTTCGACTTTTTAAACTACTTTTTATCATCTATCAACCTAATTTTTATTATTATTTTCGGACGTGCAAGAGCTGTGCAACAACTGTGCCAACAGTAGCCTCGCTGGCTGGTTCCTGACCCAACGTGGAGAACGTTATGGGGCTTTAGACGTTCTCTCCCCGAAAGGACTTTGGACACTGCGGTGGAGCTCAGTCCGCTCGCCAGAGTTACGCACGTTTACGAAACCATGTGGACCTCAGAAAGTTACCCGTCTTTGTTTTGAAGTTTTTCTTTCTGATTTTGCTCCTGAAGCTCTGCATCCTATGGTGACGCTACGGCCACCGAGAAATGAATGTCTCGCAGGCCGCTTTCCCAAACGGTGAGGGGCGGTCGGGCAGCGGTGGATTAGGGGAACATGTTTGGGCAGATACGCCAGCGGTCCGTTCCTGGGCTCATTCTGCCCCGCTGTGCCCCACTCGGTCCCTCTGGACAGCCGCGTATGACTACGACGCAAGCGGCGAGGACGAGCTCAGCCTTAGACGCGGGGACGTGGTGGAGGTCCTCTCCAAGGATGCAGCGATCTCCGGCGACGAGGGATGGTGGACAGGTAAAATTCACCACCGAGTTGGGATTTTCCCCTCCAACTATGTCACCTACCAGCCCGCTATATACCGCCTCCCCACGACCACTGGCTCGGTGGGTGTTGCGGAGCGGGTCCCGGGCTCGCCCGTCCAGATCCCTTTCAGTGAACTGGTGCTAGAGGAAATCATCGGCGTGGGGGGATTTGGCAAAGTTTACAGGGGCACGTGGACAGACCAAGAGGTCGCCGTTAAGGCGGCCAGACAGGATCCAGACGAGGACATAACGGCCACCGCCAGCAGTGTTAAACAAGAAGCTAAACTTTTCTCCATGTTGCAACACCCCAATATCATCAAACTGGAAGGTGTGTGTTTGGAAGAGCCCAACCTGTGCCTAGTCATGGAGTACGCACGAGGCGGGACCCTGAATCGGGCGTTGACCGGAAGGCGCATACCTCCACACATCCTGGTCAACTGGGCCGTGCAGATCGCAAGAGGGATGCAGTACCTGCACGAGGAGGCGGTGGTATCCATCATCCACCGCGACCTGAAGTCTAGCAACAGTAAGTGTTGCGCTTGTGTGTGGAGGTAGCCCATTTACGACTGGATGGTGCTCCGCGGCACGTCTGGTTGCAAAGTTTCAACCCTTAATGCAGAATCTATTGAAACCACGCTTTAAAAATCCCTTAAAGTTTTGCTATTACTCATAACGTGTGACGTCAACATCACATGAGGATGTGAAATAAAGGCAGAGTTTGCTCAGCTGGGCTGCTCCCCCATCCTTTTAAAAAGACACACAAACTCCCCCCCCAGGCCCCTCTGCACTTCAGGCTGAAATGCTGTTTAAATAAAGTCAGTGATTTACCAAACACATCAGCAGACACACTCAGTCCACACTGTCGGGCCATGTGCTTGTCTAAGCAGAGCTAATACCAGAGGTCAGAGGGTAACATTAACTCAGATAGAGATGCCATTTAGCTCACGATTATGCTCATTCCCAATAGCATTCACTTATAAAGACTCATGGGAATTATCGTTATGTTTTGTCAGATGATAATGTTTATGTGAATTAACACTGATATTTGAAGATTCACCTCAGAATAACCTACTGGGATGGTGATCATGGTTTGTGGAGATGCTGTGATATCAGGCTAGTTTCTCTTTTTTTGGAGATTTAATAATTACTGGACGGTACAAAGCAGAAACAGTAGTCCATGAGTCATAGCCCCCCTTTAAACTCAGCTGTGTGCAATATGAGACCACCGTGTTTGTCCCTGACTTCATGCTGTATTGTGACTCTGGGGTTCTGCAGATTTTAAGCTGACTGTTAACTGTTCTTCAGGCTGTGAGAGGCTACACCCAAACAGCCTGCACACCGTAAACACATTTATTAACTATTAAAAGCCCATGTGGTCGGTCTAAAGAGCCTGACTGTTTCATTTAAGAAGCAAAACTTTCTGTAATTATAGGGCCACTTGAAAGTCGGGACATAAGCTCAGAGCCTCCAAACAGCAGTTATTGGATATTTGGACAAGGTGGACTTGTGCAAACAAAGTCCTCCGAGTGTTGTGACTTATTCTACAGGTTCTGTGTAACCTGCACACAAGCAGGATTTTAGAAAAGTTACAACCAAAGACCAACACTTTTAATTTTTGCTCTCCAGAAGACCAAAGAAGTTGCAGGAAATTGATCATAATCTGATCAAAAGAGTCATTTAAAGGGTTTTATCTGAATTAAGTAAGCAGCGTTGCGTGTTTACAGTCAGGCGAGTGAGTCCAGAGTACTCTACCCTGTTGACAAACGACCTCCAGCGGTGTCTTCTGTTTTTATCTGTGTAAAAATCCGAATTAATAATGCATCGGAGCAAATGTTTTCATCAGCTGTTGTGTCTTTGTTTTGTGTGTCACATGATGAAATGAAGAGAATTATCAGCTCAGGGACCAAGAAAATTGATGCGTCGCTGCAAATGTTTGTTAAGCTGCAATCTGTGCAGCATTATAAGCAACTAGCTAAACAGCTAAACTTACTAAACATGGCCGTCTTCACAGATGCTCAACCTGTCATTGATCAAGCTGCAGGGGAAACATGCTCAACACGGACAAACATACAGCTATTTGATCAATGATTAGCCTGAAAGTAATATGCTGGAAGTCAGCACAATTTGTCCAAACTCTTTTGTGTTTTCCAATCTAATCTGTAAAATCCCAGCCTGCAGAGAGGAATGTTGCTAATGAGGGATAAAAGCTTAACATACGTTTGCACAATGGACTGGTCAAGCAGTGGTTGCTAGGCTACTGTGGCCAGAAGAATGGCGAGGACTCGGAGGGTCTCAAAGCCCTCGTTTTGTTTTGTTCCGTTCATATTTAATCTCCCAGAGAGCAGCGGTACTGAGGGGGTTTCCCTTCTTAGTTTCCCTTACTTACCTTCCCTTCTTTGTTCCTCTTTGCTCCCACATGCACTTTATTATGCTCCATGTCTACCTTTTTGAGGCATTTTAAACTTTAAAAGATAACTGAAATTATAGCTATCATTGTTCCTATAGCTAAAGTGTGCGTCCACTTAAAAACTATACATTTGCTCATTTTGACTGAGTTTTTAAGCTCAACAAACAGCTCAACAAACACTTAACTCAGCGAATGCTGAGTTAAAACAACTTGCCTTTCATGGCAGAGTTTTGCAACAGTTTTCACCCCCAACAAAACCAGTGTCGTAGTTCTATACATAAATACACTGTGTTTTGTTGGATGCACGGGGGTTGGCTCTAAGCAGACAGTGTTTTCTGTCTTTCAGTTTGTCCAGCTCAGTGATCTCAGTATCTCTACCTGCTGTCACAGCAGCTAGTTTTCTGCTGGAAATCGAGTCAGAGCCTACAGCCTGTAGGCTAACTTCTGGAAACGTGTCCAGAAAACTGCAGACGGGATTCACATCCTCTCTGGGCCTTTAGGTTTTTACATTTGAACTCCTTCAGCCCGACACTAACATGCGTCTCAGGCTTAGCATCAGTTAACTGAAGATGAGTGAAGGAGCGCTCAGCTCCTGTCTGCTTCACAGTTTCACAGGATGGTGCGAGACGTATGACAGGAATGTATGTTCCAACACAACTGAAACTCCGTTTGAGGAACAAACAACAGAATTTTTCCTGTCAGTGCTGTTCTGATTCTCATGAAGAACGAGAGAATCATTTTTCCTGTAATTTGTTTGTTGTCTTGTTCTTTTCACAGAGGAAGAGTTAACAAAGCTCGACTTGGTCTTGCAGGGCAGCTTTTCTCAGGCTCTCCACAAATACCCCCGGTGACACACAGACAGTTACTGCTTGTCTTTTTTCCTGACAAGAGAATGGGCAGAGGGGAGAGAGGAGGAGTGGAGATGCTTTCACTCTGTTTTTTATGACCTCTCCCTGACTGCACCTATTGTTGCAGGGCAGGGTGAAAAGGAAAAAGGTTCACAGCTGAGAAGAGCTGCTCCTGAATCGGCCTGTGTGGATCCCAGGCTCTCTGATAAATGTTAATACTGTAAAACTGCACTCCTTAACCATCTGCCATGTTTTAATTGGACTCCTTATCACTTCATTCAGCAAACAAAGAAGAAGAGACTTGAGCAGGGTAGATGGATTTGGCCCCGATCCCTTTTCCACCCAGTACAAAGCCTGAGGTCGCCTTCATTTCAGTGGGGAGAGATCGAGCTGTTGTCTGTTTACTACAGGAAATCTCATAGAAGTGAACCGGACTGCATCAATTCCTCCTGTGACACTGTTATTAGTAAAACACACACTTGGTGCAGTAGGAATCACACGGGGAAAAATAGTCCATTTTATTTAAGCGGAAGCTTAAATCTGCAGCTCCACTGTGGTAAATCCCACAACTTTTCCAAAAATGCTTTAGAAATGTTAGTCTTTTGTGGTTATTTTTAGCTTTAAAAAAAGTTTACCCTCAGTTCTTTTTTCTTTATACCTTGAGGGAGAGAAAGCAACGGTAAGAAGCGTGGGACCATCTTTGAAGGCAGCTGCATCATGTCTGATCTTCCCACTGTTATACCGTGAAGGATGGGTCTGCCTGCAGATCCACTTTTGGAAAGGGGATTTAAAGGAAGGGGGGGTTGGACGGAGGGTGGGGTCTGCCCCAGAGCGATATTCATCTCCAGTTGCGCTGCACTGTTGTCTGCTTCAAAACTTCTTCTTTTCAAAAGAGTGAGAAATCCAGACTGGGTGAAGGCAACAGGGGCACACATAACACGTTAACCCTGATTTCTAAACTGTTATAAGTGTCACTGACATTAGGAGGTAGAGCTATATAAACGTAGTTAGCATTTCCATTAGCAGCATTCCAAATATGATAACCATCAGAAATCAGCACTCAGTATATGCTTCTATTCAAACTATTTACATAGTATCATAAATGTTCTGTAGATTACAAAATGAAAGAGAGGAAGGTCAAAAGGTCATGTGGAAAAATTAAAAAGAGGTGCATCATCTGTGAAATGGTAAACAAATGCAAAAAAATTATATGTGCTACAGCTTCCGGCTCATTGTACTGCAAAACAACCCTTTTCCAGTTTTTTCTCATTTATTGCTGTTATCTCAATTTTGTCTAAACTTATTCAGCCTGACACCCACACACACCCACACTTTGTTGCAACACCGTTTCATGTTGTAACATTTATAGCACAGAAGTAGGCAAATAGCTGTTTTATCAGAACAATTCTGAAGGATGGACCTGTCAGTATCATGTAGCCACCTAGAAAATATGTTTGTTTTTTTCATCCACTGTTTTCCCAGTTGATAGTAACCTGTGGGGAACCTGTAGAGTCTGCTGGGAGGAATCTGTGGAATCACTAAAAGGCAGCAGGAAGCAGCAGTGTATCAGCTTTATGGAACCTGTTTGTAATGGAATTCCTATTGTTGCTCTCTGTAGAGTATCTGCTGCCCCCAGGCCAGTAATGGCACCAGTACCCCTGTCATGGACCAACCACTGGAGTTACTGGGAATATAACAGCATAAAATATTGAGTTTGGAATTATAAATGTATTCTATAGTTAAAAAAGATAGAAAATAAAACAAAATGAATCTCTAAAGTTGCCTGTAACGTATCCCTGAGTTTCTGTACAGTAGTTTCTGCAGCAGGTGAATATACATTGCATTGAAATGCAGATTGATTTGCATTTGATATAATAATGATATCTGTTGTGATGTGTAGAGTATGTCAGGCCTAATTCGTACTGCAGGGATGATATACAGACCATAAGCGAGAGGAAAAGTGGTTTAGTTTAGCTTTAATTCTGTAAACACCAGTTTCTGTGGTCTTTGTGGTAATGCATTATCCTGTAGGGGTGTGTGTGTGTGTGTAGGAGTAAGTCCAAGGTCGTGAGTGATAAGGCAGTGATTGTTTATGTGCCAAAAATGAAGTGTTGCGAGTTTGAATCCACATAAAGCCTTGACTTTGTGTCTCAGCTGAACCTGAACCAACACAGCTGAAAGCATCTGTTTGCTTTGACCTGCAGTCATTTACTGTGTGTAAATAACCGAATGGGACAGTTTTTAATGTGAAGAGAACTTGGCCGATTGGTACAAAGTGATCTGGTGAATCTTTGCTGTTTCATCTGCTGTTTGTATTACAAATACTCTAAACCCGATGTTGTCTGCTTTGTCAAATGGACCTCCTACGTATTTTCAGGATTTTATTTGAGTTTCTAAACCACTCGAATGCACTGGAAGGTCTCCGTAGGTCGGTGGGCTGTGGCCGGGCTCTGGGGTCAGGTGTTGGGTTACAGGCTGGTGTGGAGGTTTCTGGTTGTCTTTAATGTATTAAACAGTTTTAGGACCGGAGGACAGGCTCTTTGTGGTGCTGTCAGCCTTCTGTTTCTATAGTAATAAATGACCTGCATACCTCTCTTGGCCCTGCTGACTATCAACTATCGTCCCTTTACTTTCATGTTTGTCTTTCCTCAACCCTTTTTCTGTATATCCTCTCTTTTCTTTCACTCTTCTGTTAAATACCCATCCATTATTGACACACTTTCAGCAGTTTTTTTTATTGATTTACCTCTTGTTTTCTCTAACGTGCAACCTTTCCTGTCTCTCTTCAGTTTTGTTACTTGAAAAGATTGAGAATGACGACATTGGCAGGAAGACCTTGAAGATCACAGATTTTGGGCTGGCCAGGGAGTGGCACAAAACCACCAAAATGTCAGCTGCAGGCACCTACTCCTGGATGGCTCCTGAAGTCATCAAGTCATCTCTCTTCTCCAAAGGCAGCGACATCTGGGGGTACAATGAAAGCCCAGAACAAAACATCCCATTTGTCATGTTTGCCTAAAAACACTTTTAAAATATATTGTTTCCTGTTTCTCTCTTTCCATTCCATTCCACCCTCCAGCTATGGTGTCCTGCTGTGGGAGTTGCTAACTGGGGAGGTGCCGTATCGTGGGATAGACGGTCTGGCTGTAGCTTATGGTGTGGCTGTCAATAAATTAACCCTACCAATCCCCTCCACCTGCCCCGAACCTTTTGCCAAGCTCATGGAGGGTAAAGTCACACAGATGCCAAAGTAAATGTTTGGTTCGGTCAATCTGTCAGAGGGGCTTCATGCTCTCATATGTGTCTCCAGAGTGTTGGGACCAGGACCCCCATGTGCGTCCATCTTTTTCCTGCATCCTGGAGCAGTTGTCAGCCATTGAGGAGGCGGTGATGGCCACCATGCCCCAGGACTCTTTCCACAGCATGCAGGACGACTGGCGTGTGGAGATCCAGGAAATGTTTGACGAGCTCAGGACCAAAGAGAAGGTAAGAGTGAGTGGGGGGCTGCAGAGGTTTGTCCTGTATGCAGCCTGTATGTTGTCCATGCTCCCACACATTTTCATACATGTAAAAGTTCAGCATTCACATGCAAACATTATTGATTTCTTCCTGGTTAATCACACATTTACCCAAACATTATTATTGAGGTACTTTAGCCCCCGTTAAGACTTTAATCTGCTGCTTGTAAAAGTCTCCCACTGCTGTCTTAACGAGAGGATTAATTAGAGTTTATACAATCGGTTGAATCAGTGCGTGAGGCAGAGACCGGTGCTCCCTGCTGAAAGATGTCCGCAAACTGATGTCTGTTTTATTTTAGGCTATAAAACATTTAGAATGTAAACTTAATGGAAAAATTAATAAATGAAACAGGATTTCTTGCATGCCAAGGTCCCACCCTTTTCTGTTTCTCAGTGAGTGGCTGAAGGAGCTTGACCGTAAAGCAGCTTTGCGGACGTCATCCAGTTCAGATCCTAATTACGATGCTGTGAACGTGAGAAAATTGAGGGGGGGGGGGTAAACTACAATTTGTCCTCTGAAGTACTAAAGATACTACAGGACACTGCTGACGGTCGATAGAATGTTTAGAGAGTGTTTATCATGTTTATGTTTACTATATGAATATCTGAGTTGACCCTGGATACATTTCACCAGCTGTATGTTATTAATGTTTAGACCCAGAAAACACCCCAGTTCTGGTACCTATGAGCAGGACCTTACCTGTGTTCAGGGCTTTGGTCAATATTTTCTGCAGTGGCATTATTGTAGAGTCAGCATCTGCTGTATTGTGGTTTGTCAACGCGATTGAATTATGTCTATGAACCTGCTTCTTCCAGGAGCTTCGTTCCAGAGAAGAGGAGCTGACACGCGCTGCCCTGCAGCAGAAGTCACAGGAGGAGCTGCTGAAGCGGCGGGAGCAGCAGCTGGCTGAGCGCGAGATCGACGTGCTGGAGCGGGAGCTCAACATCCTCATTTTTCAGCTCAACAAAGACAAGCCTAACGTGAAGAAGAGGAAAGGCAAATTCAAACGTTCGCGACTTAAACTCAAGGATGGAAACCGCATCAGCCTGCCCTCCGGTGAGAGATAGCACCTAAGCGCAATGAAGAGCTTCTGTACTGCTGAACCTGTCGTCAGGGAAACGTGTTTTAAAGTCTCTGACAGATCTGAGGTTGCCATCATTTTCTAACCCATCTGCACATTTCGCTCTGCAGACTTCCAGCATAAGATCACAGTTCAGGCTTCACCCTCCATGGACAAGAGACGAAGCCTCCACAGCAACAGCTCCTCTCCTCCCAGCAGTCCCACCCTCATTCCCCGCCTGAGAGCCATCCAGCGTATGTCTGCAGTTTTTCATATTGAAATATTTGGCATGTGAGGTCTGCCGTTCTCTTCCTCCTCTGTCAGTATATACTTCATCACATTGTCTGAGAATTTAAAAACTGGGAACGCTGGGACAATATTGTTTACAGTGATGAGCTGAGCCAAAGCCCCTGAACAGAAGCCGTCAGACAGTTGTTTGAACAGTAGAACTCTGTTAGTTGAGCACCAGTGACTCTGCAATAACTATGAATTCCTATGAAAGTATTTCCCAGTGGATCCCGACGTGATGCCTGACAAAGATGGTTGCAGACTTACGCTCTGGTGACTGGACGGATGCAGGGAGTCAAGTAATAATGCAACAACCTAAGAAATTTAATTGTGAGAGTTGGATCAAAAGAGAATAAATGTATCACCATAGTTATATTTAAGGCCATCAAAAGCCTTTAATGTTACCTCAACTTGAATCAACTGTTAACAAATAGGGCTTTACTGTATAGAAATGCAGGTTAAAGTTGAAGACCTTTGTTTCCTTTAGTCCATCAGATGCAATTTGAGATATAAGATTGAAGCCTGGTCTTGCTTCTTAGAAGTTCGGCACAGAGGCCTTAACCGATTTCCAATGTCAACATGAGCCTATTGTCTGACGGCAGCAACCCAGTGGTCCCGTAGTTGTGAGTGAGGAGCGCCCAGGCTCCCACACCCAAGTCTATTGGACCGTCTATTCACTGCTGAGAAAGAAATTTGTAGTTGATTTTTCAAAAAAGCCGTTTGAAATACATGTCGATTTTACTTTTCTCTGGGCAAAATACAATATAAACATGACATGCAGAATATTTGATCCAAATGTGCGCGTAATTAAGGCCAGACCAGTGACCTGATCAGTGAACAGGTCAGTCAACAGCTGGCACAACAGTAAAGGTGAGCTATGGCTACCCTGGTGCTGCTGGATGTCAGGTCGCACTAGAGACACTGGTGCTTTAAGGGACAACCATCAAGGCCCAGTGGGTTGTTTTGCAACAGTATTCACAGATTTTGGGCAAGACTTTGGGTTTGTCCATCCGTATTGCCAGGTTCTGACATCGTCCTGATCCTGACTCGTCTGCACCTCTGGGCTGCTCCACACCTGTGTTTCTGTTCGTGGGGTTGTTGATCTATAGGTTGTGACTTAACATTCCTCCAACAGACTCCGTTAATGTCAGTAAGACTTCATTTTTAACTTTTCCTAATGAAATGAAAATGTCTCTATTATCAGAGCAGACTGGTGGGCTTCCAACCTGTAGGGAACAGAAACCAGCTGAACGTGTTCTTATTCTGTCTGACCTAATGAAAGATTACAGCCGGACTCTCACAGATAATGCTGCCAATAATGCGACTCACTTGCAGCACACAAATCCTATCACTGCAGTGGTTTGAGATTGAGTTCTTCATTAACAGTCACTCAGGACGAGAGCAACCGCACGTGGGGCCGCAGCTCCCTCTACAGGCCAGAGGAGTTTGACGACGTGAAGAAAGGAATAAAGAAGAAGGGAAGGACCTGGGGACCCAGTTCAGTGCAGACTAAAGAGAGGCCCGCTGCTGTAGAGAGGTAGACTTTATCTCTAATCAGTCGCTGAGTAGAACTGACTCTTCTGAAGCTCAGTATCACGTTTTTATTTTCAGAGTTCGTCCTCTGTCGGACGGCAGTAACCCCTGGTCCACCAGCCTGGTAAAGTCACAGAAATCAGTTCCCCTCGCTGCCCTGTTTGCAGAACAAGGTGAAATTTTAAATCATTGCAACACTTTTAACCGGTAATTGTTGATATTTGATAAGAGGAGGCGTCATTTTAGATTTCCCCATTTTGTCTTTCAGCAAGTGCCGGTAAAGATGAGACTGTGTCCCAGGAAAGTCCTGACAGCAGCTCCAAGCCAAAGCAGCTCAAGTTCCCCAACCAGGTGTACATCGATCTACCTCTGTGGAGGGACGAGCCTCAGAGCCCCGGGGGAGCGGGAGACTGCGGGGTCGGCGCAGGAGGTCAGGGCGGCCAATCGGAGATAACAGACGACCCCTCGACCACCACGTCCACCTCATCGACCTCCACCACACCTCAGCACACCCCCACCAACAGCCTGAAGCGGACGTCGGCTCGACGGAAGACCGACTCGGTGCTGTACGGCTGCGGCTCTCTGCTGGCTTCAGTGGTGCTCGGGTACGACATCAGAGAGGCTCTGAAAAACCCAATCACCCCTGGAGACGACTGTGAGTCACCACGCGAGGAGAAAGAGAAGAAGAAGAAAGAAGGCCTGTTTCAGCGCGCCACTCGATTCCGCCGCAGCACCTCGCCGCCAGGCGGTCGCTCCCGCAAAGACGAGGCGTCGTCAAACCACCAGGGCTCCGCCCAGCCCGTTAATCTGATCTCCATGTCAGCCATCATAGAGTGTAACTCCACCAAGTGTCTCCTACAGTCTGAAGCCTGTCTTTCAGACAACGGCCCTGGGATGGTCAGCCCAGTCGTCCTCAGTCAACACACGGAGCCGGTCAGGGTCGGCTCAGGAGCCTGTACGGAGGGACTCAGCTCCAAGACAACCAGCGATGCCACAAGGACCACAATGCAAACCCAAAGTCAGATGCAGGAGCTGACCAACCACAACACAGGAACACGCCTGCGCAGGAAGAAATACCACAACAGTGAGTCATCTTGTGTCAAAACAAATGTTGGTTTTCTTCTCAGGTTTTGTGGTATTTTAACACTTTGGCACCTGTTTCCAGCCAATGGTCAGCCCACTCCAGCCACACAGAAGAAGCAGGACAAGGACAGAGCACCAGACAAGGTCTCAGGCGGGGAGGGGTTGTCCAGACCACGACCAGTGTCATTCCGGGCCAAGCCCCACGCCTGGGCCCTGTTGAGAGGTCGCAACAAGAGCTACTCGCTGGGCCACTACTCTGGAGAGAGAACGGCACAAAACCTGAGTATGGTTCTGTCCTCGGAGGGCTGCTCCCTCCTGGACATGGACACAGAGGGCCAGAAACGGGATTGCACGGTGCCACTCTGTCGCATTCAGAGTTCTCCTGCACGACCGTCAGTGTTTGAGCTGGAGAAGGAGTTCTTGTCTTGAAGATGAGCTCCATCTAAGAGTGTTGTAGAACATCCAGGCTGGACGGTGGCCTAAAACTCCTGGAGGGTTTAGAACCAGGCTGCCTTATTATCCTGTATAACGTAGAACCCGGGTTTGTTTTAGGTCTAGAACATAGTGTTTCCAGGGTTCTAGAGAGTAACTGAAGCATGATTCTGAAGCCCGAGCAGAGCCCCCATTGAACCCACCCCCATTCTGTCGGTGCAGCTAAACGTTGACCGCTGCTGCAGCTTTCACAACACAATACCTTCACCTTTTTATTTATATATATATTTTTATAGGTAATTTAATATGAAGAGACTCGATCTTACCTTAGTGACGGACAGGATGTTTATTCCATGTCAGTTATAAATGTGATCAAGCTTTTAGATTTTTTTTTAATCATGCATGCGAGAACCCTTAAAATGTTGAACAAAAAAATCCCTGTTGTAAATATTTCTTTATATGCATTCTCAGACCCCATTTACACAAAACGGATGCGGTGACGTTGGGGAAACCCTCCTCTCTGGAGCCCATTTTTGCTCCAGTTTTAGGCGTTCCAGTGGAAATGGAACAAATGCTTTGAGTTTTCACCCGAAAACGCTGTTGTGTGAATGGGGTCTTGCTTCTTTTGTATCACGTTGAAGTTGTTTTCTCAGTGTTGGCGACAGGACTAGATCAGAGTTATGGTGCTGGTGGGTTTCCTCCCCGGATGCCCTGAAGATGATGAGTCTTTACTCTTTTACACCCCCGAGGGGAAGGTCCTGCCACTTTACTGCCCAACCATTGGCCACAAGATAAATTTATCTTAAGAACAAATTACACTTTTCAACTTTCATTATGTTGGACTAAATTCCTTGTGTTGTTGTTATGTCATGGGTGTTTCTATCATTGGTTGGTTAAACCAAGCTGGATGATATCATATCTCAACCTTTAAAGCTGCACAATACTATAAAACTAAAATACCTCTGAATCCTGGCACTTCATTAGTTAATATGAAGGGCTAAAGGGCGTTTGAAGCGCACACATCTCTAAATCGTAAAGCATCACCTGGCTTTCAAAACTGCAATTTTACCTTTTTTCTAATTGGGAAAAAAAAAATCTGTAAATACCCTCTTTCACTGTACATTCCCTTTAAAATGTAATTGCAATTTGTCAGTTACAAAACCTCGTTGGCTCGTGATTAACAGATTTAGGTGCCTTGAACAAACATTCCACTTTCCTCCAGTTTGTGGTCGGGCATCTCTGTGGGACCAAACTCTTCCAGCACATAGGCCTTTTTTTTGTTTTCAGGACCAAAAACCAGAAAAGTCAAGTAGCTGCTATAGATGAATTGCAGCAGGGAAGACCTCCACCTCCACCCTCCCATCAAACTTCCTGTCATAGGGCCACTTCCTTTAAATCTCTGAACGCTTCTGTCATCACAACTGATTTTTATTTTTTGGTCATTATCACAGTATTTCTTTCTCCACATCCTTTTGATCAAGAATATCAAGTTTATTTACAATTTGAATAAAGCTGAAATCAAAACTGTGGATGACTGCAGATTTCTTCCTGCTGCTATTGGCTGACAATTTTATTGCGAACGAGACCCCCTAGTGGCCGGTGGCGGTAAATGTCAAGTTATTGGAATGAGGCAAAATCAGGTTATCTGGTTTATTTGTGGTACAAGTGCGCGTGACACGATATGTATATACTTCTGAATCCTATGAAGGGTTCCATTAACAATATAAGCATGCTGTCAGCAGATTTAAGCACTTTCAATTTAAGTGTTTTAATGACTGAACACCCGCGCACATGATGTTTAATAACGTGGAGAGGAAAATAAACAAAATAGTATCACATTGGAGATGAGAGGGGACCAGAGGAATGATTCCGAGGCCCCTTTGATCATATTACAAGTAACATTTTTGCGGGCATGTGCAGTTTCAGGAGGACAAACATCACATCAGAGCTTCAGTCACATTAAAGTGTGTAACTTTTTTCCAGCTGTCAGGGTAGCTGAGCAGAAAAGATCCAGTAAAGCCACATGGAACTGTGGGATAAGCAGACAGAAGATCAGTCTGATGTCATGTTTTAAAGCAGCTACACAGACATTCTGATGATTGTGGAGAAGCTTGTGCAGTTTCTCCCTGCGGGAGTTTCATTTCCCCTCCCTGTTTCTGTCTCATCACCTCGGGTCACACACCTCCATCACACACACAGCTGAAACTTGACTCCTCACTTTGAGGTCTTTTGTGGGGGCAAAGTTCTTTTTCACCCCCGACACTGACGCTCACAGCAGCGTTCGGGAGAAAGACAAAGAAACCTGGTCCGAGGAACCAGCTCAGGTCTCCACTATGCAAGACCATGGCGCGTACCTGCTTCATCAGAAGGTGGTGACACAAGTGGGGGGGCTGCGAGCGCTGATCTTGGCCTGGAGGAAGATCCTGGTCTGAGCCTGGATGCAGTACTTCTGCTTGTGTTTGAGGTGAAGGGTGAGTTTGCCGGGGCAGCAGTCCACGATGAAGAGCTCCTGAGGAGAAGAAGACAGTGTTTGAGTGTGTGTGTGTGTCTGTCTGTGTGTGTGTGTGTGTGTGTGTGTGTGTGTACCTCCTCTCCACTGGGGTGGATGAGGTAGATCTTGTACTGCAGGCGTCTGAACATCTTGCGGATGTGTGGTGTGGGAGGCTTCACGCGGACTATAATCCTTTTCTCTGTGACGTCCAGCCTCAGGACGGGGGGGCTGAGTTTGGCTGCAGTTGTGAGAGGAGCTCGTTAGTTTGCTGCATGTGCGTTTAGATCGTCTGAGCAGGAGGAGTCACTCACTGTCCCAGCGTGGGCTGAACCTCGGGGAGAGGGACCAGTCTGATCTGCTGGAGGTCTGGGAGGAGGAACGCACTCTGGCGTAGTACCACTCTCTGGGAGCAGAGGTCACGTTACTGAGGTCACACTGAAGCTTCAGAGTCCCCTGACAGCTGCTCACATCCAGCCACTGAGGGTCCCCATAACTACACACAAACGAGATGAAGAGAAGGGAATGGTCATAGCGTCTTTTCCATCCAACCACTGCAGGACTGACTCGTTCGCTGACAGATAGATGGACAGACGGGCGAACAGACGGGCGGGGGCATAAAAGTGTGTCAAATCTCACATTTTCCACTGGACGTAGTAAAGCAGTGAGGAGCTGTTGGCAGGTGGAGACCAGCAAAGGATGTTTTTATAGTCCACAGAGTCAAACCTCACGTTGGTCGGTGGAGCCAACATGGCCAGATCTGAGGAGAACATTGATCAGATCTGAGAATGTTGATCAGAACTGAAGAAACCAAACATTAATCACAATTGTGGAGAATGTTAAAAACTGATTCTACTAAAACATCTTCAACACATTTGAACCTGCTGAAACGCCTTAACGTGTTCTGCTGTTGGTTGTAATATTGAAGCTGCTTTGGTGAAGTGTTACCTTTCCTGGTGCCTCCCAGTGTTCCTAGTGTTCCGGGCAGCAGCAGCAGCAGCAGCAGCAGCAGGCGACTCATGGCTTTGATGTTATGGGTGTCAAAGGCCAACTGACATGGGGGTGACGGCACCGCTGCTTTTAAAGGGCCACCAAACTTCCTCTTTTAAATTCCCTTATGTCAAGATCATCTGGGCATTTTTACACAACAGCTTCTGACATTTGACCCCCCAGCACACACACACGCACACACACACTTAAGCAAACTGCATTATTTTAAAACAAGTTAGGATTTTTTTGGATCATGTTAACGTTCCAAAACCTTGACTGAAGAATTCAAATGAAACATCAAAGCAGAGCTGAGACTTTAGTGTTAATTGTGTAATTAACCAACAAACACGTCGTCCTAATTCAACTTTATGTTTTCAGACTGAATATTATTGCAATATACAGCTGAACTCGAGAAAAATGAGTTAAGCAGGTGAGAGGAAGCAGTTTGTTAAATATTAAAAATTTCAACCACCTAGAAAAGTGCAGATAAATATTGAGATGGAGCATCATCATCATCATCATCAGTTAATGAGCAGCTCAGTTATCAAGTCTTTCTGGAAAGTGAGAAGGTCCTCCAGCAATGAGGAAGGAAACATCTCTCTTACACACACACACACACACAAGCACACAGAGGTGGCTTCTCTCATCATGTTCCTGAGGAAGGAACCAGCACAGCAGCAGCATAAATGTCATGAAACATGAATGCCTTTGTTCCTGAAAGTCAGAATCACTTTTTGTGCAGGTGAGAAGCTGAACCGGACTAACTTCACTTCTTTGAAAGGTCGAATTGAAACGTGGTGACATTTAAAGTTCTTGAAACAGAAACACGACATCCTGGAGTAAATCCACATTTTATGCTTTATTTTAAAAAAAACAAGCTCGCTGGAGAAGGCACATATACAGGTCACTAATAATAAAAAAAACACAAATCTGAAAATTAACAGAATCTGAAGGAGTCAATCAAACATTTCACGTAAAGTTCCATGCTTCTCTGAGCATGGAACTGATGGACAGATACAGGTTTACAGCGATCATAACATCTCCAGTTATAAGTCATCTTTTTGTTGACCCTTGAAATAAAAAACAACTTCAGACAGAAACAGAGTGGACAGTAAAAATGTGGCACTGTGGACTAAGGTGCATTAAAGCGATTCATTTCAGTAGAAAATACGGTACAGAGTGCATTTGAAGACAACATGTTTCTTCACCCCCCCCCCCAACCCATTCATCTACTCATCTGTTTATTCTCTCTCTTTCTGCCTCAATCTTCCCATTTCACCTCATTCACACCCTATGGCTGACGGAGGGATGAAAAATGAATTCAGTCATTAGAAAGCAGGGATTATTTGGCTTCTATATCAGCAACAGCGACACTGGTTACAGATTAATGTGTTGTTTCTAATGCAGGACGGCAGCAGCTGAAGATCATCTCATGCTTCAACCTTTAGAAAAACTATTTTTGCAAAGCTCTTCGCAGTTCAGAGGTCAAATAACCCGTTTTAGCTCTATCTGAGAGGAGATGGGGCCAGCAAACGCATCATCACAGGAGTTTTGATTCAAGAGCATCTAAACGAGTATCAGTAGTTAGAATGAGTACATGAGGTCAAATGTTCAGTATTTCTCTAATTTTCCGCTGCAGGCCTCTTCAGGGACTCTTAGACCTGCGTAACCAGACAAACTCACAAATGTGACATTTGCTGTCATCTTGAGATGGGGATGGAATCCAAAACGTTTTGGTCAGAACCTTCCCCCATTCTGATTCGATGAGTGCAAACAAGCTTTAAAAGGGTAAAGAGCATCAACGGGCGGGATGCTTCTGAAGCTGCGCGGTGACATTTGCTAATTTTATATACTGTGTCCAACTAACACTGTTAATGCTTTTCTGACAGCAAGAGGAGGCTGGTCTATACTTATGGATGCTGCTTATGGATGATGGCAGGGTACACTGCGGCTCATCCAGGGCCTGAGCATTGGGGTTGAGAAACGACTATTTTATTTACTGTATTTTCACGACTATAAGGCGCACCTAAAACACTGAGACTTTCTCAAAAAAACGACGGTGCGCCTTATAATATGGTGCGCCTTGTGTGCGGACTGAGTTCCAAAATCTGCTGGTGGGTGCACTACGGTAAACGCTCAGCCAATCGATTAGCGGCACACCTACGCGTAAGGATCCCCTAAAATGGTGCCGGTCAAGCGAGACGCGTATGAGGCTTACTTTAAACTGCAGGCCATCGAATATGCAGCTGAAAATGGCAATCGAGCAATCTTATTGTTTTCGCTTTGAGGAGGCGGCATCTCTCCATACGCGCAAGGACAACTGTTGCGCCGCGGCTGCCAGCGGATTACCAGGAGAGGGTGGCCATCTTCCGCACCTACTGCCGCGACAAGATAACTGAGCCCAGCCACATCTATGAGGCAGCGGCGGGCAAGTTATGCCACCATATGTGGGTGGATTGTAGACGCATGGGCTATGATACCGTCTTCATGTATTGTAAGAGCTTTCACAAAATCAACGCCGAACCAGAACCGGTCGGTGAGTCCGATTCAGATGATTAAGAGGAATTCGGGATGTTGGACATTGAAATAGTGCAGTTGTTTAGTTCAGATACAGAAGATGAAAAGTTTGATGGTTTTGTGGCGGAAAAATGAATATTTTGTTCAATAAATGTGTCGAAACTCACTGTTTTACTTCCGTTGTCATTTTTACTGTGTTTCAGCATGCGCCTAATAATACGGTGTGCCTTATGTATGTTTTAAATACAGAAATAGCACCCATAACTGAGACTGCGCCTTTTGATACAGTGCGCCTTATGGTCGTGAAAATACGGTAAATGATATCCGTTAGATTTGTTTACTATCCATACACCCAATCCAATCGCAAAATTGACCCTGTTTAGTATTGCTTTTACTAAATTCCGCTCTCAGTGTCTGTAGCCCTCGGCCGGTTCACCTGGCGCCAGCTCCACCTTCACAGTTGGACGCCGTTCATAAGTAGATTCACCGAAGGCAGCTGCCTCCAACTCGCTGCCCTGCATGTAACTGGGTCCTCCAGCGTTTTCAACTGCTGCTGCTTCGCTCTCAGCTGACATCCCCAGGGGAAGTCGGAGATCAGGCTCAGTGGAGGAACTGACAGATGTCTCTTGTGCTTCAGTTTCATCAGACATTAGTAAATCTGGTGACTTGGGGTCCACTTCAGGCACTATGACAGGATCTTTGAACAGTTTCAGAGTCCATAGAGTCTTTTGATTCGGAAATATCTGTGAAACACAAATAGTTTTAGAACAGTGTCAAACCTGTAAAAGCCTTTTTCAGCAGCCTCAATGATCGATATTCACTTTCAACTGTCATCTGATCTAAATACATGTGGAGAGAAGCATTAATTTATTTTGTCTGGGTTCGTTTTTTATTGTGGTAATAAAAACACAGGTTTGACAGAGACTCGATGGAAGGCAGAGAAATGGCGCCCTCTGGTGGCCGCGACGCTCTAGTGTCGTGTCAATGGGGACGTTAAGTAGTGCAGGTAAAGGAAGCAAAAATAAAAACGCGTACCATAGATCTCGGTGAAAAGGACGAAGGTCTTGTCATTTTCTTGTACAGCATAAAGGCGATGAAAGCAACAGCAATCACACACACGAAGATGACCACGGCAACGACAATATAGATGTCCTCTAAAACAAACAGAAAACTTTAATGGTAATTGCAACGACAAGTCCGAAAATGTGTTCAGTTTTTACCAAAATACATCATGGAAAAAGGAAAAAAGTACTCCACTGTTTTTCTCATGTGTCTTTGTCGTTGTGCAGAACTCCTGCGATCCTCGAACAAACATCGTGCGCATCTCACCCTCGACCTGCAGGCAGTGTCGGTCCAGCCCAGGATCCACCGGCAGCTTCCCTTTACACACGTTGGTGTCACACTCAAACTGCTCATCCAGGTTCTACGAAGAACAAGAGCTGATTTAGACACAACTGAGAGGACCCTGATCAGACCAAAGCAACAGCCAACAGCTTGGTGGTGCCCTGCGTTCTACCAGCAATTACAGATGATCTCATGTCCCTCTTCAGTGACAGCTTTTTAATCTTAAATCATGTCATCGACCCCACAAAAGTGCCCTGAGTGCCCGAGAGTGCACGAACCTGATTGACCTTCACGCCGTATGAGAATTCAGGTATCTTTTGTTCATTACTTTTCTTGTTCCTGAACTTTAAGCGCCGTAAGCTGGGGCCGTACAGCAACCACGGATGCTTGAAGTCGAACAGGATGTTGCTGTC
Source organism: Takifugu rubripes (assembly GCF_901000725.2). Taxonomy (NCBI): domain Eukaryota; kingdom Metazoa; phylum Chordata; class Actinopteri; order Tetraodontiformes; family Tetraodontidae; genus Takifugu; species Takifugu rubripes. The sequence continues at coordinate 5,608,532 of NC_042288.1, forward strand.
CGGGTCCACGTTGACATTAACCGTAGGGAAGTCCAGAAAGCCTGGTGAGGGAGAGATTGGTCGTCACACAACAGCCGCTGGAACACTTCGGCCACACAACACTGCTGCCGACGGTTGTCACCAACAAATCCTCACATTTCTGTTGCACCAGGGACTCTCTGGAGTAGCTGAATGTGATTCCATTATCAGGAGCAGGTTCGGACTCATTTTGTCCAACAACTGCGATCACACTCAGCATGTTATCGTCAGACGGATCAATGTTGAGGGAAATGTTAGCCTGAAGGGCCGGTGGATCTACCCACATGTCTTCCTTTGGGCTGCAACAGAGGTTTGTCAATTTCAGCTGTAATAACCACTTTATTACAAATGTGGAATGTTCACAGCTACAAGCAGGTTAAAAGCTACAGCCATATTCTGTAAGCAGTGCGGGTAAAGACCTTTCCAGACTGCGGATCTCCACCCTGAACCTGAGGCCTGGCACCAGCTCGTCGTAGCTCCATTGCAGGAGGTTTTTCAAGTTGTGACAGAAGAAGGTCACATTGGTCGGAGGCTCCACTGAGAACATGAAAAAGAAAATAGAGATATTTTCACATCGTACCACAATATTGTAACCATGACGACAAAATATGCTGGAAAAATATTGGAAAATTTAGTTTTCGACATTTGATGAACATTCAACACAAATCAAAGATGATAGTGCGCACGCCCGTAAATTGGTTCTGAACCAAGCAGTAAAACTCAGCCTCATATTTCAGATGAGGCTGCTTCCACAACGAAGTAATACATAACTGGCAGACCAGTTGTGCGGGCCGGTTTATTTTAGCCACAAAACGCCGTTGAAGCCTTCAGCTAACTGGAAAACAAATTTGCAGCGTCGTGTCAACACGAGCCAGCATTCACTAGGAGACGGTTGACTGAGACCTCCTCCTCTGAAGATGTCTGTGTGGACCTCCTTTCTTCTCTACATGGAAAGAGTTAAAAATATGACAATTAGTGACTCTTTTTGTTTACACTTAAGTGGATGAAACAGTTAAAACAACTGTCTGATGTTAATAGTTCTGTTACATGCTTGTAATGTTTATAAAGGCCCTTAATGAGAGGAATACTGGAGGCTTTAAGACATAACAACAAACTTGATGTTATTAGCACTAATATTAGTAGTAGTTAGTGTTGCCATGTGTACGATAATTCTTCCTGTTAAAATGTCTCAGCTCAAATCAGGCCCATCAAAGCCTAAATGATGGTTTGTTTCCCTTCGAGAACCAACAACGGCAATAACCTCCACTCTGGAAACCACAGAAGAAGAAACTGACACGCAAGCGAGAAAACAATCTGTACACTTAAAAGTGATAACCACAAGAGCAGACCTGTCACCACATGGTCTCTACATGCATGCATCAGGAAGAACCAGCGGTTATTCTCAGCAGAAATCCACGCTGACGCGGTCACAGGAGCCGCAACAGTGACACTACAGTGTTTTCAGACCGTTTCCTGGAAATTCCCGGCCTCTGTAGTGAATCAGCACACTTTGTGTTCTCCACTTTAACCTTTCACAAGCTGTGACCACACTGAGAACCTGTGAAAACCACAGGTTCTCATCTGTGATTTACAAATCTAATCTCAGGAAGGCTCCTGTGAGAAGGACGTGTTCTCCAACAGGTACACGTTCATGCATGGTGCAAGTCCTGATCCCTGCTCTCGGAGCTCCTCCACACGACGCAACATGATGACAAACACGGGTTGGTCACTGCAGTTTGCAGAAATGAGAACTGAGTCTCGCACGTCTTGAGCAAATCAGAAAATTACAAAGAGGAAATAAGGGTTGTCAAAGTCACATGTGACCAGAATGTAATCATTAATAAACGAAACTAAACTAAATGTTAGCTTGTAGGGCTTTGGTGCTGACTTTATTAATAATAGCAACCACTTATATTCTGATAATATAACAATCTATACTCGGTTCTTCGGCACAATGTTAACATGAAACGTCTTTGCAGCGTCATTTTGGAGGGTTGGCGACTTCACAATGTCAACTTTAAGATCCTGATCTTGTCCTTAAAATGTAATATTAACTCTGGGAAGAGTTTTGTATTACGGATCATGTTGCTTTTAGCTAACAGGATGCGATCCAGGCCAACTCTACATGACCATTCTGAACTAGTCTAGCAACCAATATAGTACACGGATTCTGAACTATGGAGCTCTTTATCCGATGTATTCCACGCGTGTGAACAATTCTGACGCCGTGAGAACAAACTGACATTCAGAATTTAGCAAACATGTTAGCTCCCGTTAGCATGCGCAATGCTAACTTACCATGGGTGTACGTCGGAAGGAACCATAAGAAAAGCAAGAATGCATTATACAAAATTGTCGGGCGCATTCTCAGGTGGTCAGCTATTACACGAGCTTAGTCCAGAAGCGTTGTTTCACGAACCAGGTCCAGTTTAGTGAACCATTAAATCCAAAACAGAAACGACAACAGGAGACCTAAACGGCTAAACTACAGACCCCTCTAATGGACACGCCAACTAGTCCTGTCGCGTTCACTGAAACCGTAAATTTAAACAACGATAGTTACTTCCACTAATTATCTACCTTATCTTGGAAAATTTAATAGCTTGAATTGGACTATCGTGATACATATATGATAAAGCTAAAGACTATAGAGCGGGTGAAGACGTATTGCAATATTCGGGGTGTTTTGTTTGGGTTTGTTTTTGTGATATTTGGAATTTTACAGCTTTCTCACAGTATCTCAATGCATCACTAGTTTCATTTAAGGACAAAATTCCCTGAAGTGCCAGAAACGTCGTTATTTACGGTAATGAAGACAGAGTTACATACTGTAAGTCTCAGGAGTCAAAGCTAATGATGAGAACATGAGAATCTGTCATTGTTTTTTTCAGGGTGACACACAAATGTGGTGTGAATATTGTCCACATCTGGAAGAATCCAGTTTTTAAGGAACAGGCACTGTTGTTTGTCAGGTCCCTGCAGTTATGTATATCCAAAAAAAATTGAAAATGAGACAAACAGGGTGAAACAAAATCCACCCACACCAAGTATTTTGGTTTGTAACCAACATGTTACACGTTTAAAGGTACGAGACATAACCCTAACCTTGTAGTTTTGTTTAAGAAATGCATAATCATGAGACATCGAAGGACTGCGATTTTTGCTCTATTTTCTTCTGACTGAACTCGTAGATGAGGATTGTTCACACATGAGATAAAATGCCCTAATGTTGACTATCGCTCAGTATTAGTAATCATGCTGAACTCCAGAAGTTCAGATCTATTATTTCTTAGATTTTTTGTGTTATTTATTTTGTACGTTTATTTGTTAATTTTACACATTTGTTTTCCAGCATTCCTACTTAATTTCACTGTTCCTTCATATTGTCACTTTTTTCAGAATCAAACATTCAACATATAAAAGGGCATTTGCAGAAAGAACTTTTTGTGGTTGTTCAGGAAATCAATAAGATCATTTGACCGTTTGCTTTTGACGAAATTTACAGGTCAGATGAAGAATTGAGTCCCCAAGACACACAGATTCCTTTTTTCATACCAACAACTCGGGAAATCTACAAGGTCAGCGGTTCATAAATCATATCCACCAACACGGATGTGGGAGCCAAATATTATATCTTAAATTAACACAGGAAGGGCACCGGATACAGACCTATTGTTGTGACTCCTACTCTGGCCCCACCTCCTCCTGGGCAATCAGCTCAACCACCACCACCTGGGCCCTCTCCTGCAGCTGCACCCAATCCGCCCAAACGACTCTGCACCCATAAAAGGCCCCTATGCACTCAGGCCAGTGCTTGATCTTACTGATGTTTTTGGCAATACGTCCCGTGGACCCAGCATCTCTCCAGGCTCCCCAGCGACTCCTCTGCAACCTTCCTAGCCCCTCTTCCTCTGACCTCTTCCTCTTCCCCTTCCCCTTCCTCGGACGGATTTCTCCTATCCTCTGGACACTTGGACTCCCCCACAGACTCTCGCCCCTGGATCTCGAACTTGGTTCGTCTGCCGCATCACGCACCAATAGTTTGTCTCGGCCTCTCTCATTTAGTTTCTTCCCTCCTGGTTTTTTTTGCTTCATTAAACCTTCAGAGTTTACTTTTAATTCCCGTGTCTGTCTGCCTTCTTTGGGGTTCCGCCACACTTGACCGCCAGTCCTCTCGAGCGTAACACCTATCAGGCAGTGCATTCATGTCACTGTGAACTGAAAATACTTTTTAGAATGGCCACATGTGTAGAAAGATCTAAGATTTACAAGATTTACTTGTTTGGGTTCTTTGAGGCATTCTCGCGTTTGCCAACGGTGAGAAAAGACTGTAATCATTAATTCTGCTGTAGAACCTAAATAACCCACTCTCTCGGAACCAAATTTCAAACTGATTAGTTTTATATCGTTCTTAATGCCAAATTTGATATGGTGAAACTCTTTGGACCGATAATAACTAATAATTCTGATATATGAGCTAAATCGCTTGTGAGCGACAGTTTACAGATATATCCACTAGATGGCAGCAGAGACGAGAGTGAGAGACAATTGTGAAACAAACTTTATCAGGATATTTTAAACGACAAATACCTACCGCGCCGAAAAAACACAAAGAATTATTTGTCTTTCACATTGGTAAAAAAAAAAGTCATATGTTCGTAAATAACGGAGGAGCTTAGATAAATTGTGAATTGTGGCACATATATTCTCAAAGGAAAATACTTCATCACAGTTTCCCTTCCTATAGCACTATATAGGGAAGGAAAAAACAAACAAACAAGAAATCTATGTTCACTTCAACTTATTTTTTTATTGTCAGATCCAATCAATCATCACTTGAATGAAATTACAGTGAACATACAAAGAAATACAGGTTTTGTTTCAAAAAGGCTATACAGAAAAGAGCAAATTAATTGTAGACTGTTTTAGAAATTACTGAGTGTACATAATCTAAAGGAGATTAAGTTTGGATTCCACGTCCCAGGAAAACCTACAGAATAACATGGGAACAGTCTGGGGTCTCTGGAGAGAAGCTGTTCCTCAGGCTGGTCCTGCTGCAGGGACAAAGAGTACATACAACTAGATTACCTAAGAAAAAAAACTCAGCAAATTTAATCTTTATGACAAATCATTTATTTAAATGAAAAAAAATAGATGTGATCCATATGATTGCCTTTGTGATAAACAAAGTGACACATTTTAAAGAACCATTTTCTTTGATGAAGTTGGGCTGTTTAAGATTTAAGAAGTAAATAAATCAAACTCGGATTTCAAATGGCAACATTTGACTTTGTGATTATAATATTTTTTTATTTACCAGGTAATATTCTCCAGTTTAAGTTAGATATTCCTCAGTGGTCTGACAAACTAATGTTTGCACTCAGTGTGCATGTGTTGGTTGTCAAACATCTTGCACCCAGCTGACTATTTGCGTGCGCACCGTGCCGTGATTGCAGGCCAATCCAGGCCGTGATTGCAGGCCAATCCAGGCCGTGATTGCAGGCCAATCCAGGCCGTGATTGCAGGCCAATCCAGGCCACGTTGACCCCACACCTGAGAGGTCAGCCCCGCCCCCAGCGGAGGAGTACTGGTGTGAGCGATGACCTCCGCTCTGGCCCAACTGGAGAAAAAGTGCAGCCAGTAAAAACAAATTAATTAAGTTGTGGCGACGGACGGATGAGAGGGAAAAAAGGCCGAGACTAAATTGGATTGATATTAGGAGGCCTCCCTCCGCACCGCCCGCACCCCCGACACCCCTCCAAATGCGCCTTTAAGCAACACTGCCGCCGTCTCCTCAGCAGCAGTTCAGCACTAAAACATTTTTACAATCAGACATTATTGTTGCGGGAGACGCGAGCATGTTCATTTTTTAAAAGGGCAAATCAGCCATAATTCAGTTTATAAACTGCTGCGCGCAGGGGAGAAATGCCGGGATGAATATTCATTAGAGTCGGCCACAACTGCCTCCATCAGTGATTCATTGGGCATATGTAAATATCACTCACTTTAATTGCCCCTAAACTGACTCAACAGAATGTTGTCATTAGCAAATTATTACTTATTTTGGGTGCTGATGGGCCGCGATGACGCGTCCGGCTCCAGCTATGATTACAATTACACTCTTTTTATTCACGGGAAGGCTGCTAGATAATGGATCTGCTGTCCCGCACGCTCGCGCGCACGCACACTGAACTCAACGCTGCACTCGTTTATATATATTTTAACGCCTTAAAAATTCCAAGAATCGACCCTTTATCATTTTTTAAACATATTCAGACATTTATTTAAATCCATTTGAAACAAAACAAAAATGCATAAATGTGGGAATACAGGCGGTGATTTAAAAATAAATAAATATTGACGTCAAATAAAATCCAACATTCTCATCAAGGTGTGAAAAAGATTAAATCATCATGATTCAGTTATTTCGAATGAAGTTAAAAATATTCTCACTCAACCTCCTTCACATAATTAGTTGACTCAAATTTAACGACAAATTACTTTCGGCACGAATGGTGAGTAAACAATTTGTTTAACTTTAAATGATGTCGTTTTAGTTTAATCAGACATCGCACATGAAGAAGAAATCCATGAACAGGTTTATTGTCTGATTTGCTATTGGTTGATTTATTATTCATTGATTGAATTTTGGTACAGTTTACAGACTTTTGTGAGTTTATTTCATAGCAGTAGTTTGAAACAGAGCTGCAAGATAGAGGTAGAGAGAGCAGGACAGGGACAAATAATTGTGTGTGTGTGTGTGTGTGTGTGTGTGCGTGTGTGTGTGTGTGTGTGTGTGTGTTTGAGGAGCTAATAAAGTTCTGTGATGGATGATGTTCTTTCTCCCAGAGGGACCAGCACCATGTAAATTGGCCCACATGATGCATTATGGATAAGGCAGTTGAGATTATAGCTTGTTAATGTGTCCCTCCCTCTTCCATCCCTCTCTTCATACATCTCTCCCTCTGGCTCTCTCGCTTGCTCCCTCTGCTCTGGCTCAGGCAGTGACATGGTCACCTCATTGTCGGGGCATGTGGGTCTTTTAGATGCAGATGGAGGAGAGATGTGCTGCAGCGTGTGTGTGTGTGTGTGTGTGTGTGTGTGTGTGTGTGTGTGTGTATGGGTGTGTGTGTGTGTGAGAGAGAGAGCGAGAGAGAGAGGGTGTGTGTTTAGGGGTTAGATTACTTACATTTTGTGGACAGAAACGTGTTCTCTTCCCCTCATTTATGGACAAAATCCTATTCGCCATAAGGTAAACTGGTAAATTATCATGTTGGGACTTGGTTTGTGGTTACAGTTAATGTGGTCTGTGGGGGATAAATCTGTGTGTGTGTGTGTGTGTGTGTGTGTGTGTGTGTGTGTGTGTGTGTGTGTGTGTGTGTGTGTGAGAGAGAGAGAGAGAGAGAGAGGGAGAGAAACAGAGACAATCTATGGACAGGGAGCAGAGATGTGGACATATGTCCCATCTCCCTAGTGAGACCCCCCCCCCACCCCCACCCCACCCCTTCCCTTGGACTCACCCATATTCCCCAGCCCCATCCCTCAGTCCATCTGTTGAAACCAGGGGTGAAAGAAAGGAAGAGAGGCCTGGTTAAATTCATATTTCACACGTTTGTTTTTAACCTTACTGACACCAGTTTGAGCAGAAGCTTGAGGACGTGACACTAACCCAGAGGTCACGGACCCAGATTACAGCCTGATTTATTCCATAAGTTTCTCTTGAAAATGCCTTTAACACAAGAACCGGCTGCACGTGATGCACATTACTCATCTGTTCTCATCTTAACTGTCTTCTGGGTTATTTCCCTGTATTCGGATGCTCCAAATACTTGATCGTTTCTGCTCCAAACTTTAGTTTTGTGAATATTCAGCGCCTGTGATGGATTTAACCTTTTCAGCACCAGACAGGAGTTTTGATTCAGATGGGACTCTTTGAAGAGGATTATAATAGGGTTATAAATGGTTGTAAGCTTAGCCAGCTCTGCTGTGTGTGTGAACGGGACTCTGTCCCGCGTGTGTGTGGGCGGCTGCCTCCACCCTTTACAACGGGTCACCTCTCCCCCATAAAAAGTTTTCACGGCTATGAAGTGGATTAGGAGAGAGGGGAGAGGAGATTACTGGCCCAGCTGGGAGAAAGATGGAAAAAGAGCATTAGCATTTACACCCCAGCGTTGCTCTGTGGTGTGTAGCCGACCCTCCTCCAGACCTCCGTTACCGCCAGGACATATGGACCAACAAGCGAATGCGCGCATCTCTTCAAGAGTCTTCAGAAGTGGCCTTTTTAGAAACAAAGTGGAGAGGAGAGGAGAGGAGAGGAGAGGAGAGGAGAGGAGAGGAGAGGAGAGGAGAGGAGAGGAGAGGAGAGGAGAGGAGAGGAGAGGAGAGGAGAGGAGAGGAGAGGAGAGGAGAGGAGAGGAGAGGAGAGGAGAGGAGAGTGCTGGGTTAGAGACAATGTTGTAATGGTCAGGATACTGTCAAACACTCAGATGTGTGAGGTGACACAACAGTAAAGATTTATTCCACACAACAGCTGTTTCTTACTCATGTTTAGTCTCTTTATCACATTTCATGCTGTTTTGGTCCATATGGTTCTTTTTTGTGTTTGTTTCTTTGTGTGTGAAAGGTGCCCATAAACCAACTTATTTCTTCTAATTTTCTCCAGAGTTGTTCTGAATCTACAGTGGGCTGGACGTTGTCCCCTGTCCTCACAGCAGCCATGGGTGATGGCTGCATCCTTCAGACGTGACAGACTGTCCTGGAGAATAAAGACCAGCAAACAATCAGGAATGAATCCAGCTGAAAAATGGAGACGACTGTTTATACTTTTCAGACAGGATCTCAATAAAGTGGGATTATATTTCACGTGGGGACGAGGTCTTAATCTGTCCTGTCTTGTTCAGTAAAGTGAGGACATTAATTATCATAACTCCAGCCTGGTTGGACCAAGAGGATTCAGTCAAACAAATTATGAAATATCAATCAAATGGAATCAAAATATTGCTTAGGCCCCCATCAGGCTGTATATCAAATCAAATCAAATCAAATCAATCTTTATTTATATAGCGTCTTATACAATCAAAATTGTTTCAAGGCGCTTTCCAGAATCCCAGGGCCTGACCCCAGACAAGCAACAGTGGCAAGGAAAAACTCCCCTTTAACAGGAAGAAACCTTGAGCAGGACCAGGCTCATGTAGGGGGACCCTCCTGCTGATGGCCGGCTGGGTAAAGAGAGAGGAGAGGAGGGAGGACAGGTAGAGGATAGGATAGGTAGGAGAGGAGAGGGGTAGAGGAGAGGAGAGGTAGAGTGAAGGGGAGGTAGAGGAGAGGAGAAGGAGGAGGAGGAGAAAGAGGAGAGGAAAGAAGAGGAGAGGGAGAGGAAAAGGAGAAGGAGAGGAGAGGAGAGGAGAGGAGAGGAGAGGAGAGGAGAGGCACAGAGCACAGAAACACACACAAAAAATATGCACAATCACTTCAACGGGGCCGGCGGTCATTATGCAGCTCCGATGGCAGTGATACCTGCAAATAGATAGAGGGGGGGGGGGTGGGGAGAAGCAGAAAAACTACACAAGAATCAGCATAACTAGTCTGCTTGATGAGGAGAGGAAAGGAGAGGAAACCATGACCCAGTGGAGTGACAGAGGCCTGTCAGGTGATCATGTTTCCGGACCCCGGCAGCCTTGGCCTATAACAGCATAGCTAGAATGTGACCTAATGATTAGACGACCCCCTAAGTATGATAATTTGTCTGTCTATGATAGTAACTGGAACTACTGAATTAGTAACAGTAAGCTTTTTCAAAGAGGTAGGTTTTGAGTCTGATCTTAAAAGTAGCGATGGAGTCAGCCTCCCGTACCTGGACAGGGAGCTGGTTCCAAAGCAGGGGGGCCTGGTAGCTAAATGCTCGGCCCCCCATTCTACTCCTAGAAACTCTGGGAACCACAAGTAGACCAGCATTCTGAGAGCGGAGCGGTCTATTGGGCTGATAGGGTATCACCTAATATTGATTTTAAAATTAAATATAGCAAAAAGGGAAAAGTAACTGTCCCTGTTACTCAGTTATCGGTCCATGCCAAAAAATCTCAGATGATTTTCTAATGTGAGAAGTCTTTAAAACTGGGCCAAAGTGATTTTGAGATAATGGATCCTTTGAGAACAATCTTCTAAACTTGGGTACGTTGTCGTATTCTAGTGTTTTCTGTCCCTCAAAACGCTGTAACAGTGATAAAAAAGCCACCTGCCGACTGTAGCTGTCCTCCTTTATTGCACCGTCTCTGTAAATGAGACTTGCAAACACGTTTCAGCATCTCCTAAATGGATCTGAATGTAAACTGAGGAAACAGTCGCTAACTTGTTGAGATTGATTCATTCCTGAAGCTCACATGAGAAAATGTAGTCGCTAATGTTGTCCTCCCAGGCGGAGGGATGCTTGTCATTCTTAAACGCCTTTGCATTAAACCAACAGTTACCATTTTCTGCCTTTGCTCATAAAATGTTGTTATAGTTAAAAATCTTCATTTAGACTGTTGGACGGTCTACCTTCCACATTACAGGCTTTTGAATGGAGCCTGACGGTGCTTAAAGACCTAAAGTAAAACAAACATTAAACAAGACAAACTTTTTCATTTACAATTACAGCATGAATTATCATCTTAATTATTACCTCCCCCCCCCCTCTCTCTCTCTCTCTCACACACACACACACACACACACACACACACACACTAGGCACCAGTTGGTCTTAAAGAGGTAAATTCCACTGCAGCATTTTCTCAAGATCGTAAAGCGTCTGTCATTAAAGTGATGTTTTTCCGATCCGTCTGCTCCCCCTGACAGTCCCAGATAATGCTGGTTGTAAGTTGATTTGGATAAATTTGCACACCATATGCTGCCGTGTCACACACCAAAATCCAGGCGGGATGTGGCGCCGCATTCGCTAATAGCAGCATCATTGCAGATTGTTTATTTAATGCGCCTGTTAATGTTATTTATTGGAGTCTGCCTGCTATCTGGTTCCTCCGTGCATGCTAAGAAGACAGACATAAGATATGCAAATGATAATGTCGGCTCAACTTCACAGCAGTAAAGCAGAACATTTGCATTTGATGTAGCACATAATAAACTGGTTATTAGCATTTTAAATGCGTCAAGCCCACGTGAAAAATGTAGCCTTTTACTGATGTGTTTTTTTCTTATTGCAGCATTAAGTCAAAACAGACATACATATGCCACACGTGCCTTCAGACATGCAGAAAAAAGTGGGCTTAAACAGACGTGTAATTATAAAAGTGCAGCGCACATGAGCAGGGCGATGTCACAGGAAGACTCCAAGGACAGATGATGTGTTTGATAAAGATTCCCTCTCTCCTCCTTTCATAAACCTTCCCTTGGAACATTAAAGATGCAGACTATTCACTTACTGAACAATTTATCCTTTCAGCTTCAGGATAGAGGGTGGAGGACTGATAGGATCGACCTCGGGATCAGGGGATGTGATTTAGACAAAGACTCCACGCTCTCCATGGTGTTGGGAGCGTTTAAAAACAAAACCATTTATGACCTGATCAGACCGACAGACAGAAGCAGGAAGACAAAACAGCAACAGAACTGAGTGAATGTCTTTTTCATGGCTGGTTAATCTGTTTGACAGTCACCTCAAGGCCTCCAACACTCCTCCAGTGGATTATTTGTGTTCTCCTTTCAGTGTCACACACACATCCGTTGGGGCTGCTGGGTTTGTGAACATGTGTGGTTATAACCGTGCACAAAAGAGGGTCTCCTTAAAATAGGGCAGATGCACACATGTGAGGCTCCCAATCTGAATGTTTCTCTACAAGTCCACATGTCTACATGTCCACATGTCCACATGTCCCCTCGCCCATCACAGCATCTCTCTCCTTCACTCATTCTTCCTCTAAAACGCACAAACATTCTTGCTTTCATTCTCCACTTGCTGAGACCCTCGCTTCATTTTCTGGTCATGTGAACCCATTAAGAGGGGTCGAAGCAGACACAAAGTGACATAGGGAGCAGAGTGTGGGTGAGTGTGTATGTGTTTGTCTGTCTGTGTGTGTTTGTGTGTTTGTGTTTGGGTGGGGGCTTTGGGGTGAAAGAAAGTGATGGGAGGTTTGTGATTGTCTTTAAATGAAAAGGACAGTTAAAAAGAGAACCTGTGGATGGAGGCTGTGTGTGTGTTAGTGCATGTGAGTGTGTGCATGTGTGCGTGTGTATGTGTGTGTGTCTTTTTTGGGAAGGAGGGAAACTGGGAAGGAAGGAAACAAAACATTCAAATTTTTCTGAAAACTAGATAATTTCTACCATAATCTAATCTAATCTAATCTGATCTGATCTGATCTGATCTGATCTGATCTGATCTGATCTAATCTAATCTAATCTAATCTAATCTAATCTAATCTAATCTAATCTAATCTAATCTAATATAATCTAATATAATCCTGAGTACTGACACAATCTTAAAATCTTTGGTTTTCTTTCATGTTTTAAGAATTTATTTGTTTGTGTCGGGGTCACAGCTCCAGACATGTGCTACTGAGGTTGGAGTGCAGCCCAATAGACCGCTCCGCTCTCAGAATGCTGGTCTCCTTGTGGTTCCCAGAGTCTCTAGGACTAGAATGGGGGGCCGAGCATTTAGCTACCAGGCCCCCCTGCTATGGAACCAGCTCCCTGTCCAGGTACGGGAGGCTGACTCCATCTCTACTTTTAAGATCAAACTTAAAACCAACCTCTTTGAAAAAGCTTATTGTTACTAATTCTGTAGTTCCAGTTACTATCATAGATAGACAAATCCTTCTCCCTCTCCTTCTCCCTCTCCTCTCCTCTCCTCTCCTCTCCTCTCCTCTCCTCTCCTCTCCTCTCCTCTCCTCTCCTCTCCTCTCCTCTCCTCTCCTCTCCTCTCCTCTCCTCCTCCTCTCCCTCCCCTCCCCTCCCCTCTCCTCTCCTCTCCTCTCCTCTCCTCTCCTCTCTCTTTACCCAGCCGGCCATCAGCAGGAGGGTCTCCCTACATGAGCCTGGTCCTGCTCAAGGTTTCTTCCTGTTAAAGGGGAGTTTTTTTTCCTTGCCACTGTTGCTTGTCTAGGGTTAGGCCCTGGGATTCTGGAAAGCGCCTTGAAACAATTTTGATTGTATAAGACGCTATATAAATAAAGATTGACTTGATTTGATTTGAGTGACCAAGACTTTCCAAAATGTTCCAGGTGATGATTTCCTGATATTAGTATGTGTAACATCTCCACCAGGCTCCCTGTGCATCCCAAGGACAGACTTGTCTGCATCTTCTGTCTGCTCCATAGACCTCCATCAGCCTCCTTCTGGACCTTTCATACTTGTAATTGACGTTATGGATTGTGTGACCTTCAGAAATGTTTATTTTGAATGAAGGGTGTCAGATCTGATGTTGAATCTGCACTTTTGAGCTCTTGATGCCAATAAACCTGGACCCTGTGATTTTAAACGAGTAAAAGAGACAACGATGGTGCAAACATCTACACCAGGTGTGCAGAATTCACAGCAGCCAACTCTGCGTTAGATAAAACTCATTATCAACATCTTTGATATGTCACATTTGTATCAGAGTCAGTTCAGAGAGAGAAATCAGAGCATGAAAGTGTTTCTTCATTACTGAAATGTTAATTTAACTTGTTTTTGCCTAATTAAAGCTCAAATCTTCTGAGAACAAAACAGCCCCACAAATATTAATTAGAACCTCCATATTCATGCTGGCGGCGATGGTTGTCAGGTCTGTAATTAGCAAGCTTTTAATTGTTTGATCATCTGCTTAATTAAAGGCTCGCTATTATTTCAAGGTTTGTTTACGTCCCACCAAACAGAAATCGTTCTGATATTTGCTTCAGTGCAGAATTTATCTAAAGAAAACTGAGTTTGTAAAAAAGTCTTTTGAAAGTTGCAGTAACATTTTTGGATCTTTGAACTTTTTAAAAGTTGAACTTGGAGCTGATTGTATTGGATCAGGGTATTTTCATTGCCAGTGTTTTCAGATTAAATACGACCTTGATACTTGGAGCCGTGACCTTGACCTTGGGCCTTGTATTGTCTCTTGTGTGTCTTTCAGCTGAGATGTTCAAGTGACACATTTTGTGTCAGCTTGTGTCTTCACATACTGCTGGAGCGACGCCTCCATTGACTGTTTACTGCCCCCGAGCTTGTTAGAGAGGGGCTGCTGATCTGGCCCACCCAGGGTGGACAAACAGACGAGAACATGGACCATTCTGGACACACAGAGGGGAGCGTAGACCATTCTGGACATGCAGATGGGAGTGTGGACCATTCTGGACACGCAGACGGGAGCGTGGACCATTCTGGACACGCAGACGGGAGCGTGGACCATTCTGGACACACAGATGGGAGCGTGGACTCATCTCTGTAGATGCAGTGATTTCATTTTTCAAAAAATCTCTGTTGAATTCACCGTTTGTATCAAATGTTCTAAATTCTCGATGAAGACAGAAAGGAGAACGTGATGGAAAACTAAAAGAGAAGAATGAGTGGAAGGAAAAGAAGGAAAAGAAGAGAAGGGGGAGGAGGAGAGGTAGAAAACTAAAATTATATACAAATGGAGGAAATGAAAGAAACGGAGGAGCTTACGCGGTGAAAAGAGCACACTAGGAGGAACCTGCTGCGACAGCAGTGTGGAGAAGGATGAATGCGCAGCTCCAGGAAGACCACAGTCCTGGTGGGGTGGAGCTGGGGGGGCTCAAACATGTTCAGAAACATTCGACATCCAGATAGAAAAAGCAAACGGTGCAGATAGAAAAGCAAGTGCTCCTGCAGTCATTTATACCTGACACACACCCCCATGCTCACACACCTTCACTGAACAGGCCTCTGTCCCCTCATTCTCTCCCTCCACACTGGCCGGATTACCAAGACCTTCTCTGGGTTGTGCGAGGCTGCCCTGCACACAAAGAAACACTTGGGGACAGGATTAGTAGGCTTACAGCGGATTCACATATGTCCAGTTCAAGCAATTGGTATTCAAAGCTTTACACTTTCAAATGCCACCAAGAGAGAGCAAAGCCAACCAGACCTTTTCTTTGCTCTGGCTGCACCTTCATGAGGGGGGGGGGGCTCTTTTGGTAAGCCAACAATGAGACCATGAATACACATTTATACTCTTCTAGCTGGGAGATCTCACTGGAGAAGGATAGAAGAGCCCAGAGAAGAGTCGGAGACAGACTTCTATAAAAGAATCTGGGTTTGAAGTGCTGTGTGTGTGTGTGTGTGTGTGTGGATGGATGGATGGATGGATGGATGGATGGATGGATGGATGGATGGATGGATGGATGGATGGATGGATGGATGGATGGTCGGTCAGAAGAGCATCTTCAGCTAACTCCACTTATTCTTGCTGGTCCATTCCTCCACTCCACCTCCACAAAACAGGCTCTTCAGACTGTGGAGAGTTCTCAACAGCTGCAGACAATAATGACTCCATTTAAAGAGTCCTGCTAATATTCTCATTTAACAACAGCCTTTAGGATCTACTTCATTCACTTCATAAATCCACCTGTTTAAATGTGTCCAAGAACTTTGACAATGACTTTGAACTATGCTTTTCCTCTTCAAAATATCAAATTTCTCACACTTTTACTATTCATGTACAAGAAATTCAATTTTAAATCAGTCAACATTTCAGGGTATAAAATCTTTATATTTCAGTAAATTCCATCAAATTATGTGTTAACCATTTTTACAGATTAAATTAAATAAACAACAACAATAAATTCATTATATCATCAATCAAAATGAAAATGTTGGTTATGCAGCACAAAACCAGCTGTGGATGTT
The DNA here is from genome assembly GCF_901000725.2 of Takifugu rubripes. Lineage (NCBI taxonomy): Eukaryota > Metazoa > Chordata > Actinopteri > Tetraodontiformes > Tetraodontidae > Takifugu > Takifugu rubripes. Next base: position 5,624,372 of record NC_042288.1, read on the forward strand.
TCTGCTGCCGTCCACATGCTGCCATGTGGCCCCAGAGCGCCGAGTGTAGGAGCGGACTCAGTACCTCCATCCCAGCGGAGGCCGTGCACCCTGCTGCCGGCAGGAGAAGCGTTGAATGGGGGGCGACTTCCCTCTTCATTCCTTCTCATTCCCTCAGGCAACTGCTCGGAATTTGGTTTGAAATGTGACTCCGCGTTAATAAACACCTCTGCAAAGTGTGAGAAATTCTTTCTGAATTTGTAACAAAACATTTCAGTGTTGCTAACAACTAAATTTATATATACACATTTATATATAGGTAGGATCAGATTAGATCAGATAAAATAAGATTAGATTTGATGGGATGGAGGAGAACGAAAACAGTAAACAAAACAAGATGTGTTCAACATTGAGGTGTGATGTGTTTTCAGTTGAGAACTTTGTCCAGTGAGAAGCAACTATTTGATGAAGCATATTAAAAAAGGAGAGGAGAGGAGAGGAGAGGAGAGGAGAGGCGCGCTGAGTCCCCAGCTGAGCTCTGACAATGGTGAATGGTTGCGCATCGTGGTCGCTGGGACCGTCCAAGCACACCGCCCCCTTTGTAACGTTCACGTCATCCTCCTAACTAGGCAAAATGAATAGGAAGGCTTCTTTTGTCCACCCGCTGGTATAAATACCCGCAATCAGTGTCCTGCTCACCGCAGAGACAGAGAGAAAGTCAAGCAAAGAGAGACAAAGTGGCGGTCGTGAGTGCAGCTTTGTGAGTGCTGTAGGCGACATCAGGGGACCAGAGGGAGAGAGAGTCAAGAGTAAGAGAGGGGGAGAGAGTGCGTGTGCGTGTGAGAGAGAGGGAAGCCAGCGACCTCCTACCCATCAACTTTGGAAGCGGACCCATAAAATGAATTCAGACTCCAGCCCGAGCAGTCGAGCATCCTCCCCGGACATGGACGACATGTTTCTCCGAGACCACCATCACAGTCACCACCACCACCACCACCACCACAGCGGCTCCTCCGTGTCTTCGTCCACGCACGGCGGAGAGCAGCAGCGGCAAAAGCTGGGCGGCGGAGACAAGTCCGCTCAGGTGTTGAGCAGCATGGACAGCAACAAGTTTAAGATGAAGAAACAGGTCACCGAGGAGGAAATGTACCAGCTCCGGCTCAAGATTAACGGCCGCGAGCGGAAGCGGATGCATGACCTCAACCTGGCCATGGACGGCCTGCGCGAGGTGATGCCCTACGCGCACGGGCCCTCAGTGCGGAAGTTGTCCAAGATCGCTACGCTGCTTCTCGCCAGGAACTACATCCTGATGCTGAACAGCTCCTTGGACGAAATGAAGCGGCTGGTGGGAGAAATTTACGGGGGGCAACACTCCGCGTTCCATTGCGGCACTGGGCACACCGGGGGCCCCGCCGCCGCAGCCGCCGCCGCCGCAGCCGCCGCTGCAGCAGCGCATCAGGTGCACCCTCTGCTCGGCAGCACGCTGTCTTCCTCCACGTCCTCCACCCTGACGAGCACGCTGCCGGGGCTCACGTCGATTCGAGCTCCACACTCCCTGATGAAGGGCTCCCCTCCAGCTGCGCCCCCAGCGCTTCAGCTAGGTTCCGGCTTCCAGCACTGGGCCGGTCTGCCGTGTCCCTGCACCATCTGCCAAGTGCCGCCGCCGCCACATCTCCCCGTCACCTCCACCGGCCTCACAAGACTCACAGTGGAGAGTAAGGAGATGAAATGATGACCGACAGACACAGACTAAAATCTAATGATTACTGTAAATAGAGAGATCAGGGAAAAGTGGTGGACTCAACCTCCTGCTGCATGTTGTTGTTCTGTCTGTCTAATCGTTGGCGTGTGAGAAAAAGTCTTATTTTCCTCCTTGTAACAAGGACTCAAAATCTACCGAAAAAACGTGAAAAGTCCCGCAGCCAGTTTTAATCTCAAACCTAAATGTGAAAGAAAAAGAAAAGCTGCCCGAACATTTTAATTTAATTTTCCGCATTTTTACTTCGTGTATCTTTCATTTTGTGAAGTCAAAGAATGCTCTCTGTGCCTTGTACCAAGGATTTTAAAAAATAACCCCGTTTGTGTTTGGCTGAAATGATTCTGCGAAAGTTTAAAAATCGTCTCTTGGTGTCCGTGTGCGCTCTGAACTCAATCTTTATTTGGGTTTTTGCATGACGGTATAGCAGCATGATTGTCTTCAGAATTTTTGGCGGTCAGAGACTCCGTGTCTTTATTTTTGTACATTATGATGAAATATTTATTATCGCCCAGCATCCCTGGAAGAAATTTCAATAAAATCAAAAAATTCTGATCGCATCTTCTTTATTTTTCTCTTATTCCTATCTATTTATTCCCGATTTTTTTACATTAAATTTATTGTATTTTACCAAAAAATAAAAACATTAAAGACATAGTTTAAATTACAACATATCTTTACATTGAAGGCTCAATAAAAACATAACGTGGACAACGTTCAAGTAGTGAAATGTCTACATTAAGTTGTATATTAATTATAACATTACTCACCACGTATTTGTCGAAATTTGGATAAACAAAATTTATATAAATATTTTATTTATTTTACAAACAGTACAGGTACAATTTATGTGCAAAAGCAATTTATAATTCAAAATGATGATAAAATTAAGCATTTTAAATGAATAAATTAAAATTACCTGATGCTATTACTGATATTCTGGACTCTTTATTTACAGTTAGAACATGTATAGTATTCATTAAATGTGCAAGAAACGTTTAAAATAAAAATTTAAATGGTTTTTGTCCCACTGAAAAAAATACAGATAATTTCTCCCAGCCACACGCACTTTTTTGATCATCAGTTGCAAACTCTTCATGGGATTCAGTTTGTCAGAGGTGCATTTTTAGTCGTGGCGCCTTCAGGCCTGCTGTCCTCCCTTGACAGCGCACATGGTCAGGCAGCATTTCACCCATTTAACACATCCAGCCTCGTAACACATGTTGAGAAGCAGAAAACGAGGATGAAATGAGGGACGGGGCTGCAGCCTAATGGAGTCCAGCTGAATTGTTCAGTGCAGCAGTGATCCGCCTCGGGGAGCGCAGAGCGGTTTGTCCTGCGGGTCCCTCGGGTGTTGCTGCGTCTCATCTCTGCAGCGACAGAATGCGTGTTTGTGCGGATTACAAGTTAATTGTTCATGGGGGACCGTGAGGAGAAAATCACATCACAGGAAGCGTCGGGATTACAGACGGCTAAATACAGAAGATTATACATTCAGACTCCCTCCTCGCAACGCGCCGCATGCAAATGAGTCTGGGTTTCAAAAAGAAAGAGTAGAAGAAAAGTAGAAGAAACTCTTTTGTAACTATTTGCTCGGGAGAAAACACAAGTTCTGTGACAAAGTTGAGAGAGAGAGTGTGAACGAGTTCATTTGTCTTTTTTTGTCTTTGCGAATGAGTGAAGGCGTCTCTGCCTCTCAGGCTGCCAGATGGGATGTAAATACTGCAGCAGCGATGGCCTTTAACCGCAACACCGACGAGGATGTTGTCAAGGGAAGCCGGAGCTTTGCGAGTTAATAGTCATGAGTTGAGTCCTTACTTTAGGTTTATTATGCTCTGGTTTCAAAGGAAATGGAGCCCTGAATGGACCCAGAAACACTTCTTAATTCTGGCTAATTAGGAGTAGAGTAAAGGAGAAACAACTGCTGCTGCTCAGTCTTACATTCATGCAGAAAAAGAAAAAGACTAAATAATACACAAAGCAAGCGCACACATGTAAACCAGCGCATATTAATGAGGCCGACTTCTGCGTTTTACTCTTAATCTGCAGGTCTGAGCAATGATCTGCACAATTCTGAGAACTGCTGAGAAAGGTTGAGGATAAATTCAGTTCAAACTTAATGAAGGAATCAAAAATGTCTCTGAAAAGACTGAATTGTTTCATTTATCAAAACTGGGAATCGTCACTGAGCATCATGAAGGAACTTTAACATGAATAAAAAGACTAAAATAATCCTGATGTTTAATTATTTTACATCATTAATGTTTTTCATACCCATTAATGTTTAATTATTTTATTATCCAATTTAAAACAAAAACATTTCAGTTACACTATGAGAGCACTAAAAATGCAATTTTTCATCCAACCTCCAACACAGGTGAGGCAGAAAAAGACACAGGTGGAAAACAGGGTCAGGATGGAGGCAAACTGAAGGAGGAAAAATTCCACTGAAACATTAAAAAAAACCACAGAGACCTTTCAAAATAAAAGAGGAAGCAGATTTAATATCAAAATCAAAGGGAAAAAAACCCAAATCCTGAATACATAAAAATTACCTGAAACGAACAAAAGTAAAAGACATTTGAAGGAAAAGGAAGTGAAATGATTGGCCTGTAAAGGGCTGTGTTCATCCTCTCACATCCACACTAACACAGAGCAGCAGACCACAGACGCTGCAGCCTGATCAGAGCTGCTTCCACGTTACACCAACTCACATCTGGAGGCTGTTTAACATGAGCTCAGCAGCTTTGTCACAGACACACCGAGAACCCGCAGCTGGCTGGACTTGGTCAGTCGCTGGAGCTGCTGTGGGGCCGAGGCCTGAGGGCCCCGACGCAGAATACATGAGACTAAAGAGCCACTGCTGCTGGAACAAAAGCCATCCAGGAGATCACTTGCTGACTGTTGACAGGCTGAACCAGACCAATTATGATTGTGTGCGTTAGGCAGTGAAGCAGGTGCTCAGGCCTTCCACCCCCCCCCCCCCCCCTCCAGGCCGTCTGCCCTTCTGTCCTCAGCTGATTCACTAAACTAATGTTTAACCCATGCTGCCAAAGCAGGAAGCATATTTCCATCATAAGAGCGTGTTGCGGCCACCATTAGTGCGATTTTACATGGTATCAGAATTGTTGCTGTTGAAATAAATAAATACGTAAAATAATAATGGAAGCATGAAAATATATAAGAGGATATAAACACACAAAAAATGGAAAGTGTGTTTTTGTGTGTTTGTTTGTGTGTGTGTGTGTGTGTGGTAATATTCGCCTATGGTGACTGGCAGATGGTCTTCACTGTTCAGTGTCTGTAAATGTTCTGTGAGAGTGCCAGTTGCCAGTAGTTTGGAGACTCCCCGTGAGGGTCTGACTGTCCTGATGCTGCTCAAAACCAACTGTCATCCACTGTCAGACACACATGTACGGCTGTGCACGTGGGATTTCTGCATGTTTACATATGTGTGTATGTTAATGGGAAAAACCCAAGAAAACCTTATCAATAATGATGTGTGTGTGTGTGTGTGTGTGTGTGTGTGTGTGTGTGTGTGTGTGTGTGTGTGTGTGTGTGTGTGTGTGTGTGTGTGTGTGTGTGTGCCAGCTCCAGGCCTGGCACGATACTGAGAGTTGGGTCTTCTCAGCGGGAAGAGTCGGGCGACAAAGTGAAACATGGTTGTGAGGACATTGAGCCACAAATGAAGCCAAGAAGAGAAATGAAGAGATCAGAGCGTCTCTGTGTAACTCATCCAAAACTAAACCAAAACACATCAGAGAATAAAACTGAAGAGAGTTCCAGGCAGCTAAAGTATTTCTAGACTTTATATTTCCTGTGAAGGTTCAGAACATGATCAAGTTTACTCATATGAAACAATCCACCATTTTAACAGGACTTTTATCAGATTTATGTTGATCGCTCGGCTGATTGATGAGGTTTGTTCACTTGCAGCCAGTCACCTGTAGGTGGGGCTTCTCTCACAAAATAACATAAAGCATCGTAAACACCAAATTTGATGCACAGGGTGAGATGTAAACTCTGTTTAATGTGGAATTTATTGAGTCTGTGGACGAGCTGCTGCTCCTCTGCAGACAGAGGGATAAAAACAGACCCTGCAGCTGGGCTGAGCCTTGTGTCCTGAACCTGTTGGTGGCAGAACCATAGATGTTCTGTCTGTACAGATGTTCCTTGTCTCTCAGCTGACTTGTTAAACAAATCAGAGAATGTCTTCAGCAAACAAAGTGAGGCAGATTTCTCTAAGGACCTCTGACATTTGCCTAGGTCTGTTACTTATGATCTGAGAGCACTGTTCAACGTGGCGTTAGCCCGCTAGCTAACCTTCTATGTGAGCTGGCACTGATGTGAAAGCAGATATTACACTGATGATTCTGGCCTGGATTCAGCTGGCATGTTCAGGCCTCATTGATGGTGCTGCCAGGTGGACTCCATCAGTTTGACCAATATCATCATTAACAACACCAAAGATGTCGTGATGGAGAACAAACAAGAGGAACAACAGATATTCTGTACGTGTTCTGGCCTTGTGGATGGGATCTCTGTGGGTGGACAAATGATAAACACTCTTTAATCTGACCTCAGAGAGGTGTGACCATCCAGGACAGTGGACATCAACACCCAGACATGTCTCTCTTGCAACTGTCCAACCTGAAACGTTACAATTCCGACAGAAACAAAAAATTTGGCTCATTAGAATCATGATTTAAAGATCATTGAACCTCATTGATGTCACAGACAGAGAAAACAGCTCTAATTATAAACAGGCATTATCAGGGGTGTGAAAGCAGAAGTGACAGCAGTTGACACACACACACACACTCACACACACGCACGCACGCACGCAGGCACACACACACACACACACACACACACACACACACACACACACACACACACACACACACACACACACACACACACACTCACACACCAGCATCATCATATGGACAAATCAAAACTGCTCTGGCTCAGTAATGTCTGGCAGATGTTAACGCTTTGTATTTAATGACTCCCTGAAGACCTTGTCCATTCACAAGGGACACAGTGATCAGCAGCATGATGTGTGTGTGTGTGTGTGTGTGAGTGTGTGTGTGAGTGTGTGTGTATGTGTGTATGTGTGGTGTGTGGGGGGGTTGTGTGTGAATATATACATGTATCAGGATTTTATAAAGGTGATTTGTTTTTGTGTTCTATATTGTGGAAGAAAATTGGAAATATTTTAATCTTTTTTTTTTTTTTAAACTCAGGAAGCAGGACAAAAATGTATAACAACCATAATTTAGTGGGAATATACAGTATTATAATAAACCGTGGGTTCTGCTCATCACTGATAAATTGATTAATTGAACTTCAGTTCTGGTTAAATTTAAATATGAAATATTGTGAACACCAATGTATCATAAATATTTTTTTGAATGAGATCTTTTCCAGGCCTATACAGCAATTGCCGAGTCAACAGCATTGCTGTCAGGTTGTCATGGTGTCTGATCACCAAGTATGATGTCACACGACCCCATCACAGCCGGGTCCCAGTGGCTCTGCAGTGGGCTGAAAGGTGGACGTTGGCGAGGGCATCTCCTGGTCGCTGATGTCTCCAGGACTCCTCTGACAGCCTGGGAGGAGGCTCTGAGCCAGTCCTGACGGGACCACAGGAGGTCTCATCGCTCTCTCCACACTTCTGCTGTCAGGAGTTTTGTTCCTTCAGCATTACTCTGAGGCGAGGCCCTGCTTCCCAGGTAACCACAGACCGCTGAGCTTCTGCTGCTGGAGGGGAACATGGGAACATGCAGATCCAGCAGAACTCTCCTGAAATAAAGATCAAGCAATTGTAGGACATTTCTAACAAGATGTCCCTGAACTCACCATCGGGACTATTGAAGCTGTTGAGTGTGAGACATTTCTGTTTTCTGACAGTTTTCTGGCCTGTTTATGATTAAAAAAAAGATTAAGACATTGAACAATAAAGCTGTCCTATCCTCCTAGCTCTTGTAATGATGCCATAATTTTATCGAATCAAATGTAAAATATCAGGAGGAAACACTGAGCATTGACCACGTTTTCCAAATGCTTATCCAGTTCTTCTCAACCATTTTGTCCTTTCCTGAGTTTCTGAAACAATTTTTCTTTAACGGTTGTATCATTCAGTGAACACATCCTGGGGGGGAGGGCATTTCCTCCACATGAGCCTTAATTGTGCTTCATCAGAGGAATCAAAGCAGGATGAACGTTAATTTAGAATTCCTTTTTTAGACTACAGGCTGATGGAGAGATAATTGGCAGAGAGAGGGTGATAAATTGGAATAAAAGAGGAAAAAGATGGAGAGATGAGGGAGAGACAGGGCTTGATCAGGCAGTTTTGGAGCAGAGAGGAGTTAAAAAAATACATCCCTCCATACTGACACAGAAGAGGTGTGAGACTGGAACAGCGCTACAAACATGCAGCAGCATCAGATTCATCTGCTGTATTTATATTAACAGCTGCTGATTGGAATCTTTTCAGATGCATGGTTAACTTTATCAACTGTTGCAGCACCAAGAATGGAATGTTTAATCTGCTCACCAAACACAGTTATCAAAGAAATATCTGCTCCCACTTATGAGCCAGTAAATATTTATAGACTTGAAGGCTTTAAGAAAGTTTTGGAGGGACTGATGTTAATAATGTTGACCTGATGTGTTGGTCTGATCAGAGTATTCACACACACACACACACGCACACACGCACACACACACACACACACACACACACACACACACACACACACACACACACACACACGATCTCACTCCTCTTCTCTCCATCCTGACATGAATATATGAGTGTTTTTATGTGTCTTCTGAAAAGGCAGCGCTGAGTTAAGTGGCCATGTCGTTTTCTCCTCAGGTTCTAACGGTTTCCTCCAGGGGGTGTGGGTGAGAGAGGAGGGTGGTGGTGGTAGTGGTGGAAGAAGGAGAGTTGTGGAGCACTGTGTCTAATCAGCCTTTCTCACCAGGGTCAAGACTTTCTGTCTGGGTCCGCAGTGCTCCCTGCCACCAAAGACTTGCCCATTCAGGCGCACAATGTCCCTGTCAGTCCCGACAACACTTCCTGCCTCTGCTGGCTCCAGCCCTCGCAGGGATACACAATATTTCACAGCTCGCAACAATGGCCTGTCTGCCTGCACCCACCATATGGTTACTATGAGCCACAATATTGACACACATCACTAATTATTCAAAGAGCAACGATGTAGAGAAAGGCGCGTGTTGTTGGTTTATGTTGATGATGTAAGTAATGACACAAGTTCTGGTTCTCACATGATATTTCTAATGAGCCATTAATGACTTGCTGACAGCAGTTTACTTTACTTTACTACTTATCCACGTGTAAGTAACAGAAATAATACTCGTGTGCAGCACAGCAGCAGATGTGAATGTCTCCTGCTTCAGCCTCGGCATCATTATCAGGAAAGTTATCGGATCAAATATTGTCTGCCCAGCTATTCTCTGATTCTTTAATGGAGCTTCACCCTTTCAATCCCTTTATTTAATCTTCGATATTGTCTGGAAAGAGGCAGGAGGAATCACTTGTGCCTCAAATTCTTTAATGCTTTTAAAATACCTAAAATTTAAATTGGTTTCAGATCCGGGAGGAATTTCAAACTTTCCATCTCCAAACATGTGTTTTTTTGTTTCATTCAACAGAAATATCAACAGTGATTAACAGAACTTCCAGTTTATTTAACACCTGGAGCAGCTGAACAGCCAAGTTAATAGTGTTGAACATCAAACCAAGCTGATGGTAGCATCAACAATAAAGACCAACAGACCAGATCAGTCCTTCATGGAGCAGTTAGAAGAATATTGAAATAATCTGCTAATAGGACAATGTTGGAAGGGATGCTAGTACGATTCCCATATATTTCACTACCATTGCCCTCATAAAGACTCCAGGCTGCCCCCACCAGGCAACCCCGGGTTTGTGGGAATGTCCTCTTGTGCAGCGGGCCATGACAGGCCCATGTTGGGACCGGCCTCGGTGCTCTACTCCACAGAGCAGTTGATTGACAGGCCCCACAGAGGGGTGCGGGATTCCTCATATGTCTGTCAAAAAGCTGCTGTGATGAAGATGATGTCAGGGAGGACAGTGACTGTCCCTCCGGGTCCTCTGCAGCTGGTTAATGTTAGCTCATTGGCTGAGAGCGTTGGTGGCCGCAGGTCCACATGTTCCTGAGAATTTCTAATTCTTCTTGCCATGATGTGCTGCCACATCTGGACAGGCAGAGCCGTGCCATATTGGCTGCCATCTGCCACACGGCAGAAGCAGAAACAGAGGCACAGACACACAGTGTGCCCAGAAAGTGTCCATTTTACACATGGTCATAAATAGTGTAATTCATGGCTGTGAAACAGCAGGTGTTTAAGAGCGCTGAGAGGAATGAAGCGAAACCGGAACCTTTTATCAGCTGACAGACAGATTTTCATCTCCTGGTTGCCACATGAAGCTCTGTGAACTGCACACTGATCACAGTGAGACACAGAACAAATGGAGACTTGCTGCTATTAGAAAGAGAGAGAGAAATCTTCATATCTTTCCTTCAGCCTAAACTTCTGTCCTTGTGCATCTCACCATCTGTCTCTTCAGCTTTATCTCTATTTCTGCGCCTCCTCTGTCCTCTTCCTGAGCCAGGGGGACAGTTGTGAAATGAATGTCACCCCTCTAACAATGTTACTTAGGGGAAATTGACTCTTTAGCCTCTGTGCTGTCGACAGCCATATGCTGATCTTTCATATTCCAGAGACGTGAGAGGAGGGAGCCATTACAAGTGTTAAAGTCAGAATTACAGCCCTGCTGCCAGTGGCGGGAGGAAGAAGAGGCCCCTTTTGTCACACACAAACACATTTAAAGCTTCCATCACTCCTCCAAAGTGCTCTGGGTCCAGGAGGCGTCACATTAATGCTGACTTTTTATTCAAACTTCTTTACTTTTCTCCACTGGCTTCAGCCTTCAATCATGGCTTCATTTGTTTCTCACACATCAGAACCAGATAGAAGCTCTTCAGGCAGCGCTGACATCTTATTTATATTTCATACTTTTATCATCTCTTGGTGGTTAATTAAGCGGTTCACTGCTCCTGTGTGAAAATCTACAGAGAACAAACTTTTATGTCTTTGCAGACTTGTGCTGATATTTTGTATTTTGATGACCTCTGATCATCTGAGTCCAGTTATTCAGCCATATCATTTCATTGGCACAAAAATATCTACACAAGTCTAAGTGGAGATCGTCCAGTTAGACAATGGCAAAGGAATGGATCGCTCATAAATCTTCTTCATCTTCTTAAATAATGGAAGACTGGAACAACAAGTTGTTTAATAAGTGAATAATACTGCTTCATCTTCAGTTTTTGTGGAGGATGTGGAGGATGTGACTGATATGACAATGTTCTCTCTCTCCGCTGTGACATTCAGGACGTCTGTTGATGGACCAACTCATGTGCTGCTCATAATAAAGTGAGGGAATGACCTGAACTGTGGTGGAATGACAGTAAGTCCGGCTTTCTTTCTCTCTGAAGCTCAGTTTTAAAGTTTTAAACCTGCTGGTGGAGCCGATGGTCCCATATGAGTCCATCAGAGCTCTTATGTAAGTTTGGGGTGTTTGCAATGAGCTCAGGCCCACGTCTCAGATATGGCATGTTGCTGCTAATCGCTGGTGTGGCGTGAGGTGGACAGATGCCCGCTCCAGCTGGTACGGGGGGTTTATCGGCCGGTTGGAACACAGGTCCTCACACCCCTCCACTGTGCTGGCCACTGTCGCTGTGTTTAATGAGTCACGAACTGCCTGTTTGTCTTCTGCTCCCTGCTGTTTCTGCACTCCCGCTTCCAGGACAATCCCTGAAACACATGCTGCTGCGCTCCACAGAGCAGCCAGACAGGCAGGCTCAGCCAAACGCTTGGAAAGAACAAAGTTGTTAGTTTTTATTTTTTTGTTTCCTCCATCCAAGAGAGGGATGGCATGTTTTGCAATAAAGCTGCCGTTTCAGATGCTGTGCCTGACCTCGCCAATATGGCTACTCTGAGAAATCAGCACCCATTTGAAGCCTCTGACAAACAAATAAATGACTCTGTAATTGGCCGGCTTTGTTGGTGGAGGCGATGGCTCCTCAGAAAGTGTCATTTAGCACTTTGCAGTAAATAGAGTCGGACTATGACAACACACGGCAGACGTGAACAGAGCTGAAACTGCCACACTGATCAAACAGGGGCAGTTGGTGTTGGACAAAGATTTGTTGTAAAGTTCCAAAAAAGGACTTTTCGGAAAATGTGAACTTCCACTATCTGTGTCAGGGTTTTGAAATGTTGTGTTGGAATAATTCTGTGTTTGAATGTCTGTGTAGATTCTCAATCATCCAGGTCATTGTATCCAAGGTAGTTTTCTCTGTCAACTGGACTGGGTGGAAGAAACCCAGTCCAGTTGACAGAGAAAACTACCTTGGATCTGTGTTTGAATCTTTGTGTTTTCTGCTTGTGCACTCAGAGAGGCCTTCTTCTTGCGACACAGGTCACACAGACAGTCGGCGTTCCTGCAGTGATCCTCAGGGGGGTGTAACAATGGCTGAAGTCAGCCCATAAAAGTCTCCTGTTCAGTTTGGCTCCATTCACTCGCTGCCTCCTGCCAAGCTGGGCTCTGTCAAACCAGCCAGTCTCTCTAACAGCTTAATTAGCAGAAAGAACAACAATGTCAGAGCCTGTTTTAACTCAAATAAAAGCAAGAAAGGAACCAAAAGCTGTTCTCCCCACCTCTCATTGTCTCTTTGAAGCCCACGATAACAGATCTGTGACTTTTCTCTTCAGCTTAGTGCAAATAAAACACCATTACTAGACTCATCCATGAGGAGCATGACGGCCCAATGATGGAGCCACAAGGAGAAAGTTCTTGGCTCTAATCTTCAGGAACTCAAGAAGAATTTAAATTTCTAATTCTTTTTAAACAAACCGCATGGGGGGTGGGGGTGCATGTGTGAATAGTGTGTGAGAAAATAGTGACTTCAGGACTGCTGATTATCACATTCCAGAAAAGTTTCTATGTGTCAAGCAGAAGTCTTTCCTCTGAACTCTATAATTTTTCACTTTTTAAGATCATGGTGATGGCGGTGACAATTATGCATTTTGTATTAAGATGCTACTGAAGTTCTTGATGCCACAGTTAGATCATTTGAGGAGGTTCTGCACCTTTGTCCACCATGCTGTCTTTGAACCTTCACTCTCACTGAAAGCATCTTAATGCTTCATGCGACCTGCATATTTCCTCTCTGAGTTCTGGCATCACTTCTTTCAATGCTTCGGCATCTTGAGTCAGTGTGTAACTATGCAAAAGCGATGTCGGACTCCGTAGCATTCTCTGGTCCCCTCCCCAATCTGGCCAGCGATGAGATGTTTAGCCGCATGTCGTCGCTTCGTCGCTGGCTGTCACAGTGGTGCCCCACCAGGTGGCCTTTATAGATAATTGGAGCACTTTTTGGGAAAACCTGGTCTGATTAGGAGAGACGGTGTCCATCCCACACGGGATGGTGCTTCTCTCATTTCTAGTAATTTGGCTCATTTTATTAGACCCAAAGTGACCTGACAGGGATCCCTAGGTGTTCCCAGGCCAGTCGAGAGACATAGTATCTCCAACGTGTCCTGGGTCTTCCCGGGGGTCTCCTACCGAAGGGACATGCCCTGAACACCTCACCAGGGAGGCGTCCAGGGGGCATCCTAACTAGATGCCCAAGCCACCTGATCTGGCTCCTCTCAACGCGGAGGAGCAGCGACTCTACTCCGAGCTCCTCCCGGATGGCAGAGCTTCTCACCCTATCTCTAAGGGAGAGCCTAGCCACCCTACGGAGGAAGCTCATTTCAGCTGCTTGTACCCATGATCTTGTTCTTTCGGTCATTACCCAAAGCTCATGACCATAGGTGAGGGTAGGAACGAAGATCGACCGGTAAATCTTGAACTCCTCCACTTGGGGCAGGATCTCCTCTTTGACTCGGAGAAGGCATTCCACCTTTTTCCGGTTGAGAACCATGGCCTCAGATTTGGAGGTGCTGATTTTCATCCCAGCCGCTTCACATGCGGCGGCGAACCGATCCAGTGTTAGTTGGAGGTCACGTGCTGATGACGCCAACAGGACCACATCATCCGCAAAAAGCAGAGACCTGATCCTGAGGTCACCAAACCGGATCCCCTCAACACCATGACTGCACCTAGAAATTCTGTCCATAAAAATTATGAACAGAATTGGTGACAAAGGGCAGCCCTGGCGGAGACCAACCCTCACCGGAAACTAGTTCGACTTACTGCCAGCAATTCGGACCAAACTCTGGCACCGATCGTACAGGGAGCGGACGGCCCGTATCAGCGGGCCCGACACCCCATACTCTTGGAGAACCCCCCACAGGACCCCCGCGAGGGACACGGTCGAATGCCTTCTCCAAGTCCACAAAACACATGTGGACTGGTTGGGCAAACTCCCATGCACCCTCGAAGACCCTGCTGAGGGTGTAGAGCTGGTCCACTGTTCCACGCCCAGGACAAAAACCACATTGCTCCTCCTGGATCCGAGGTTCGACTGTCCGGCGGACCCTCCTCTCCAGTACCCCTGAATAGACCTTACCAGGGAGGCTGAGGAGTGTGGTCCCCCTATAGTTGGAACACACCCTCCGGTCCCCCTTCTTAAAAAGAGGGACTACCACCCTGGTCTGCCAATCCAGCGGCACTGCCCCCGATGTCCACGCGATGTTGCAGAGTCGAGTAAGCCATGACAGCCCTACAACATCCAGAGCCTTAAGGAACTCCGGGCGGATCTCATCCACCCCCGGGGCCTTGCCACCGAGGAGTTTTTTGACTACCTCCGCAACTTCAGCCTCGGAGATATGAGAGCCCATCTCCAGGTCCCCAGGCCCTACTTCCTCACTGGAAGGCGTGTTGGTGGGATTGAGGAGGTCCTCGAAGTATTCCTTCCACCGATCCACAACATCCTGAGTTGAGGTCAGCAGCACACCATCACCACTATACACAGTGTTGACAGTGCACTGCTTCTCCCTCCTCAGACGCCGGATGGTGGTCCAGGACCTTTTCGAGGCCGTCCGAAAGTCGTTCTCCATGGCCTCACCGAACTCTTCCCACGCCCGGGTCTTTGCCTCGGCAACGGCCGTAGCTGCACTCCGCTTGGCATGCCGGTACCCATCTGCTGCCTCAGGAGTCCCACAGGCCAGTAAGGCCCGATACGACTCCTTCTTCAGCTTGACGGCATCCCTCACTGCTGGTGTCCACCAGCGGGTTCGGGTATTGCCGCCACGACAGGCACCAACCACCTTGCGGCCACAGCACTGGTCAGCCGCCTCAACAATGGAGGCACGGAGCATGGTCCACTCGGACTCAATATCCCCCGCCTCCCCCGGGACATGGTCAAAGCTCTCCCTGAGGCGTGAGTTGAAGCTCCTTCTGACAGAGGACTCTGCCAGGGGTTCCCAGCAGACCCTCACAACACGTTTGGGCCTGCCAGGTCTGTCCGGCATCCTTCCCCACCATCGGAGCCAACTCACCACCAGGTGGTGATCAGTTGACAGCTCCGCCCCTCTCTTCACCCGAGTGTCCAGAACATGTGGCCGCAAATCCGATGACACAACCACAAAGTCGATCATCGATCTGCGGCCTAAGGCGTCCTGGTGCCAAGTGCACATGTGGACGCCTTTATGTTTGAACAAGGTGTTGGTTATGGACAATCTGAGACGAGCACAGAAGTCCAGTAACAAAACACCACTCGGGTTCTTCCCAATCAACCCTCTCCAGGTCACACTGTCATTGCCAATGTGAGCATTGAAGTCACCCAGGAGGACGAGGGAGCCCCCAGAAGGAGCACTCTCCAGCACTCCCTCTAAGGACTCCAAAAAGGGTGGATACGCTGAACTGCTGTTTGGACCATAGGCACAAACAACAGTCAGGATCCGTCCCCCAACCCGAGGGCGAAGGGAGGCTACCCTCTCATCCACCGGGGTAAACTCCAATATACAGGCACTGAGCTGGGGAGCAACGAGAATTGCCACCCCAGCCCGTCGCCTCTCACCATCAGACAACTCCAGAGTGGTAGAGAGTCCAACCCCTCTCGAGAAGACTGGTTCCAGAGCCCTTGCTGTGCGTCGAGGTGAGGCCAACTATATCTAGTTGGAACTTCTCAACCTCGCGCACCAACTCAGGCTCCTTTCCCACCAGAGAGGTGACATTCCATATCCCTAGAGCCAGTTTATGCAGCCGGGGATCAGACCGCCAAGGTCCCTGCCTCCGGCCGCTACCCAAAACACAATGCACCCGACCCCCTTGGCCCCTCCTACAGGTGGTGAGCCCACGGGAAGGGGCTCACCACCTGTATAATTCCCGGTATAACCCCGGTATAATTCACATATCGGGACCCTCAATGAGAACCCTCATCCACCAACAATAATATATTTAACACTATAGAGGTAGTCTCTGTTCCATGGTTAAAAGTTCACCAAGCACAGAGCAGGAGAGCGGTCAATCACCATAATCTTTTTAAAATCTATTATCTATTAAAATTATTACTAAAGCACAAGTTGGAGAAACTAATATCACAATTAAATGTGGACTGTTAAATATTAGATCTCTTTTGTGTAAATCCCTGTTAGTAGCGGATCATTACATTGATTTATTTTGTCTTACTGAGACCTGGCTTCAGGAGGAGGAGTATGTTAGCTTAAATGAATCTACTCCTCCTACCCATCTTAATTATCATATTCCACGTGTTACTGGTCGAGGAGGGGGAGTGGCAGCAATCTATCACTCCAAGTTATTAATTAATCCTAGACCAAAATATGGCTCCAGTTCATTTGAAAGCCTGACTCTTGGCATCACCCATCGGAACTGGAAGGCAGAAAAGCCACTTCTGTTTGTAGTTGTATATCGGCCCCCTGCTGGGCCACATTCAGAGTTCCTGTCTGAGTTCTCTGATTTCTTATCTGACTTGGTCCTTAGAACGGACAAAGTCATTATCACTGGAGACTTTAATATCCTTGTAGACGTCATAAATGACCGCTTTAGAAATGTCTTCATTTCATTACTTGAGTCAGTTGGTTTCCTCCAGCAGATAAACCAACCAACTCATAGCTTCAACCACACCCTAGATCTAGTTCTGACTTATGGTGTTGAGGTAGAACATGTGACAGTGTTCCCTCACAACCCACTCCTGTCAGACCATTCTTTGATAACTTTCACATTTATGATTAAGGATTCTTCTATGCTCAGAACAAAGTCTTACTATAGCAGATGTCTTTCAGATAATGCTGTAGCTAAGTTTAAGGAAGTGATCCCTGTGCTAATCCCAGGACCACTGTGTGTTTCCCCAGGGATAAATCATTATAATCTTAGCCCTGCTGAGGTTGACTCTGTTATAATTCACATATCAGGACCCTCAAGCAGAAAGTGCAAAGACTGGAAAGGAAGTGGCAATCTTGTAAAATAGACTGCTATCATGTAGCCTGGAAAGACTGTCTATTAGTTTACAAAAAGGCCCTTCGCAAGGCTAGAACAGCTTATTTTTCTTTAATTGAGGAAAATAAGAGCAACCCCATGTTTCTTTTCAGCACTGTGGCCAAATTAACTAAGAGTCACAGTGTTTTAGATCCACGTATCCCTTCTTCCCTTAGTGGTGAAGACTTCATGAGCTTCTTCACTGATAAAGTTCTTGCTATCAGAGAGAAATCTAACCAGGCCATCCAAACAACTGGACCATCACCAGATGTGCTGACTGTGGGAACATACAGGTTCTCCAACGAGCCCTTAAACTCCTTCAGCCCTATATATTTTTCTGAGGCGTCATCGCTAATTCAGAAATCCAAGACCACCACATGTCTTTTAGATCCCATCCCAAACACACCTGTTGAAGGATGTTTTACCATTAAAAGGCAGTTCTATCCTGGACGGGATCAATGGTTCTTTAGTGTCATGTTATGTACCCCGGTCCTACAAGGTGGCAGTGATTAAGCCGTTGCTTAAAAAAACTTCACTGGATCCTGATGTATTAGCAAATTATAGACCAATATCCAACCTTCCTTTTATCTCTAAAGTTCTTGAGAAGGTGGTGGTGACTCAGTTACTGGAGCACCTGCAGAGAAACAGCCTGTTTGAGATGTTTCAGCCAGGCTTTAGAGCTCATCACAGCACAGAAACAGCACTTCTTAAAGTTACTAATGATCTTCTCATAGCTTCAGATCATGGACTGGTCTCTATGCTGGTTCTGCTGGATCTCAGTGCTGCTTTTGATACAGTTGATCACAGCATCCTGTTACATAGACTGGAACATGTGATTGGGATTAAAGGGACAGCACTAGACTGGTTTAGATCATATTTATCTGATAGATACCAGTTTGCTCATGTCCATGGTGTTCCCTCCTCATACAGTAGGGTTAGCCATAGAGTTCCTCAAGGTTCTGTACTTGGACCAATCCTCTTCACCTTGTACATGCTTCCCTTAGGGAACATTATTCGGCAGCATGGGATAAATTTTCATTGTTATGCTGATGACACTCAGATTTATTTATCCATGAAACCAGAGGAGATAGAGAAGTTAGTGAAGCTCCAGACCTGTCTTAAAGACATAAAGTCTTGGATGTCTTCAAATTTCCTTCTGCTTAACTCAGAAAAACCTGAGGTCATGGTGTTTGGTCCTGAACCTCTCAGGGATAGATTAGATCATATGATCACTCTAGATGGTATCTCATTAACATCTCGTCTCTCTGTGAGGAATCTAGGAGTAACCTTTGATCAAAATCTCTCCTTCAACTCACACATTAAATTAGTCTCTAGAAGTGCCTTTTTTCACCTGAGGAACATCACAAAGATCAGGAAGCTACTGACGCGGCATGATGCTGAAAAATTAGTCCATGCTTTTGTTACTTCCAGGCTGGACTATTGTAATTCTTTATTATTAGGGTGTCCAAACAACTCAAAGAAGCTTTCAGTTGATCCAAAATGCTGCAGCCAGAGTTCTGACAGGTATTGACAAAAGAGATCACATAACTCCTGTAATGGCGTCGCTTCATTGGCTGCCCGTTAAATTTAGAATAAATTTAGAATAATTTTTAAAACCCTTCTTTTGACCTAGAAGGTCCTCAGAGGCCTAGCTCCATCCTACCTGGAGGAGCTAGTGATACCTTATCAGCCCAATAGACCGCTCTGCTCTCAGAATGCTGGTCTACTTGTGGTTCCCAGAGTTTCTAGGAGTAGAATGGGGGGCCGAGCATTTAGCTACCAGATCCCCCTGCTATGGAAAAGCTTATTGTTGTTAATTCTGTAGTTCCAGTTATTATCATAGACAGACAAATTATCATACTTAGGGGACTCCTAATCATTAGGTTAACATCTTAGCTATGCTGTTATAGGCCAAGGCTGCAGGGGTCTGGAAACATGATCACCTGACAGGCCTCTGTCACCCCACTGGGTCATGGTTTCCTCTCCTCTCCTCTCCTCTCCTCTCCTCTCCTCTCCTCTCCTCTCCTCTCCTCTCCTCTCCTCTCCTCTCCTCTCCTTTCCTCCTCCTCATCAAGCAGACTAGTTATGCTGATTCTTGTGTAGTTTTTCTGCTTCCCCACCCCCCCCTCTCTATTTATTTACAGGTATCGCCGCCTTCGGAGCTGCATGATGACCTCCCCCCCTCCTTCTCCTTCTCCTTCTCCTTCTCCTTCTCCTTCTCCTTCTCCCTCTCCTCTCCTCTCCTCTCCTCTCCTCTCCTCTCCTCTCCTCTCCTCTCCTCTCCTCTCCTCTCCTCTCCTCTCCTCTCCTCTCCTCTCCTCTCCTCTCCTCTCCTCTCCTCTCCTCTCCTCTCCTCTCCTCTCCTCTCCTCTCCTCTCCTCTCCTCTCCTCTCCTCTCCTCTCCTCTCCTCTCCTCTCCTCTCCTCTCCTCTCCTCTCCCCTCCTCTCCTCTCCTCTCTCTTTACCCAGCCGGCCATCAGCAGGAGGGTCCCCCAACATGAGCCTGGTCCTGCTCAAGGTTGCCATCCTGTAGTCTATGCATGTGTGAAATGTTGAGGTTGATTATTTTCCTGTTGTACAAAGTTGAAGCTACGTATGAAGCTTGGAATGTTGTCTTTCCAACCATAAATACCATTTAAATGACTGTACAAGCCATCAGCAGGAGCGTCTGCCTACATGAGCCTGGTCCTGCTCAAAGTTTCTTGCTGTTAAAGGGGAGTTTTTCCTTGCCACTGTTGCTTGTCTGGGGTTAGGCCCTGGGATTCTGGAAAGCGCCTTGAAACAATTTTGATTGTATAAGACGCTATATAAATAAAGATTGATTTGATTTGATTTAATCTCTTTATATGTCTGTGACATTAATCTCTCTGGCTGATGGAATCCCATATTTCCATATCGTCCTGCTGGTTTTCTTTTATCTGGAGTTCACATCAAAGGCTGACACCAGATTGATTCTTATGTGAATAAAGGAGGAGGTGGAGGTCCCCCTTTTGTTTTATAAATTTAACTTTTAATAATTAAAAACTTTGAATTTTTTAAATGTTAAAGCAATAAAAATGCACATAAATATTAGTTTGCAGGTATAAGGATTCATGTTCAGCTTGTGAGTTTGGAATGTGCAGTAGAGAAGTATCAAAGAGAAGGCACACTGTAGAAAAATAAAAACTTATTGCAACTGGATCTTTATGATTCTTTTAACGGTTTTCCAACATTTAAATAAATTGAGATCTTTGAACTTCCCATCAGATCATTACTGGAAAAACAAGTCATTTACAAGAGTGACACCACTTTACAAGCCTGTAAAGAACAATTATGAGGAAAATTATGGAGAAGTCAAGAAAAACAGGTTAAGCAGAAACCGAACCTATTGCGTATTTAGTGGTGATAAAGCAGCCACGACTGTAAACTTTTGGTGTCAAACTGGAATGAATCAGCGATATGGAGGAGCAGCACCAGGCAACAGGTAAGTGAACTCATTTATATCTGATAATCATCCACGCGTTCCTTTCTATTTTTAAATATTGAGGAGAAAATGAACATACAGACCAGAATCAATCAATCAATCAATCATTCTTTATTCATATAGCATCTTTTACAATTAAAATTGTTTCAAGGCGCTTTCCAGAATCCCAGGGCCTAACCCCAGACAAGCAACAGTGGCAAGGAAAAACTCCCCTTTAACAGGAAGAAACCTTGAGCAGGACCACGCTCAGGGGGACCCTCCTGCTGATGGACGGCTGGGTAGAGAGAGAGGAGAGGAGAGGAGAGGAGAGGAGAGGAGAGGAGAGGAGAGGAGAGGAGAGGAGAGGAGAGGAGAAGAGATGCCATTACAGGAGTTATTTGATGTCTTTTGTCAATACCTGTCAGAACTCTGGCTGCAGCATTTTGGATCAACTGGTGGCTTCTTAAAGAGTTGTTTGGACACCCTGATAATAAAGAATTACAATAGTCCAGCCCGGAAGTAACAAAATAGTAACTGAGTCACCACCACCTTCTCAAGAACTTTAGAGATAAAAGGAAGGTTGGATATTGGCCTATAATTTGCTAATACGTCAGGATCCAGTGAAGTTTTTTTAAGCAACGGCTTAATCACTGCCACCTTGTAGGACCGGGGTACATAACATGACACTAAAGAACCATTGATCTGGTCCAGGATAGAACTGCCTATCAATGGTAAAACATCCTTCAACAGGTGTGTTGGGATGGGATCTAAAAGACACGTGGTGGTCTTGGATTTCTTGGATTAGAGAAGACGCCTCAGAAAAACATATAGGGCTAAAGGAGTTTAAGGGCTCATTGGAGAACCTGTATGTTCCCACAGTCAGCACATCTGGTGATGGTCCAGTTGTTGGGATGGCCTGGTTAGCTTTCTCTCTGATAGCAAGAACTTTATCAGTGAAGAAGCTCATGAAGTCTTCACCACTAAGGGAAGAAGGGATACGTGGATCTAAAACACTGTGACTCTTAGTTAATTTGGCCACAGTGCTGAAAAGAAACCTGGGGTTGCTCTTATTTTTATGTGAATTATACCGGGGGCACACCTCCTGATTTATTATTTTCTTTTTCAGGGGGGCAACAGAATCAAGCGTGATTCTCAGTGAGGTTGCTGCACCTTCAGCAACAGAGTCAACCTCAGCAGGGCTAAGATTATAATGATTTATCCCTGGGGAAACACACAGTGGTCCTGGGATTAGCACAGGGATCACTTCCTTAAACTTAGCTACAGCATTATCTGAAAGACATCTGCTATAGTAAGACTTTGTTCTGAGCATAGAAGAATCCTTAATCATAAATGTGAAAGTTATCAAAGAATGGTCTGACAGGAGTGGGTTGTGAGGGAACACTGACACATGTTCTACCTCAACACCATAAGTCAGAACTTGATCTAGGGTGTGGTTGAAGCTATGAGTTGGTTGGTTTATCTGCTGGAGGAAACCAACTGACTCAAGTAATGAAATGAAGACATTTCTAAAGCGGTCATTTATGACATCTACAAGGATATTAAAGTCTCCAATGATAATGACTGTCCGTTCTAAGGACCAAGTCAGATAAGAAATCAGAGAACTCAGACAGGAACTCTGAATGTGGCCCAGCAGGGGGCCGATATACAACTACAAACAGAAGTGGCTTTTCTGCCTTCCAGTTCCGATGGGTGATGCCAAGAGTCAGGCTTTCAAATGAACTGGAGCCATATTTTGGTCTAGGATTAATTAATAACTTGGAGTGATAGATTGCTGCCACTCCCCCTCCTCGACCAGTAACACGTGGAATATGATAATTAAGATGGGTAGGAGGAGTAGATTCATTTAAGCTAACATACTCCTCCTCCTGAAGCCAGGTCTCAGTAAGACAAAATAAATCAATGTAATGATCCGCTACTAACAGGGATTTACACAAAAGAGATCTAATATTTAACTGTCCACACTTAATTGTGATACTAGTTTCTAGCGGCTAAACATCTCATTGCTGGCCAGATTGGGGAGGGGACCAGAAAATGCTACGGAGTCCGACATCGTTTTTGCGTCGTTGCACACCGACTCCAAGTTAATTTTGGTGACCTCCGACTGACGAAGCCGGGTGTCGTTGGCTCCGACGTGAATAATAACTTTACCAAATTTACGCTTACGTCTCGCCAGCAGCCGTAAATTTGCTTCTATGTCACCCGCTCTGGCCCCCGGAATGCACTTGACTATGGTCGCTGGAGTCGGCTTCACATAGCGCAAAACAGAGTTGCCAATTACCAGGGTCGGTTTCTCAGCGGGTGTGTCGCCGAGTGGGAAAAAACGGTTAGCCACGGGAAGCGGGTGGTGGTGCACCATGGGCCTTTGTTTTGTGCTACGCTTCCTGCGAACCGTCACCCAGCCGCCCTGGCTAGCCGGCTGCTGCCGGGGGACCGCTAGCTGAAGCTACGCTAGGCGGCTCCGCAGCAGCTAGCTTCTCCTGGCTACCTGACGCAAGTCCAGCTAACTCCAAGCTGCGGAACCGCGTCTCAAGCTCGCTAAGTCTCGCCTCCATAACCGTAAATAAACTACACTTTCTGCACCTACTCCCTTCACTAAAGGAGGCAGAGGAGTAACTAAACATTTCACACGCTGAACAGACAAAGACACCGGGTGAAACAGACAGTGAGGCCATGCTAACGCTAATAATCGGCAAAGCCCTGTATTTGTTTAATATGGGTTGTTTTTCACTGTTGTTATCAGGTGACTAGAATGTACCATGTGTTCAAATTTTAATTAAAGTGAATAAAACACACCAAGTGTTCAATATTAAGTGAATACAACACCCCGTGCACAATGCAACCAACGAACGATTGAGAAGAGAGGAAGTGACGCAATACGTTACCAGGAAGCCAAGGCTGCTGGGGTCCGGAAACATGGCCTCTGTCACCCCATTGGGTCATGGTTTCCTCTCCTCTCCTCTCCTCTCCTCTCCTCTCCTCTCCTCTCCTCTCCTCTCCTCTCCTCTCCTCTCCTCTCCTCTCCTCTCCTCTCCCTCTCCTCTCCCTCTCCTTCTCCTTTTCCTCTCCCTCTCCCTCTCCTCTCCCCTCCCCTCCCCTCCTCTTCTCTTCCCCCTCCTTCTCCTTCTCCTTCTCCTCTCCTCTCCTCTCCTCTCCTTCTCCTTCTCCTTTTCCTTTTCCTTTTCCTCTCCCTCTCCCTCTCCCCTCCCCTCCCCTCCCCTCCCCTCACCAGTTTGACTTGCTCATTGGTACCGATCCAGACATTATGATACAGATCTGCTGCACCACAGTATCGGTGCAAGGATAGAAGTGATAAACAGTTAATCAGTTCAGTTCTCAGCATCAGGTCACGTTCGTCATTTGGATTTCATTAGTAGTTTTTCACAAGTATAAGATGTCATTTATTTCAGCACACATAGACTCTCTGGACATGATCACCCCGGACCTGTTCAGGTACAAAGGGATGAACTTTCCAGTCAACGAAAAACTGCGACCCAAGGACATTGATGCCCTGAAGGACTTTGAGATCCGTCCTACTGACGTCTTCATCATAACCTTCCCTAAATCAGGTCAGCTCATTCCTGCATTAAAAACTTTATTTTGTCTAAGAGAGTCAGTAGAAAAGTAATGTTGCTTGTATAAATGTGCTGGGAACATACTTTTTCAACAGTACACCACACATAGAGACTTGTATAATGTCTGGTTGACAACTGACTGGACAAACACCACAAACTCTGCAGGATGTGGTGGAACAACATCTGGACTGTGTGCACGTCATGATAGTGGCACTGCACAGGTTGCAGGAAATGACTATAGAATGAAACTATGATACCTGGGTAATTAAATGGCATTGAATTGCATTTTTATCAACTATTGTTTGTAATCCATCTGACATGATCAGGAAAGGTGGTTAAGTGAATTATCTAGTTTCTCCACTTCTGTCAAAGATGCCAAACCAACAGGTGCCCAAACACTGGACAGGTGTTGGTTCCCTTTACAGCTTTAGAGTGCCGTCTGAATCCAGGTAAATGTACAGTGAGGAAGAAAATTCTTTTTTTCTGTAGGCACAGTGTGGATGCAGCAGATTCTGTCTCAGATCATGGAGGCTTCACACCCTGGATGGGCTGAAGACGTCACCAACAGGGCCCAAATTCCCTATTTGGAGGGAAGAACTGTTGATGACCCATTCAGAGACAGGAAAGAACCTCGGGTTGTATGCACACATTTGTTTCCTGAGCTGTTGCCCCATGGAGTCAAGGAGAAGCAAATCAAGGTGATATTAAGTGCTCTTGTCAACCATCACTTGAATTACTGCTAACAACAGAAGTTAATGATTTCCTTTAGGTCGTGTATGTTTTGAGGAACCCCAAAGATGTCCTGGTGTCCCTGTATCACTTTGCCCACAGTTGGGTTTTGATGGATTCTCCTACAAGCTTTGAGGTGTTCTTTAAACAGTTCATGGATGGCAAACGTAAGTCCCTGTGTTTCACTAACTCCACACGTCTGTATGTAATCAGTTATGTTTAATCTACATTGTTCTTGAGCAGAATTTGTTGGATCGTGGTTTGCTCATGTCAAACAATACGTGGCCGCTCAGGAGCAGCTAAAGATCCACATTGTTTGGTATGAGGACATGTTGAAGGTGTGGAAGGTTTTCATCATTTGGTTTCACCTCATAAAAGTGGGAATTAAAGTTGAATGAAAATAGTCCTGAAACATTTTGACAGGATCTGAGAGGGGAAGTTGTGAAGATCTGTGCTTTCCTGGGAGAAGAATTGACAGATGAAGCCATTGATCGTGTTGTGGAAGCATCAACATTCAAGAGCATGAAGATTAACCCCAAAGCAAACTACAAAGACTTGGTTGAAACCACCGTTTACACCACAGCAACCATGAGGAAAGGTTGGTTTTCTTCTCTGAGTCATCATATGATAGCATATTAGACTTTATATCTAGACACAAACACACTGCTACCTGTAATTCTGTGACTTTTCTGTGCATAAACAGGTGTTGCAGGTGACTGGAAGAATCATCTGACAGTGTCACAGAATGAACATTTTGAAAAAGTCTTCAGAGAGGAGATGAGCGAGTTTCCTCTCATCAGCAATATTGAAAGTCTCCTTCAGTGAGCTCCCAGTTTCAGCTTCTCTCTTCCTCCCCGATCTTTATTTGAAAAATAAGCAGAACCAGTTTGTTTGGGCTCAAATGTGGAATCCAGGACAGACAAGTCAGTCAGTCAGTCAGTCAGTCAATCAATCAATCAATCAATCAATCAATCAATCAATCAATCAATCAATCAATCAATCAATCAATCAATCAATCAATCAATCAATCAATCAATCAATCAATCAATCAATCAATCAATCAATCAATCAATCAATCTTTATTTATATAGTGTCTTTTATTATCTGTATCTTTATTATCACCTGGAGGCTTCTTAAAGAGTAGTTTGGAGACCCTGAATTACAATAGTCCAGCCTGGAAGTAACAAATACTGGACTAATTTTTCAGCATCATGCCGCGTCAGTAGCTTCCTGATCTTTGTGATGTTTCTCAGGTGAAAAAAGGCATTTCTAGAGACTGTTTTAATGTGTGAGTTGAAGGAGAGATTTTGATCAAAAGTTACTCCTAGATTCCTCACAGAGAGACGAGATGTTAATGAGATACCATCTAGAGTGATCATGTGATCTAATCTATCCCTGAGAGGTTCAGGACCAAACACCATGACCTCAGGTTTTTCTGCGTTAAGGAGAAAGAAATTTTAAAGACATCCAAGACTTTATGTCTTTAAGACAGGTCTGAAGCTTCACTAACTGCTCTGTCTACTCTGGTTTCAGAGGAACCTTGTGGAACTCCATGGCTAACCCTACTGTATGAAGAGGGAACGCTGTGGACATGAGCAAACTGCTATCTATCTGATAAATACGATCTAAACCAGTCTAGTGCTGTCCCTTTATCCCAATCATATGTTACAATCTATGTAACAGGATGCTGTGATCAACTTTAATAAGTGCTGTTTCTATGCTGTGCATAGAAACATCTCAAACAGGCTGTTTCTCTGCAGGTGCTCCAGTATCTGAGTCACCACAACCTTCTCAAGAATTTTAGATATAAAAGGAAGGTTGGCTATCGACCTATGATTTGCTAGTACGTCCGGATCCAGTGATGTTTTTTTTTTAACAACGGCTTAATCACTGGCACCTTGTAGGTCCGGGATACATAACCTGACACTAAAGAACCATTGATCTGGTCCAGGATAGAACTGCCTATCATTGGTAAAACATCCTTCAACAGGTGTGTTGGGATGGGATCTAAAAGACACGTTTTGAACTTGTATTTCTGAATTAGCGAACATGCCTCACAAAAATATATAGGAGTGAAGGAGTTTAAAGGCTCGTTGGAGACCCTGTATGTTCCCACAGTCAGCACATCTGATAATGGTTCACTTTATCAGTGAAGAAGCTCATGAAGTCTTCACCACTAAGGGAAGAAGGGATAGGTGGATCTAAAACACTGAGATTCTTGGTTAATTTGGCCACAGTGCTGAAAAGAAACCTGGGGTTATTCTTTTTTTTCTTCAATTTTTCAATGAAGAAAAATAAGCTGTTCTAGCCTTACGGAGGGCCTTCTTATAAACTGCCAGACTGTCTTTCCAGGCTAAATGGTGGCTATCTATTTTACAAGAATACCACTTCCTTTCTAGTCTTGTAAGTCAGAACTAGATTGTGGTGTATTGATTAACAACCACATAGATAGTATAGAAACTATTTGGACTGTTGGATCTGTGTTATCCATTTCTATGTGAGCTCTGAGAGTTGTTGTAGCGCGCATGTGCATTACACTTTTCACCTTGAAGTTGATTGAGTAAACTAAGAAACAGCATGTCTGTGTCCTGTCTTATCAATACATATCATAGATCAAGGGTGTGTTTGAGGCTATGAGTTGGTTGGTTTATCTGTTGAAGGAAACCAACTGACTCAAGTAATGAAATGAAGCCATTTTTAAAGCTGTCATTTATAACATCTACGTGGATGATAAAGTCTCCAATAATAATGACTCTATCTGTTCTGAGGACCAAGTCAGATAAGAAGTCAGAGAACTCCAAATCCAAATTCTAAAAAAGATAAGAAACACAAAAAACAAAACTCAAAGAAAATCTCTGGAGGCTTTAAGAAAAGACAGTCTGGTACAGAAAGAGAGGAATGGAGGGTTTAAATACAGGAGAAGGTAAGAGATGACAATCGGGCACATCTGAGACACTTGAGGGTAATGAAGGTGAAGAGGGGAAGAGGGGAAACAGGAGAAGGAGGGAAGACAGAGGCAGAAAGGAAAAACTACAGAAAAATCTGCGAACATCAATACTGACACAGACGGATTCTAACACTCCGTTATTAAACGGTTATCAGTTATTAAACTGCAGGTGATGATCTGATGATTGGACAAATGTTTCACAGGCTCTGGGAGAACAGAGGGGAGAGTCTCAATAAACAAGCATAAGCCACTTTTATTGAAACCAAATCCTTAATAACTAGAATCATTTGCAGGGTCATTGTGTTGTGTGTCACACCTCTTGTCTGGCCGTTCCTTTGAAGAATCCTCAATAAATCCACCGGAAGCAAGTGATGTTGTGACAGTTGGACGCTCAAGCATGAAGTTCAGTCCTGGGACAACCTTGAGCCTCACTGCGCCAGTATTGTCAAGTTATGGACCACATGAAACCCTTAAAGCCACATAAGTTATTTTTGAACAGCATGTTTCTTTGAGAGCATCCAGGGTGAACCACATTTAACCTTTCTGTGTCAGACCACCCTCCAGTGTCTGGGCCTCTAGGGGCTCATTCACCACCTCAGCGCTTGGACAGGCCAGTCCAATATGATAAAGAGCCGGATCAGCACAATTCTCTCCCCACAAATCCCAAATAACTTCAGGACATGTATTGTGAACTGTCACACAAAGGCTCTCTAGGCCACAGCAGTCATATAAATTTAGTTTGAGTTGGTGGGTTTTATGTAGAGAATGTTCACACTCTGCTTTTCCCATCATTAAAAATCAATTCTCCCAGGTTATATTAAACACTGGGGGTCCGGCTGTGTGTGTGTGTGTGTGTGTGGGGGGGGGGGGGGGTCTCTCCAATCAACCTTAAATATAAAATTTGTGCCAACCACTGCACCATCATTGTTCACATACTCATTAATTACCATTAAAGTGTTAAAACAGGACATTTCTTTATGTGTTCTGTTTGCTTAATGGCTGCCCTCTGATTGTTGGATCTGCAACAACTAAAAAAATGACTAAATGTTTACTCTGAGTCATGGCTTTAAAACATTCTTCCAGCTTAATTCTCATTCTTGGACCTGTGTCACATTGGCTTTTTTCTCCTTTTATTGCCTCATCCTGACCTGACCTGAGGGACTCTCAGCAGTCAAAGAGGACCAGAAGACAGCAGGACAATCCCTCAGGGTTAATAATTACTATGAATTTGCAGAGAAGGAAGCCTGACCCCCAAACATGTCACAGCCAGGCCGGGGCAGCTTTAACTGTCTGCAGCTTCACATACTGTCAGCCTCGGCAATACTCTGATACAGCATTAAAACTTGGAAAAATAGGATCTCTTGGGGCTTCCTGACATATGATTACTTTGCTCTGCTGTATTTCTTTATCCATTTGTGGTTATACGATGAGAATACAGCACAGATGAAGTGCAACAGAGAGAAAAAAAAAGTCCAGCTGAGAGGAAAAGACAGTCATGCAGAAGCAGCGAGGCAAAGGCCGTGAGATGAACATTAATAATATCAGCAGCCACAATAGCAGGAGCAGAGATCAGAGGGATCAGCTCCATTGTCAGGCCATCTCCCACTGACACCAACCACTCTGCTGATGGGAGAAGAAGAATAGACCAGCAGAACCTGCAATTTCACCAAGCTCCTCTTTTCTCAACGATATAACAACCTATTTCTCGGCTCTCACTTTAGTCATATGAAGAGTCTTTAAACCCTAAAGACTCTAAAGTTTCTGTCAACACCAACCAGTTTCACACACTTTAGAATGTTTTTTAAGGAGAAGAGCAGAGGGCTGAAGGTGTTTCTAAAAACTGGGCACAAACAGAAATCTTTACGTTTGTTTGGATCAGCTTGATCAGGCCAGACGAAACATCTCTGCTGTATTCAGATGGACTGAGGTCTGTCAGGTTTGAAGTGCTGGAGAACATGAGCAGTGAAGGTGTGTCAGTATGAGAGCAGAGAGCAGAGGTGCAATGACTGACCCAGCCTGGTCATTAATCATTGGACAGGACAGTCATGGAGGACAGGAACCAGCCAGTCACCTCCATCATGTCATTCACGTCGTCAAGCTTTCTTCTACTTTAAACTCCTACTTTAAAAAAAAAAAAAAAAAAAAAAGAACTTCCTCAGTTTCTCCTCTCAATTTTCTGTTTTAGTCTTTTTATTCTGTTTTCTTAAATGAAACGTGTCTGTATGTGTCTGTATATGATGGACGATGGAGTGATTGATTGATTGATTGATTGATTAGATGCTAAAAGAAGACAGGTTTCTCTTCTACTGACAGGCTCCTGATTCCTTAATTTAGCTTTTTGATGTTATTGGCTCCTAAATCAGTTTCAGCCCTGAAGCCATATTGTTTTTGACCCAGGTGGATCACTGGAAGATTCATCTGGATTATTTTATACTGGCTGCAAGTTTAGAGACAAATGCCTCACATTTTAAATCTGTCATTCTCTTCTACTGTCTCTCCTCTCCTCTCCTCTCCTCTCCTCTCCTCTCCTCTCCTCTCCTCTCCTCTCCTCTCCTCTCCTCTCCTCTCCTCTCCTCTCCTCTCCTCTCCTCTCCTCTCCTCTCCTCTCCTCAGGGAGGTTCATTCTTCCACAGTCATTTTTCAGCCAATTTATTCCTTCATGTGCTCTAACCTGGGGCGTCTCCCACCGGGGAGGCTTTATGTGGTGATTAATGACGGGTATTTAGTCCAGGTACCTGGGGAGTCGGAGCCCATCTGCACAACACTGACAGGTACAACGGTGCGCTGCAGGCTCAGACAGGACAGGCCAGGCCTGCAGCAGCCTGGACACAGACAGACAGGTCTGGAGAGAGTCACTGACTGACTGCCAACCAGCCACATGGCCAACGTGTTTGTCTACTAGTGGCTGCAGCCTTGTATAACCAATCAGATGTGAAACATTGCTCAAACATGTTTCAGTTCATCTGTGTCTCCCACCATTTCCTCTTAACAGGAATGATTCTGATGCAGTTTTCTGTATTCTTCCAGAGCATTAAGAACAAGAGGACCTGCTGGTTGGGGCCAGCTGATTTAGACATCAATTATACGCATGAATGCCTTGTCTTCTTCACTCCATCATTGAGCGTCCCTCAGCTGAGCAGGCCCAGATGCCAGAAGGACCCAAATAAGATTAGGCTGTGGACGGGTTGGTGGCCAGTAGCTGTCACAACTACTTTGTCTGTGAGAACAGATTAATGTGTGTGTGTGTGTGTGTGTGTGTGTGTGTGTGTGTGTGTGTGTGTTTGTTTGTGTGTGTGTGTGTGTGCTTGTGGGTGTCAGAGCTCTACAGGCTTTTAATCACATTCTCCAGGTCTGTTGAT
This sequence comes from Takifugu rubripes, assembly GCF_901000725.2. Classification (NCBI taxonomy): domain Eukaryota; kingdom Metazoa; phylum Chordata; class Actinopteri; order Tetraodontiformes; family Tetraodontidae; genus Takifugu; species Takifugu rubripes. The sequence goes on from NC_042288.1 coordinate 5,655,685, forward strand.
CTTTCTATTACTGACAGAACAAGACTATAGATAACCTCACTCATCAATCAACATCAACATGGCAGCTTGAGTATCACAGCTACAGTACACCCCCCCCCCCCCCCCCCCCCACACACACACACACACACACACAGACACATACACACACTCACACACATAAAACAACTGAAAGTGCTGAACACTGGCTGGTTTTCAGGGTTATACCGATGATTTATGCTGCAGGGAAAACTTGTCCGACTTTTCTCCAGATAATTAATTGTCTTTAACCCCTGCACTGCAGCTTTGTGGACATAAGACATGAAGACTAAGAGCTAAAGCCGATGATAATATGGTAGCACAATGCTAACGATCGGCTGTCCATAAAGCCGACAGTCTGTGTTAACAATGCTTGAAACCCCGTGGCCCCAGACCCCTTTGAAGCCCACTGAGATCAAACCCAAATGTTCCATGGAGCTCAGACTAGGTGAGAAGCAACGAGTGACAAATGGCTGGAAGCAGGAGGGGGGGGACTGAGGACAATGCCTGTAGGACAGAGCTACTGGCTTGTGAGATGAAATCATATTTTGAGGGCAGGCTTCCAGAACTCCCCTCTGCCTCTGTCTCCCCTCCTCTCTTCTCTGAATATGGACATTGACTGTTTGCATTTACAGCATCATAAATCAGAGGTGCCCATTGCCACAGAGCAGCTGGCACGTTTACCAATAATTATAATTATTAATCATGCCAATTTCATGGTCCTCAGTGGGACGGCAGGAGGCTGCACGGGACAGGGTGCCGCTGGCGCCTCCGGGCCAAGAAAGAATGATAGGGGGGGGCTGATAATAATTATACAACAGGAGCATAAAGCAACAAGAAGTCAAATCAAATTACTATTAATGAGGTAAACACACATGATTGTCCTCTTGAAGAACAACAGCCAAAGAAGCAGGACCCACAAAACATCATGTAGAGGCTACCAGAAAGCGCTCCCTAGTGGCTGTAACATGTCAGAAGAAAAGGAAAAGTTGAGTGAAGGGAGGAGGTGAACAAATGAACAAACAGATGATATCAACAAAAAGATCTCTGTTCATTTCCTTGTGTAAAATCAGTCAATATTCTCATTATCAATGTCCTTCAACCTTCAGTATCAAAGTTCCTCGTTTTGACCATTCTAACCTAAAACCTTATCTTTTTCACATCCTTGTGGTTCATTTTGGAGTGAATCAAACTTCTAAAGATGTTTTTGATGCTTTCAGCATTTGAATTTACTGTACCTAAGAAATGACCAAATCAGGGTCGCATTCAGGCTTTCTGTGATGTTTCTCTCAACAACAATCTAAATAATACGATGGTGGATCTAAATAAACATGGAGACACAGAGTTTCCTCCTCTGATAAAATATTTGATGGCTTTTCTTGTTGTTTTGTGCCAGAAACTTTCAACATGTTCATTATTCAGACCCTCAGGTGATCACATTGAATTCACAAACCTTTGAAGAACTTTTGCTCTGGAGACGTTTGTTACCAGATGTTCGAGGAGCTCTTTCTCCTCATGTTGCTCCTCCACTTTCTCTACTTGTATTCGTGTTTCCCCTACTTTTGCTCCTCTTCTTCTCCTCATGGTTCTCCTCCTCCACTTCCTCCACTTCTATTCAATTCATATTTTTCCTCCTCTTCTCCTTGCATTTCTTTTCCTCCTCTTCCTCTTTACCTCATGTTTCTCCTCCTCCTCTCCCTCTCCTCATGTTTCTTCACCTCCTATTCTCCTCATGTTTCTCTTCCTCCTCTTCTCCTCAGGTTTCTCTCAACTCTGTTTTATATTTTGGCACAAATGATTTAGAATCCAGTCCTGAAATGTAATAAACATCAGTGAATCGATGTCTGCAGCTGGACCTTAATCTCTCTTTGACTCTCAGTTCTCTCAGTTTTCCCAGCAGTGTTTCATCCATCCATTTACTTCAGTGTCTCCAAGAAAGGATTGAAAATTGACAGCAGCTTTGATGGACGACCTCCAGTCAGCTTCACTTTTCCATCTCTTCTCCACTCCAGCCTTCCTTCCTCCTCCTCTCTCCTCCAGCTCTCCTCATCCTCTCCATGAATAACACAGCGTCCCCTGGGCAGGCCTGGACAGGGGGTCAGTCTCAGAGGCCAGACCTGGAAACAAAGCTCTTTGTGGCATTCAGATGCCCCCCAGGTCCCCGCTCCTCCAGGAAGAGTGCTTGCTGCTGGGCCAGGGCTGTTAATAAGCTGCTAATGAGGAAACAGACCTCTATTCTCTGCAAACATCAAGACAGATGGACGCACACGACATGTTTGTTTTCACCTTCACACTGATGTGATGGACGGGACAGAGGACCGTCTCTGATCGAATTATTTATTATTATTTATTTCCCTTTTTAAACCTGATGGAATGTCCAGAATCACTTAATGTCCACGAAAAGCGTCAGTGAGTCCGTTGTCATATTTCACAGCAACAACGATGTCTTTTCCTCTTTTTCTTCACCATCTTTTCACAAGTCTTGTTGAGAGGAAGTGACACACTGCAAACTCTGCAGGCCAGATGTGAGCAAAGACACATCTGATTGTATTGAAAGACACCAACAGGACATGGAAGTGTGCCTTTTCTAATGTCCATTGTCTTCTTTGGCGCATGGATGCAACAGGAGGACTGACAGGAGGTTGGCAGTCTCACCACAGCCCCGTCCTCCCTGTGCTGACAGGAGACTCATGCGGAGCAGTTTGTGCCGGGCAGGCAGCCTGACTGGGGGGCTAAACAGACAAGGTATTGATATGGAATTCTCCCAGTAGGTCCCAGCAGAGAACTCTGGGACCGTTAATAGGCCTCTAACGGGATGACCAGCCCATGGTGCCCCAACCAACCCCCCAGCAGTCAGAGAGGAGGAGGCTTGATAACAGAAACAGGGGCAAAGGAGCTCTTCCTGTGTGATGGACAGGCAGAGAAAGGTGTTGACGAACAGCGGGTGGGGTCGGGGTGAGTGAGGGCTCTTGGTGGGGGGTGGGAAAGTGACAGTGTCTGTGTGTTGTTTAGATTTTTCTGAAGGCAAATTTTCATTGCAGCTTTCTTTATTTCTGGACGTTATCAGCAAGTGTTCCTCTCGTCTGGATGCTGCAAACTGTCTGATTCAAGGAAATGATTTTTATAAATCAAACAATGAAAGAGTGGAAAATAAAAGTCAATAAATAATACTGACACTTGAGGAGGACCAAAGGGAAAGCGGACCATAGACGAGAAACCAGATAATTGTAGATAATTCAGGTGAACTTGCTAAAAAATATTTGACCTGTAGATGGAGACAGAGAAGCAAATATAAATAAGAATTCAGCAAAGGAAAAACTAAATGAATTTCAGTTTGAGCGATGGGAAATGAGGGAACGTGGTCAGAGGCGCTGGATTTCAGAAAATTCTACCCCATTAATATTTGAGGAATGACTGAAGAGAACCAAAGATTGACTGGAGAAGGTATTATCATGATTATGTGGCTGTTTGGAAGAAAAGGGAAGAGCAAGAAGTCAAAATCTTTTAAGACTTTTGGGGATTTGCTTTATCCACAACATCAATTCAAGGCTGTCAAAGCAAATTACATTAGCTAAACACCATAAAATACTGATGTGTGTGTGTATCTAGGAAAGGTGCTGAACCTTCTGAGTTGCAGAAAACAAAAAAAACCTCTTGGATTTTTTTCAGTTAAAGACAATAGAAAACGTAATTTGCCAAATTTTGTATATTATGGTAATGACACTGATTTATTGGTTTTCATTCTTTTATTGCAAAAAAAACAAAAAACCTGAGTTAGTGGAATCATCGCTCCCCCCAACACACACACACACACACACACACACACACACACACACACACACACACACACACACACACACACACACATCCTGCAGCTGATCACTGTGTCCCTTGTGATTGGACAAGGTCTTCAGGGAGTCATTAAATACAAAGCATTAACATCTGCCAGATATTACTGAGCCAGAGCAGTTCTGATTTGTCTGTATGACGATGCTGGTGTGTGAGTGTGTGTGTGCGTGTGTGTGTGTGTGTGTGTGTGTGTGTGAACTGCTGTCAGTTCTGCTTTCACACCCCTGATAATGCCTGTTTATAATTAGAGCTGTTTTCTCTGTCTGTGACATCAATGGGGTTCAATGATCTTTAAATCATGATTCTAATGAGCCAAATTTGTCGTTTCTATCAGAATCGTAACATTTCAGGTTGGACAGTTGCAAGAGAGACATGTCTGGGTGTTGATGTCCACTGTCCTGGATGGTCACACCTCTCTGAAGTCAAATTAAAGAGTGTCTATCATTTGTCCACCCACAGAGATCCCATCCAGAAGGCCAGAACACGTACAGAATATCTGTTGTTCCTCTTGTTTGTTCTCCATCACGGCATCTTTGGTGTTGTTAATGATGATATTGGTCAAACTGATGGAGTCCACCTGGCAGCACCATCAACGAGGCCTGAACATGCCAGCTGAATCCAGGCCAGATGCATCAGTGTAATATCTGCTTTCACATCACTGCCAGCTCACATAGAAGGTTAGCTAGCGGGCTAACGCCACGTTGAACAGTGCTCTCAGATCATAAGTAACAGACTTAGGCAAATGTCAGAGGTCCTTAGAGAAATCTGCCTCACTTTGTTTGCTGAAGACATTTTCTGATTTCTTTGACAAATCAGCTGAGAGTGAAGGAACATCTGTACAGATAGAATATCCGTGGTCAGGTTCAGGACACAAGGCTCGGCCCAGCTGCAGGGTGGAAACATGAACTGACGCCAGAACACGTCTGTTTTTATCCCTCGTCCTTGTCCACAGACTCAATAAATTCCACATTAAACAGAGTTTACATCTCACCTTGTGCATCAAATTTGGTGTTGACGATGCTTTATGTTATTTTGTGAGAGAAGCCCCACCTACAGGTGACTGGCTGCAAGTGAACAAACCTCATCAATCAGCCGAGCGATCAACATACCGGTAAATCTGATAAAAGTCCTTTTAAAATGGTGGATTTGTAACTGTAAACTTGATCATGTTCTGAACCTTCACAGGAAATATAAAGTCTAGAAATACTTTAGCTGACTGGAACTCTCTTCAGTTTTACATTTAAAGCTCTAAATAATGATGATTTTACACAGGTAAAATTTGTTTATTTATTTGGTTTATTTTTATTTTAAATGAAAGATATTAAGAAACAACGATGATTGCAAAATATTTAATGATCAATTATTTTCTTTATTTGATGACAAATACTTTAAAAACATCAAATACAACCAAACATGTTGGGATAATTTCAATGAAAACTAAGAAATAATAATATCAGATGATAATCATTTCTAAATCCCTGTTTACATTAAATTACAACAGTTATTTCTACTTCCTGGTTCCAAATTTAGACACATTCTTGATATTATACAGGAAATGTTTGAGTAAATGTTCTCAAAAGGGACTCAAAGTGTCTCATGATGACAGAAATGTCCTGCCTCAGAAAGACAAAAGTCTGTCAGGTGTTAACAGGATCCTCTGGTGTGTCACGAGCGTGCACGGACAAAGACAAGTGTCAGCATCACCTCGAACCGCACAATTAACATGCAAATGAGCTCCGGCACTAATGGTGGCCGCAACACGCTCTTATGATGGAAATATGCTTCCTGCTTTGGCAGCATGGGTTAAACATTAGTTTAGTGAATCAGCTGAGGACAGAAGGGCAGACGGCCTGGAGGGGGGGGGGGGGGGTGGAAGGCCTGAGCACCTGCTTCACTGCCTAACGCACACAATCATAATTGGTCTGGTTCAGCCTGTCAACAGTCAGCAAGTGATCTCCTGGATGGCTTTTGTTCCAGCAGCAGTGGCTCTTTAGTCTCATGTATTCTGCGTCGGGGCCCTCAGGCCTCGGCCCCACAGCAGCTCCAGCGACTGACCAAGTCCAGCCAGCTGCGGGTTCTCGGTGTGTCTGTGACAAAGCTGCTGAGCTCATGTTAGACAGCCTCCAGATGTGAGTTGGTGTAACGTGGAAGCAGCTCTGATCAGGCTGCAGCGTCTGTGGTCTGCTGCTCTGTGTTAGTGTGGATGTGAGAGGATGAACACAGCCCTTTACAGGCCAATCATTTCACTTCCTTTTCCTTCAAATGTCTTTTACTTTTGTTCGTTTCAGGTAATTTTTATGTATTCAGGATTTGGGTTTTTTTCCCTTTGATTTTGATATTAAATCTGCTTCCTCTTTTATTTTGAAAGGTCTCTGTGGGTTTTTTTTAATGTTTCAGTGGAATTTTTCCTCCTTCAGTTTGCCTCCATCCTGACTTCCCTGTTTTCCACCTGTGTCTTTTTCTGCCTCACCTGTGTTGGAGGTTGGATGAAAAATTGCATTTTTAGTGCTCTCATAGTGTAACTGAAATGTTTTTGTTTTAAATTGGATAATAAAATAATTAAACATTAATGGGTATGAAAAACATTAATGATGTAAAATAATTAAACATCAGGATTATTTTAGTCTTTTTATTCATGTTAAAGTTCCTTCATGATGCTCAGTGACGATTCCCAGTTTTGATAAATGAAACAATTCAGTCTTTTCAGAGACATTTTTGACTCCTTCATTAAGTTTGAACTGAATTTATCCTCAACCTTTCTCAGCAGTTCTCAGAATTGTGCAGATCATTGCTCAGACCTGCAGATTAAGAGTAAAACACAGAAGTCGGCCTCATTAATATGCGCTGGTTTACATGTGTGCGCTTGCTTTGTGTATTATTTAGTCTTTTTCTTTTTGTGCATGAATATAAGACTGAGCAGCAGCAGTTGTTTCTCCTTTACTCTACTCCTAATTAGCCAGAATTAAGAAGTGTTTCTGGGTCCATTCAGGGCTCCATTTCCTTTGAAACCAGAGCATAATAAACCTAAAGTAAGGACTCAACTCATGACTATTAACTCGCAAAGCTCCGGCTTCCCTTGACAACATCCTCGTCGGTGTTGCGGTTAAAGGCCATCGCTGCTGCAGTATTTACATCCCATCTGGCAGCCTGAGAGGCAGAGACGCCTTCACTCATTCGCAAAGACAAAAAAAGACAAATTAACTCGTTCACTCTCTCAACTTTGTCACAGAACTTGTGTTTTCTCCCGAGCAAATAGTTACAAAAGAGTTTCTTCTACTTTTCTTCTACTCTTTCTTTTTGAAACCCAGACTCATTTGCATGCGGCGCGTTGCGAGGAGGGAGTCTGAATGTATAATCTTCTGTATTTAGCCGTCTGTAATCCCGACGCTTCCTGTGATGTGATTTTCTCCTCACGGTCCCCCATGAACAATTAACTTGTAATCCGCACAAACACGCATTCTGTCGCTGCAGAGATGAGACGCAGCAACACCCGAGGGACCCGCAGGACAAACCGCTCTGCGCTCCCCGAGGCGGATCACTGCTGCACTGAACAATTCAGCTGGACTCCATTAGGCTGCAGCCCCGTCCCTCATTTCATCCTCGTTTTCTGCTTCTCAACATGTGTTACGAGGCTGGATGTGTTAAATGGGTGAAATGCTGCCTGACCATGTGCGCTGTCAAGGGAGGACAGCAGGCCTGAAGGCGCCACGACTAAAAATGCACCTCTGACAAACTGAATCCCATGAAGAGTTTGCAACTGATGATCAAAAAAGTGCGTGGAAATATTTACCTGTTTGATTTGTGAATACAAAATGAACAACAGAATCCAAATTTAGAAATAATTATTTTTTTCCTGTTGCTGCCTATTTGTGAAACATTTTAAAAATCTCTTTTATAGTCGAATTGAGTGGAATTGAAGAAGCAGCAATTTCTTTGTTGTGCGTGTGGTGTGTGTGTGTGTGTGTGTGTGTGTGTGTGTGTGCAATTTAACAAAACTGTATTAGAAATGTATTAAAAATGAGGCATCTTTATTGAAATTTTCCAGAATAAATATTCCATCATAATAGAGAGAAAAAGGGACAGACAAAACAAACCATAAACAATAATAATGAATTAAATGCATTTTCCCTCTTTTTTTCTTGACAAAGACCACATAGCAGAGGATCCTGACATGGTTCTGAGTCCGCGGGCAGATCTTCAGTGTGTGGCTACCTGATCTCCTCCGAGGACCCCCGTCAGCATTCAGCACCATCAGCATTTTGAACCTGTTGCTGCCGCCTCCCCTCTGATCCAGATGCTTGTTCCCTTCACTCTTATCTCGCCATGGTCCATGGGTGATGAGTGAATGATGACGATGCTGATGGTGATGGTGGCTGTGGTGGTCTTTACGGTTCAGAAAGAAACCTTTCCGCTGCCCCCTCCCTGTTGTTACTGATGTTGCAGCCCAACCTAGTGTTTCTCTCTGTCTCTGCGGTGAGGAGGACACTGATTGCGGGTATTTATACCAGTGGGTGGACAAAAGAAGCCTTCCTATTCATTTTGCCTAGATAGGAGGATCACGTGCACGTTACAAAGGGGGCGGTGTGCTTGGACGGTCCCAGTGACTACAGTCAGAGCTCAGCTGGGGGCTCAGGGCACCTCTCCTCTCCTCTCCTCTCCTCTCCTCTCCTCTCCTCTCCTCTCCTCTCCTCTTGTTTGCCTTCTCTCCTGTTTTATTATACTTAATCAAAAGTTGCTCCTCACTGGACAAACTGAGTCCACTCTGGCACTAGGAGCTCTGGGGCCACATGGCAGCATGTGGACGGCAGCAGAAAGGTTCACAGCTGGTTTTGTGCTGCGTAACACATAATTCTTTTGTGCTTGTTGTATATTTCATTTAATCTGTGAAAATAGTTCACAAATAATTTGATGGAATTTACTGAAATGTAAAAATTTTATACTCTGAAATTCTAAATGACTTAAAATAGAATTTCTTGTACATGGATAAAAAAAATGTGTGAGAAATCTAATATTTTGAAGATGAAGAGCAGAGCAATATTCTCGGACACATTTAAACTGGTGGATTTATGAAGTGAATGAAGTAGATCCTCAAGGCTGTTGTTAAATGAGAATATTAGCAGGACTCTTTAAATGGAGTCATTATTGTCTGCAGCTGTTGAGAACTCTCCACAGTCTGAAGAGCCTGTTTTGTGGAGGTGGAGTGGAGGAATGGACCAGCAAGAATAAGTGGAGTTAGCTGAAGATGCTCTTCTTCTGACCATCCATCCATCCGTCCGTCCGTCCGTCCATCCATCCATCCATCCATCCATCCATAGAAGAGTATAAATGTGTATTCATGGCCTCATTGTTGGCTTACCAAAAGAGCCCCCCCCCCCCCCTCATGAAGGTGCAGCCAGAGCAAAGAAAAGGTCTGGTTGGCTTTGCTCTCTTGGTAGCATTTGAAATTGTAAAGCTTTGAATACCAATTGCTTGAACTGGACATATGTGAATCCGCTGTAAGCCTACTAATCCTGTCCCCAAGTGTTTCTTTGTGTGCAGGGCAGCCTCGCACACCCCAGAGAAGGTCTTGGTAATCCGGCCAGTGTGGAGGGAGAGAATGAAGGGACAGAGGCCTGTTCAGTGAAGGTGTGTGAGCATGGGGGTGTGTGTCAGGTATAAATGACTGCAGGAACACTTGCTTTTCTATCTGCACCGTTTGCTTTTTCTATCTGGATGTCGAATGTTTCTGAACATGTTTGAGCCCCCCCAGCTCCACCCCACCAGGACTGTGGTCTTCCTGGAGCTGCGCATTCATCCTTCTCCACACTGCTGTCGCAGCAGGTTCCTCCTAGTGTGCTCTTTTCACCACGTAAGCTCCTCCGTTTCTTTCATTTTCTCCATTTGTGTCTGATTTTAGTTTTCTAACTCCCTCCTCCCCCTTCTCTTCTTTTCCTTCCACTTATTCTTCTCCATCACATTCCCCTTTCAATCACTCAATCAATCAATCAATCAATCAATCAATCAATCAATCAATCTTTATGTATATAGCGTCCTACAATGAAAATTGTTTCAAGGCGCTTTCCAGAATCCCAGGGCCTAACCCCCAACAAGCAACAGTGGCAAGGGAAAACTCCCCTTTAACAGGAAGAAACCTTGAGCAGGATCAGGCTCATGTAGGGGACCCTCCTGCTGATGGACAGCTGGGGAGAGAGAGAGGAGAAGGGGAAGGACAGGTAGAGGAGAGAATAGGCAGAGATCATGCAAATACGTTATTATATTAATTATAATAAACCGGTAGAGTTGAGTGGGTCAGCAGGTTTGGAGGTCAGTAGGTCACTGTACAGCTCTGGAGGCGGCGATACCTGTTGATGAATACAGAAGGGGGGAGAAACAGAAAACTACACAAGAAATAACATTGCTGGTCTACTTGGTGAGGATGAGAGGAGAGGAGAGGAGAGGAGAGGAGAGGAGAGGAGAGGAGAGGAGAGGAGAGGAGAGGAGAGGAGAGGAGAGGAGAGGAGAGGAGAGGAGAGGAGAACATGACCTAGCAGGGTGACAGAGGCCTGTCAGGTGATCATGTTTCTGGACCACGGCAGCCTTGGCCTATAACAGCATAACTAAAATGTTAACCTAATAAGTAGACGACCCCCTAAGTATGATCATTTTTCTGTCTATGATAATAACTGCAACTACAGAATCAGTGATAATAAGCTTTTTCAAAGAGGTTGGTTATAAGTCTAATCTTAAAAGTAGAGATGAGTCAGAGAGTGGAGCATTCTGTTGGTTGTTCCACATGTCTTCATCAAGAATTAAGAACATTTGATGCAAATGGTGAATTCAACATAGAGATTCTTGGATAAATGAAATCAGTGCATCCACAGAGATAAGTCCATCCTGCTTTCTGTATGTCCAGAATGGTCCACGCTCCCCTCTGTGTGTCCAGAATGGTCCACGCTCCCCTCTGTGTGTCCAGAATGGTTCACGTTCTCATCAGTTTGTCCACCCTGGGTGGGCCAGATCAGCAGCCCCTCTCTAACAAGCTCGGGGGCAGTAAACAGTCAATGGAGGCGTCGCTCCAGCAGTATGTGAAGACACAAGCTGACAGAAGCTGCAACACAAAATGTGTCACTTGAACATCTCAGCTGAAAGACACACAAGGGACAATACAAGGCCCAAGGTCAAGGTCACAGCTCCAAGTATCAAGGTCGTATTTAATCTGAAAACACTAACAAAAAAAATACCCTGATCCAACACAATCAGCTCCAATTTCAACTTTTAAAAAGTTCAAAGATCCAAAAATGTTGCTGTAACTTTTTTACAAACTCAGTTTTCTTTGGATAAATTCTGCACTGAAGCAAATATCAGAACGATTTCTGTTTGGTGGGAAGTAAACAAACCTTGAAATAATAGCGAGCCTTTAATTAAGCAGATGATCAAACAATTAAAAGCTTGCTAATTACAGACCTGACAACCGTCGCCGCCTACATGAATATGGAGGTTCTAATTAATATTTGTGGGGCTGTTTTGTTCTCAGAAGATTTGAGCTTTAATTAGGCAAAAACAAGTTAAATTAACATTTCAGTAATGAAGAAACACCTTCATGCTCATGCTTTGTCTCTCTGAACTGACTCTGATACAAATGTGACATATCAAAGATGTTGATAATGAGTTTTATCTAACGCAGAGTTGGCTGCTGTGAATTCTGCACACCTGGTGGAGATGTTTGCACCATCGTTGTCTCTTTTACTCAAGTTTAAAATCACAGGGTCCAGGTTTATTGGCATCAAGAGCTCAAAAGTGCAGATTCAACATAAGATCTGACACCCTTCATTCAAAATAAACATTTCTGGAGGTCACACAATCCATAAAGTCAATTACAAATCAAATCAAATCAAATCAAATCAATCTTTATTTATATGGCACTTTTCATACGCTAGGTAGCACAAAGTGCCTCACAAAGGATAAAAACAGCAAAGAGAACAACAGAATTAAGAAAAGGACAGACACACACACATGCATACAACACACTTACACACACACCCACACACATAAGCAAGCTGAGGCAAGCTGAGACATGGCTGGGCACCGAGACCTGAGGCGAAGGAGACGCCACCTTTGGAGGCCCACCAGGCCGAGGGAGGTCACGGTCCGTGACCACAGGTGGTACCGCCACAAAGACCACCCCGACCCGGACAGACCGGAGGCTTCACACCAAAGCACAGAGCCCCCTAACCACCCAGGCCAGGGTCGACAATGGGACAGCACCTCCAGCGGTAGACCGGAAACATCTCCCAGCCTGGCAGGCCCCCATGAGGAAACACCATGAGGAGACACTGGAGCTAAAGACCGAAGGACTGAAACAGTAAATGGGATAAAAGGTATAAAGACTAAAAACTGGGAATAAGAACTGAGGGAGTAAAACAGTACTAAGACTAAAACAGACTAAAACAGTAAATGGGATAAAAGGTGTAAAGACTAAAAACTGGGAATAAGAACTGAGGGAGTAAAACAGTACTAAGACTAAAACAGACTAAAACAGTAAATGAGATGAAAGGTGTAAAGAATAAAAACTGAGAGACTAAGAACTGAGGGAGTAAAACAGTAAAAGTGTCAAGTAAAGTAAGGATAAGACATAAATTTAAAATAATCAGAAAATCAATTAAAGGCTTGATTAAAAAGGTGTGTCTTGAGCCTCTTTTTAAAAATCTCAACAGTCTCTGCGGCCCTGAGGTTCTCCGGCAGGCTGTTCCACAGTCGGGGACCATAATAACTGAAGGCCGCTTCCCCGTGCGTTTTAGTGCTTACATGTGGAATGGTTAAAAGGCCGGTGTCGCAGGACCTCAGAGTCCGCGAGGGATGATAGAATAAAAGCAGGTCAGATAAATAAGTCGGGCCAAGACCATTAAGACATTTAAAAACTAATAAAAGAACCTTAAAATCGATCCTGAAACGCACGGGTAGCCAATGCAGCGATTCTAAAACTGGTGTGATGTGCTCCCGCCCTCTGGTCCTCGTCAGCACTCGTGCAGCTGAGTTTTGTAGTAATTGTAGGTTTGTGATGCTCTTTTTTGGAAGACAAGTACAAAAGGTCCAGAAAAATGACACTCTGATGGAGGTCTGTGGAACAGACAGAAGATGCAGACAAGTCTGTCCTCGGGATGCACATATTCACAAACCCAGCATCCCCAACAGATTTGTGTGTGGAACTGATGGGATGACAAATACATTCCACTGGAGGAGCGCTGACGTCCTCAGGGTGACTGTCAGACAAACTATCAAATTAATAACCAGCCATGAAAAAGACCTTCACTCAGCTCTGTTGCTGTTCCTTCCATCTCTCAGTCAATCGCTCAGATCTGCAATTAATTTTTGAATCTTTAAAAATTAGATTTAAAAGGAAAAATGATATTTTGGGATATTCCAACACCAACTTCAGCTGTTATTTGTGTCTCAAACATGTATCACATTGATCACAGTGTCACTTTCTGACCCCCCACCAAGAGCCCTCACTCACCCCGACCCCACCCGCTGTTCGTCAACACCTTTCTCTGCCTGTCCATCACACAGGAAGAGCTCCTTTGCCCCTGTTTCTGTTATCAAGCCTCCTCCTCTCTGACTGCTGGGGGGTTGGTTGGGGCACCATGGGCTGGTCATCCCGTTAGAGGCCTATTTACGGTCCCAGAGTTCTCTGCTGGGACCTACTGGGAGAATTCCATATCAATACCTTGTCTGTTTAGCCCCCCAGTCAGGCTGCCTGCCCCGCACAAACTGCTCCGCATGAGTCTCCTGTCAGCACAGGGAGGACGGGGCTGTGGTGAGACTGCCAACCTCCTGTCAGTCCTCCTGTTGCATCCATGCGCCAAAGAAGACAATGGACATTAGAAAAGGCACACTTCCATGTCCTGTTGGTGTCTTTCAATACAATCAGATGTGTCTTTGCTCACATCTGGCCTGCAGAGTTTGCAGTGTGTCACTTCCTCTCAACAAGACTTGTGAAAAGATGGTGAAGAAAAAGAGGAAAAGACATCGTTGTTGCTGTGAAATATGACAACGGACTCACTGACGCTTTTCGTGGACATTAAGTGATTCTGGGCATTCCATCAGGTTTAAAAAGGGAAATAAAATACATTATTTGAATAATTCAATCAGAGCCGGTCCTCTGTCCCGTCCATCACATCAGTGTGAAGGTGAAAACAAACATGTCGTGTGCGTCCATCTGTCTTGATGTTTGCAGAGAATAGAGGTCTGTTTCCTCATTAGCAGCTTATTAACAGCCCTGGCCCAGCAGCAAGCACTCTTCCTGGAGGAGCGGGGACCTGGGGGGCATCTGAATGCCACAAAGAGCTTTGTTTCCAGGTCTGGCCTCTGAGACTGACCCCCTGTCCAGGCCTGTCCAGGGGACACTATGTTATTCATGGAGAGGATGAGGAGAGCTGGAGGAGAGAGAAGGAGGAAAGAAGGCTGGAGTGGAGAAGAGATGGAAAAGTGAAGCTGACTGGAGGTCGTCCATCAAAGCTGCTGTCAATTTTCATCCCTCCTGTGGAGATGATGGAGGAAAGAGATGGTGGAAAAACTGAGAGAACTGAGAGTCAAAGAGAGATTAAAGTCTGGCTGCAAACATAGATTCACTGATGTTTATTACATTTCAGGACTGGATTCTAAATCAATTGTTTCAAAATACAAAACAACAGAGTTGAGAGAAACCTGAGGAGAAGAGGAGGAAGAGGAGGAGAAACTTGAAGAGAAGGAGAGGAGAAGAAACATGAGGAAAAGAGGAGAAGATTCATGAATCAAAAAGACATGGAGGAGGAGAACCATGAGGAGAAAGAGCTCCTCTAACAGCTGGAAACAAACATCTCCTCAACAAAAGTTCTTCAAAGGTTTGTGAAATCAGTGTGATCACCTGAGGGTCTGAATAATTAACATGTTGAAAGTTTCTGGCACAAAGCAACAACAAAAGCCATCAAATATTTTATCAGAGGAGGAAACTCTGTGTCTCCATGTTTATTTAGATCCACCATCGTATTTTTTAGATTGTGGTTGAGAGAAACATCACAGAAAGCCTGAATGCGACCCTGATTTGGTCATTTCTTAGGTACAGTAAATTCAAATGCTGAAAGCATCATAAATATCTTTAGAAGTTTGATTCACTCCAAAATGAACCACAAGGATGTGAAAAAGATAAGGTTTTAGGTTAGAATGGTCAAAACGAGGAACTTTGATACTGAAGGTTGAAGGACATTGATAATGAGAATATTGACTGATTTTACACAAGGAAATGAACAGAGATCTTTTCGTTGATATCATCTGTTTGTTCATTTGTTCACCTCCTCCCTTCACTCAACTTTTCCTTTTCTTCTGACATGTTACAGCCACTAGGGAGCGCTTTCTGGTAGCCTCTACATGATGTTTTGTGGGTCCTGCTTCTTTGGCTGTTGTTCTTCAAGAGGACAATCATGTGTGTTTACCTCATTAATAGTAATTTGATTTGACTTCTTGTTGCTTTATGCTCCTGTTGTATAATTATTATCAGCCCCCCCCCTATCATTCTTTCTTGGCCTGGAGGCGCCAGCGGCACCCTGTCCCGTGCAGCCTCCTGCCGTCCCACTGAGGACCATGAAATTGGCATGATTAATAATTATAATTATTGGTAAACGTGCCAGCTGCTCTGTGGCAATGGGCACCTCTGATTTATGATGCTGTAAATGCAAACAGTCAATGTCCATATTCAGAGAAGAGAGGAGGGGAGACAGAGGCAGAGGGGAGTTCTGGAAGCCTGCCCTCAAAATATGATTTCATCTCACAAGCCAGTAGCTCTGTCCTACAGGCATTGTCCTCAGTCCCCCCCCTCCTGCTTCCAGCCATTTGTCACTCGTTGCTTCTCACCTAGTCTGAGCTCCATGGAACATTTGGGTTTGATCTCAGTGGGCTTCAAAGGGGTCTGGGGCCACGGGGTTTCAAGCATTGTTAACACAGACTGTCGGCTTTATGGACAGCCGATCGTTAGCATTGTGCTACCATATTATCATCGGCTTTAGCTCTTAGTCTTCATGTCTTATGTCCACAAAGCTGCAGTGCAGGGGTTAAAGACAATTAATTATCTGGAGAAAAGTCGGACAAGTTTTCCCTGCAGCATAAATCATCAGTATAACCCTGAAAACCAGCCAATGTTTAGCACTTTTAGTTGTTTGTGTGTGTGTGTGTGTGTGTGTGTGTGTGCTTGCATAGTACAGCTTCATGGGTTGGTCATCACATTCTCCAGGTCTGTTGATGTTTCTATCACTGACAGAACAAGACTAAAGATTACCTCACTCATTAATCAATATCATCATGGAAGCTTGAGTATCACAGCTACAGTACGTACCCCCCCCCCCCCACACACACACACACACACACACACACATTAATCTGTTCTCACAGACAAAGTAGTTGTGACAGCTACTGGCCACCAACCCGTCCACAGCCTAATCTCATTTGGTTCCTTCTGGCATCTGGGCCTGCTCAGCTGAGGGACGCTCAATGATGGAGTGAAGAAGACAAGGCATTCATGCGTATAATAGATGTCTAAATCAGCTGGCCCCAACCAGCAGGTCCTCTTGTTCTTAATGCTCTGGAAGAATACAGAAAACTGCATCAGAATCATTCCTGTTAAGAGGAAATGGTGGGAGACACAGATGAACTGAAACATGTTTGAGCAATGTTTCACATCTGATTGGTTATACGAGGCTGCAGCCACTAGTAGACAAACACGTTGGCCATGTGGCTGGTTGGCAGTCAGTCAGTGACTCTCTCCAGACCTGTCTGTCTGTGTCCAGGCTGCTGCAGGCCTGGCCTGTCCTGTCTGAGCCTGCAGCGCACCGTTGTACCTGTCAGTGTTGTGCAGATGGGCTCCGACTCCCCAGGTACCTGGACTAAATACCCGTCATTAATCACCACATAAAGCCTCCCCGGTGGGAGACGCCCCAGGTTAGAGCACATGAAGGAATAAATTGGCTGAAAAATGACTGTGGAAGAATGAACCTCCCTGAGGAGAGGAGAGGAGAGGAGAGGAGAGGAGAGGAGAGGAGAGGAGAGGAGAGGAGAGGAGAGGAGAGGAGAGGAGAGGAGAGGAGAGGAGAGGAGAGGAGAGGAGAGGAGAGGAGAGGAGAGGAGAGACAAGATGCCTTTAACAGTAGAAGAGAATGAAAGATTTAAAATGTGAGGCGTTTGTCTCTAAACTTGCAGCCAGTATAAAATAATCCAGATGAATCTTCCAGTGATCCACCTGGGTCAGAAACAATATGGCTTCAGGGCTGAAACTGATTTAGGAGCCAATAACATCAAAAAGGTAATTCGGGGCATCGACCGCTGGAATCAGGAGCCTGTCAGTAAAAGAGAAACCTGTCTTCTTTTAGCAATTAATCAATCAATCAATCACTCCATCATCCATCATATACAGACACATACAGACACTTTTCATTTAAGAAAACAGAATAAAAAGACTAAAACAGAAAATTGAGAGGAGAAACTGAGGAAGTTTAAAGTAGAAGAAAGCTTGACGAGGTGAATGACATGATGGAGGTGACTGGCTGGTTCCTGTCCTCCATGACTGTCCTGTCTAATGATTAATGACCAGGCTGGGTCAGTCATTGCACCTCTGCTCTTCTCATACTGACACACCTTCACTGCCCATTTTCTCCAGCACCTCAAGACCTGACAGACCTCAGTCCATCTGAATACAGCAGAGATGTTTCATCTGTCCTGATCAAGATGATCCAAACATACGGAGAAACAGGTTATTACCTCGTTGAGAAAGAGGAGCTTGGTGAAATTGCAGGTTCTGCTGGTCTATTCTTCTTCTCCCATCAGCAGAGTGGTTGGTGTCAGTGGGAGATGGCCTGACAATGGAGCTGATTCCCTCTGATCTCTGCTCCTGCTATTGTGGCTGCTGATATTATTAATGTTCATCTCACGGCCTTTGCCTCGCTGTTTCTGCATGACTGTCTTTTCCTCTCAGCTGGACTTTTTCTTTTCTCTCTGTCACACTTCATCTCTGCTGTATTCTCATTGTGGAACCACAAACAGATAAAGAAATACAGCAGATCAAAGTAAACATATGTCAGGAAGCCCCATGAGGTCCCATTTTTCCAAGTTTTAATGCTGTATAAGATCCAGAGTATTGCCGATGCTGACAGTATGTGAAGCTGCAGACTGATAGTGACATGTAAGGCTTCCTTCTCTGCAGATTCATAGTAATTATTAACCCTGAGGGATTGTCCTGCTGTCCTCTGGTCCTCTTTGACGGCTGAGAGTCCCTCAGGTCAGGTCAGGATGAGACAATAAAAGGAGAAAAAAACAATGTGACACAGATCCAAGAACGACAATTAAGTTGGAAGAATATTTTCAAGCCATGACTCAGAGTAAACATTTAGTCATTTTTTTCCTTGGTTAATTGTTGCAGCTCCAACAGTCAGAGGGTAGCCATTAAGCAAACAGAAAGAAATGTCCTGTTTTAACATTTTATTGATAATTAACGAGTTCTGTCCATGAACAATGTTGGTGCAGTGGTTGGCACAAATTTTATATTTAAGGTTGAATGGAGCCCCCTCCCCCTTCCACACACACACACACACACACACACACACACACACACACACACACACACGCACACACACACACACACACACACACACACACACAAACAATGGTTTCTGTAATTTACTGAATGACGATTTTGATTGCAAAACACAATGAACACACACACACACAGCCGGACCCCCAGTGTTTAATATAACCTGGGAGAATTGATTTTTAATGATGGGAAGAGCAGAGTGTGAACATTCTCTACATAAAACCCACCAACTCAAACTAAATTTATATGACTGCTGTGGCCTAGAGAGCCTTTGTGTGACAGTTCACAATACATATCCTGAAGTTATTTGGGATTTCTGGGGAAAGAATTGTGCTGATCTGGCTCTTTATCATATTGGACTGGCCTGTTCTGGCGCTGAGGTAGTGAATGAGCCCCCAGAGGCCCAGACACTGGAGGGTGGTCTGACACAGGAAGGTTAAATGTGATTCATCCTGGATGCTTTCAAAGAAACATTCTGTTCAAAAATAACTTATGTGGCTTTAAGGGTTTCATGTGGTCCATAACTTGACAATACTGGCGCAGTGAGGCTCAAGGTTGTCCCAGGACTGAACTTCATGCTTGAGCGTCCAACTGTCACAACATCACTTGCTTCCGGTGGATTTATTGAGGATTCTTCAAAGGAACGGCCAGACAAGAGGTGTGACACACAACACAATGACCCTGCAAATGATTCTAGTTATTAAGGATTTGGTTTCAATAAAAGTGGCTTATGTTTGTTTGTTGAGACTCTCCCCTCCGTTCTCCCAGAGCCTGTGAAACATTTGTCCAATCATCAGATCAATATCTTCGAACTGCTCGTGGGGGGCAGTGTGGTGTTTAGTCGTGCACGGACTCTCCTCATTAATGGACTTTTGGGGTTATTCTTCATTCTGCTGAGCAAAGCTGCACTGACCACAAGCATTGCCGCATGTCTCATCTTTTTTCCTCTTTATAGAGGTAAAAAATATTCTGAAATTTGTATATTTATTTACAGTTAATGTTCTACATTTAAAATGTAACGTCAAATGTATTTATTTATGCAACGTATTTATCTGATTTTTAGAATGGGTAGAAAGCACGCGGGTTTTCTCTGCGTTGCGGGCGGGCCTGTAATGGCACCAGCTGTGAAATTTTCAGTTACATTGCCAAAGCAATCGGTCATTTTGGCTTCGGTACATTTAATATTGGTTAATAATTAGTTTTTGGGATAAACTCACTAGTGTTTGAAGCAAATGTATTTGTGTTGTTTAACTGGAAATATTTCATTAATGTTTGCAAGTCTTCAGCTCATGCGTTTATGTCAAAAGGACATTCTCTAAAAGCAAGATGCTATATTTTCTATCATTTTCACTATGAAGGTGAAAGGGGACGTATTGGTACAGTGGTAGACTGAATACAGAATTATTCTGAATGGGAGAAATGTGTTTATTTGAAACAGAAAGTAATGATATTGTAACTATTTCATGTATTTGGTGGTGGTTTTGACAGTATGGATATCAGCATTATAATTAAAGATTCCGCTGAGTGAAGCTGCACTGACCACAAGCATTGCCTGTCTCATCTTTTTCCTGTTTATACAGGACTCTGATCTGTTTATGGGTTCTCCACCTGAAACCTGTTACATTAGAATCTGTCTGTATCAGTACTGATGTTCCCAGTTTTTTCTGTAGTTTTTCCTTTCTGCCTCTGTCTTCCCTCCTTCTCCTGTCTCCCCTCTTCACCTTCATTACCCTCATGTGTCTCAGCTGTGCCTGATTGTCATCTCTTACCTTCTCCTGTATTTAAACCCTCCATTCCTCTCTTTCTGTACCAGACTGTCTTTTTCTTTTAAAGCCTCCAGAGATTTTCTTTGAGTTTTGTTTTTTGTGTTTGGGATCTTTTTAATAATTTGGATTTATTTGCCTCTTATGACTGTCTGCTGCTGCCAACTGAGAATTAGAAGGTTAAAAGTTTGACTTGTCTGTCCTGGATTCCACATTTGAGTCCAGTCAAATTAGCTCTGCTTATTTTTCAAGAAAAGATTGGGGAGGAAGAAAGGAGCTGAAACTGGGAGCTCATTGAAGGAGACTTTCAATATCGCTGATGAGAGGAAACTCGCTCATCTCCTCTCTGAAGACTTTTTCAAAATATTCATTCTGTGACACTGTCAGATGATTCTTCCAGTCACCTGCAACACCTGTTTATGCACAGAAAAGTCACAGAATTACAGGTAGCAGTGTGTTTGTGTCTAGATATAAAGTCTAATATGCTATCATATGATGAATCAGAGAAGAAAACCAACCTTTCCTCATGGTTGCTGTGGTGTAAACAGTGGTTTCAACCAAGTCTTTGTAGTTTGCTTTGGGGTTAATCTTCATGCTCTTGAATGTTGATGCTTCCACAACATGATCAATGGCTTCATCTGTCAATTCTTCTCCCAGGAAAGCACAGATCTTCACAACTTCCCCTCTCAGATCCTGTCAAAATGTTTCAGGACTATTTTCATCCAACTTTAATTCCCGCTTTTATGAGGTGAAACCAAATGATGAAAACATTCCACACCTTCAACATGTCCTCATACCGAACAATGTGGATCTTTAGCTGCTCCTGAGCGGCCACGTATTGTTTGACATGAGCAAACCACGATCCAACAAATTCTGCTCAAGAACAATGTAGATTAAACATAACTGATTACATACAGACGTGTGGAGTTAGTGAAACACAGGGACTTACGTTTGCCATCCATGAACTGTTTAAAGAACACCTCAAAGCTTGTAGGAGAATCCATCAAAACCCAACTGTGGGCAAAGTGATACAGGGACACCAGGACATCTTTGGGGTTCCTCAAAACATACACGACCTAAAGGAAATCATTAACTTCTGTTGTTAGCAGTAATTCAAGTGATGGTTGACAAGAGCACTTAATATCACCTTGATTTGCTTCTCCTTGACTCCATGGGGCAACAGCTCAGGAAACAAATGTGTGCGTACAACCCGAGGTTCTTTCCTGTCTCTGAATGGGTCATCAACAGTTCTTCCCTCCAAATAGGGAATTTGGGCCCTGTTGGTGACGTCTTCAGCCCATCCAGGGTGTGAAGCCTCCATGATCTGAGACAGAATCTGCTGCATCCACACTGTGCCTACAGAAAAAATGAATTTTCTTCCTCACTGTACATTTACCTGGATTTAGACGGCACTCTAAAGCTGTAAAGGGAACCAACACCTGTCCAGTGTTTGGGCACCTGTTGGTTTGGCATCTTTGACAGAAGTAGAGAAACTAGATAATTCACTTAACCACCTTTCCTGATCATGTCAGATGGATTACAAACAATAGTTGATAAAAATGCAATTCAATGCCATTTAATTACCCAGGTATCATAGTTTCATTCTATAGTCATTTCCTGCAACCTGTGCAGTGCCACTATCATGACGTGCACACAGTCCAGATGTTGTTCCACCACATCCTGCAGAGTTTGTGGTGTTTGTCCAGTCAGTTGTCAACCAGACATTATACAAGTCTCTATGTGTGGTGTACTGTTGAAAAAGTATGTTCCCAGCACATTTATACGAGCAACATTACTTTTCTACTGACTCTCTTAGACAAAATAAAGTTTTTAATGCAGGAATGAGCTGACCTGATTTAGGGAAGGTTATGATGAAGACGTCAGTAGGACGGATCTCAAAGTCCTTCAGGGCATCAATGTCCTTGGGTCGCAGTTTTTCTTTGACTGGAAAGTTCATCCCTTTGTACCTGAATAGGTCCGAGGTGATCATGTCCAGAGAGTCCATGTGTGCTGAAAAAAAATGACATCTTGTACTTTTGAAAAACTACTAATGAAATCCAAATGACGAACGTGACCCGATGCTGAGAACCACTGTCAACACCATCACTCGGCCAGATTTTGAACCTTGACCGATGTTTTCTCTGAGTTATCTTTTTCTTTCTGGTCTGTAAGTTTATTTGAGAAATTATTTAAGTTTAAAATGGTTTTTTTCTTATTTTATTTCAGAAAATGGTGATATTTCTTTACACAGGAAATAAAACCAGAACAAATAATTGAAACACCATTTTTCTTAAAATTACATTCAATGATAAAAAGAAATGATCACAAATGTGTAAAAGTGGTCTGGAATCATGATAACAGATATAAACGAGTTCACTTACATGTTGCCTGGTTCTGTTCTTCAATATCTCTGAGGCATCTCAGTTTGAAACCAACGGTTTACAGTTATCCCTGAAGTGTTGGATTTGTAATTAACTAGGCTTGGTTCCTGCTTAACCTGTACTTGTTGACTGATGAGAATAAGAAGCCAAAGACCTCAGAATTCTTTTAAAGTTCCTGTGCACGATCCTCCTGTATAGAGTTACAACTCTGTGCGGCAACTCTGCCCATTTAATTTTCATTTATTTTTTGGGCAAAACTTAAATAAAAGCACAAAGGTGTTAATTTTATATGAAAAGGAAAACCGAAAATAAAATCTTTACATGATAATCAACCTGGTGTCAGCCTTTGATGTGAACTGCAGATAAAAGAAAACCAGGAGGAAGATATGGAAATATGGGATTCCATCAGCCAGAGAGATTAATGTCACAGACATATAAAGAGGTGCAGAAGCATTTAAAGAAGTGATGCCAGAACTCAGAGAGGAAGTGTGCAAGTAGCATGAAGCATGAAGATGCTTTCAATTAGGGTGAAGTTTCAAAGACAACTTGGTGGACAAAGGTGCAGATCCTCCTCACAGGATCTAACCGTGGAACCAGGAACTGCATTAGCATCTCAATACATAATGCATAATCAGCACCGCCGTTATCATGATCATAAAACGTGAAAATCATATCGAGGCACAGTTGAGAGTAGAGGGCTTGCCTTTACCAAGCCCATGCACTGGTCCCTCTGGTTAAAGATTCCCCAGAGGAATTCGCTGATCTGTCTGCCCGACTGTCTGCCATCCCACCCGAATACCTGCACCTTAGGGCAGTGTTTAGTAAATCTTGAGCCATTGCTTTGCTGCCTAACCGCCCATACGACTGTGTCCATGTATCGTTTACTGGGGCCTAAATGACATCACGCTGAAGGATCGATACCGTCTGATGCTCATGTCCACAGCTATTGAGCTACTCCATGGTTCCTCCATCTTTTGCAAATTGGACCTCCGTAATGACTACCACCTTGTTCGAATAAGGGAAGGAGATGAATGGAAGATAAAGTTTACTACCCCGACAGGTCACTACAAGTATCTTGTGATGCCCTTCAGCCTAACTAATGCACATGCAGTTTTCCAGGCACTGGTCAATGACGTCGTGAGGGATATGATAAACAAGTTTGTTTTTATTTACCTTGATGACATTTTGATTTTTTTCCTGGTCAGACGGGCTGGCTCAGTCCTGGACTGCTCTCTGGACTCCATCGAGGAGGTGGGTGAGAGGAGGATGTTAGCCAAGCTGACATCAATTATGGACACCCCCTCTCACCCCCTACATGAGACTGTGGGGGCCTTGAGCGGCTCCTTCAGCAGCAGACTGTTACACCCATGGTGTAAAAGGGAACGTTACCGCAGGTCATTCATCCCAACTGCCGTCAGATTGTTCAACATGCAGGGTTGGCATATTTGCACTAACTAATCATCCTACCTCTGGAATGTCTTATTTGCACATCTTATTTGCACCTTATTTTTCTTCACACTGTCCAACACTCCTCCTGTACATAATTTTTAATTTCTGTATATACTGTACAATGTACATAGCAATGTACATAATATAAGAGTCTTTTTTTTTTTTTTCTCTTTTAGTACTTCTCTGTATTGTACACCACGGGCTACCGCTGTAACGTGCAATTTCCCCGATGTGGGATCAATAAAGTCTTTTATCCTTTATCCTTATCCTTACCAAATATAGTTCAGAGTATAGAATTTATTTTTATCTTGTCAAATTTTGATATATGTGTACAAAAAACTGGACTTTGGGAAATGTGGAGTGGATCTTCATACTATCAGGCAGACAGAGCTTGAGAGTACCGTAGATGGACTAATGATGCTTTCAACAGGTAAAGGTTCAATAAAACATGGAGAGTTTCCAGGAATTAGAGAGTAAGGGGACATTGCAGGATGAAGGCCAATCAGACTGAGCTGGACAGTACTCTGGACACACAGACTGAGACACAAAGAAGCAGTTAGCTCCATCCGTATCTTCACATTGGGCCTGCCTGACCATCTTTTTGGTGTCCAAGGTAAGAGCAATAATCACGCTGTTTGTACTGAGAAGGGTGTGAGGAGGAGTGCTGGTTACCCTGACCGCATGCAAGCTGGACAGACCTATTAGGGTTAGTATTCCATGAACTCAGGCGATAGCAGATGGGAAAATTGAAATGATTGGGGGGGGAAAAAGAGAGCTGTCCTAACATTTAAGCTCTTAGCATGTTTAGTGTATGCCAAGTTCTTATGGTCAGTCCAGACCACAAATGGTTGCTGGGCCCCTACAGCCAGTGTCTCCCATCCTCTAATGCCATTTTAATGGTCAACTGTTCTCAGTTGCCCAAATCATAATTGCTCTCTGGAGGAGTGAGTCCTCCAGAGATTAAGGCGGAGGTATGCAAGAAATTGGCTTTAGTGATGAACTGTTTACTGGAGTGTAGCTGGACCAGGATTGGAGCTGAGGTGAAAAGAGTCTGAAAATGATGGTTTCTGTAAATTACCGAATGACGATTTTGATTGCAAAACACAGTGAACACACACACACACACCCACACACAGCCAGACACCCAGTGTTTAATATAACCTTGGAGAATTGATTTTTTAATGATGGGAAGAGCAGAGTGTGGACATTGCATAAAACCCACTAACTCAAACTACAGAGCTGTTGAGTGCCAGTGCACAATACATGTCCTGAAGTTATTTGGGATTTGTGGGGAGAGAATTGTGCTGACCTGGCTCTTTAACATATTGGACTGGCCTGTCCTGGAGCTGAGGTGGTGAATGAACCCCCAGAGGCCCAGCCACTGGAGGGTGGCCTGACACAGAAATGTTAAATGTGGTTCACCCTGGATGCTCTCAAAGAAACGTGCTGTTGTAACTATTCCATGTATTTGATGGTGGTTTTGACAGTATTGATATCAGCATACTTCATTAATGTTTGCAAGTCTTCAGCTCATGTGTTTATGTCAAAAGGACATTCTTTAAAAGCAAGATGCTATATTTTCTATCATTTTCATTATGAAGGTGCAAGGGGACGTATTTGTTGTGACTCCTACTCTGGCCCCACCTCCTCCTGGGCAATCAGCTCAACCACCACCACCACCTGGGCCCTCTCCTTCAGCTGCACCCAATCCGCCCAAACGACTCTGCACCCATAAAAGGCCCCTATGCACTCAGGCCAGTGCTTGATCTTACTGATGTTTTTGGCAACACTTCCCGTCGACCCAGCATCTCTCCAGGCTCCCCAGCGACTCCCTGTGTCTCCCTGCGTCTTCCAGCGACTCCCTGCGACTCCCAGCGTCTCCCCCAGCTCCTCTGCAACCTTCCTAGCCCCTCTTCCTCTGACCTCTTCCTCTTCCCCTTCCTCGGACGGATTTCTCCTGGCCTCTGGACACTTGGACTCCCCCACGGACTCTCGCCCCTGGATCTCGAACTTGGTTCGTCTGCCGCATCACGCACCTATAGTTTGTCTCGGCCTCTCTCATTTAGTTTCTTCCCTCCTGTTTCTTTTGCTTCATTAAACCGTCTGAGTTTACTTTTAATTCCCGTGTCTGTCTGCCTTCTTTGGGGTTCCGCCACACTTGACCGCCAGTCCTCTCGAGCTCAACAGAAAGATCAAGCCAAGATGAGTCAAGGTGGAACACCGGGGCAGCCGGGCGGCCCTAGGACCCCCACGTTACCCTCCCCCCTCGAAAGAAGAGTGGAGGCCCACTCTGCCCAGCTCTCCTCCCTTCAGTCGGAGCTAACCAAGGCCTTCCCCACAATCCAGGGGGAGATTTCCGAGCTCCTCCCAGACCACCTCCAGTACCCTGTCCGCCCTCTCCAACCAGATGTCCGCCATGGCAACCGTTTTGGCTTCCATTATTCAGAAGCTAGGCAGCGACCCCGGTGGGGCTGCTCCATCAGAACCATCTCTCCCGCTTTCTCCCCGAGCCGAGCCCAACCTTGCCAGCCCCCGTGTGTTCGGCGGGGATTTCGACCTGGGCAAGGGGTTCCTCCACCAATGTGAGCTGCTCTTCCGCCATCAGCCCTCCAGATTTGTTTCCGACGAGGCCAAGGTTGGATTTATAACCTCCCTCCTGGCCGACAAGGCATTGAGCTGGGCCATAGCTGCCGTCGACCTGGACCCCCGCCTCTCCTCAGACTACAGCGCCTTTCGACGGGAGTTCAAGGCTGTGTTCGAGCATCCCACCTACGGTGAAGACGCCGCGAGTCGTCTGCTCGCTCTCCAGCAGGGGTCACGGTCAGTTGCGGAGTACACCCTTGAGTTCCGCATCCTGGCTGCAGAGAGCCGCTGGGGCGAGACCGCGCTCCGTAGCGCCTATCGACGGGGCCTGAGTGAGGCAATCAAGGACCTGATTGTGAGGGACCGCCCCTCGTCACTCAACGAGCTGATCACCCTCTCGCTCCAGATGGATGAACGACTACGGGAGCGCCGCCAGGAGCGCGCCCAACGTGCGGGTGGTTCTACCCGCCAACTCTCCCACCGCACTTCCTCTGCCCCTGACTTCTCCCTTACCAGCACTGCCGCCCCGCCTCCTCACATCCTCTTGCAATCCCCAGCTCACCCCTCCCCCAGAGTCGGAGAGGAACCCATGCAGATCGGCCGGTCCCGTCTCTCACGGCAGGAGCGGGAGCAAAGACTCCGAGACCAGTTGTGCCTGTACTGCGGAAACAACGGCCACTTCATCCAAGCCTGCCCCGTCTGACCAAAAGGGCCTGCTCACCAGTAGGGGGAGTACTGGTGAGCCGAGCTGTGATTCCCCAACCCACCGAGCAACACAACCGCCTCTTCCCCGCAACCCTCTCCTGGGATAAGGAGTCTATTCCGGTGAGTGTTCTCATTGACTCTGGGGCTGATGAGTCCCTGATGGACTTTTCTCTCGCGCGTCAAGCTGGCATTCCCCTGGTTCCTCTCGATCGCTCCCTGTCCCCCCAGGCGATCGATGGCCGCTCTCTGGGTAACATCACGCATCGCACCATCCCACTCACCCTAACACTCTCGGGTAATCACATAGAGAGTACACCTTTCCTGGTTTTGCACGCCCCCACCGCTCCACTCGTGTTAGGAAGACCGTGGTTGGAAAGGCACGACCCCCACATCTCATGGGCTTCGGGTCGGATCCTCGGGTGGAGCGTGGCCTGTCACGCCAACTGCCTTCGCTCCGCCCCCTCTCCATCCAGTAATCCCAGGGCCGCGCTCACTCCCCCGGATCTCACTGGTGTTCCCCCTATCTACAATGATTTAGCCCCAGTGTTCAGTAAGGACAATGCTCTGTCCCTTCCCCCTCTCCGGCCCTATGATTGCCCCATCGACCTCCTCCCCGGGGCTCCCTACCCCACGGGTCGACTTTACAATCTCTCCATCCCAGAGAAGGAGGTGATGCGCAATTACATCACTGAATCCCTTGCCTCTGGGATCATAAGACCATCGTCATCCCCCTTAGCTGCAGGTTTCTTCTTTGTAGCCAAGAAGGATGGCGGCCTGAGGCCCTGCATCGACTTCCGCAAACTTAACAACATCACCGTTAAGAACAAGTACCCTCTTCCCCTTATGAGTTCCACGTTCGAGCCTCTCACTCATGCCCGGGTGTTCACTAAGTTAGACCTCCGCAACGCTTACCACTTGGTGCGGATCAGGAAAGGGGACGAATGGAAGACCGCCTTCAACACTCACCTCGGGCACTTCGAATACCTGGTCATGCCCTTCGGCCTCTCCAACGCCCCCGCCGTCTTCCAGGAGTTGGTCAACGATGTGCTCCGGGACATGATCAACGTCTTTGTGGTGGTCTACTTGGACGACATCTTGATCTTCTCCCGCACCATGGAGGAGCACCACCAGCATGTTCGCCTGGTCCTACAACGGCTTTTGGAGAACCGACTATTCATCAAAGCTGAGAAGTGCGTCTTCCACTCCGCCTCAGTGGGGTACCTCGGCTACATCGTGGAGGAGGGGCGGGTGCGCGCAGATCCGGCCAAGATCCAGGCTGTGGTAGAGTGGCCACGCCCCACCGACCGCACTCAGCTTCGCCGGTTCCTTGGGTTCGCCGGGTTCATCCGGCGGTTCATCAAAGGGTTCAGTCAAGTGGCTGCCCCTCTCTCCGCTCTCACCTCCACCTCGCGCCCTTTCGCCTGGACACCGGAGGCTGAGACCGCCTTCTCGGCCCTCAAGGACAGGTTCACGACGGCTCCGGTGCTCGCCCATCCAGACCCCGCTCGGCAGTTCATCGTCGAGGTCGATGCTTCGGACGCGGGCATCGGGGCAGTCCTCTCCCAGCGGTCCGAGGCAGACCAGAAGATTCACCCATGTGCCTACTTTTCCCGCCGTTTTGATCCGGCTGAACGAAATTACGATGTGGGCAACAGGGAACTTCTGGCGGTCTATTGAGCCTTGGTGGAGTGGAGACACTGGCTGGAGCAAAGCACCCGTTCCTTGTGTGGTCGGACCATAAGAACTTGACCTATGTGAGAACGGCCAAGAGACTCAATCCCAGACAGGGCCGCTGGGCTCTCTTCTTCAGTCGGTTTGATTTCACCCTCACTTTCCGTCCTGGTTCCAAGAATATCCGGGCTGATGCCCTCTCCCGCCAGTTTCCGGAGGAATTCCCCAGCGCCCCCAGGGACCCTGACACCATCGTTCCCCCGGCCCGGGTCATAGGGGTCATCTCCTGGCCGATCGAGACGGCCGTCGAGCAAGCCCAGAGAGACGAGCCAGATCCTGGGAACGGGCCTCAGGGCCGAATGTTCGTGCCTTCCTCCGTCCGGCCGCAGGTGCTAGAGTGGGGCCACTCCAGTTGTTTCGCCTGCCATCCTGGCGTGCGTCGGACGGCGGAGTTTGTGCAGCGGCGCTTCTGGTGGCCCAACCTCCAAGAGGATGTTCGGGAGTTTGTGGGCGCCTGCACGGTCTGTGCCCGCAGCAAGGCCTCCCATCGCTCGCCAGCAGGCCTTCTGCACCCCCTTCCCGTCCCCAGTCGACCCTGGTCTCACGTAGCCCTGGATTTTGTGACGGGCCTCGCCGTCTCGCAGGGGAACGACACCATCCTGACCATTGTGGACCGCTTCTCCAAGGGGGTCCACTTTGTCGCCCTCCCCAAACTCCCTTCTGCTGCAGAAACAGCTGAACTCCTGGTCTCCCACGTTGTACGTCTCCATGGGATCCCCCTTGACGTGGTCTCTGACCGTGGCCCCCAATTCACTTCTAGGGTGTGGCAGGCCTTCTGCAAGGGGATTGGGGCCACGGTCAGCCTGTCCTCTGGGTACCACCCCCAGTCCAACGGACAAGCCGAACGGGCCAACCAGGCTTTGGAGGCGGCCCTGCGCTGCGTGACCACCAGCAATCCTGCCTCCTGGTCCAAGTTCCTGCCGTGGGTGGAATACTCCCTCAACGCCATGGAGAGCTCTGCTACTGGTATGTCCCCCTTTCAATGTTTCCTGGACTACCAACCCCCTCTGTTCCCCCAGCAGGAGCTGGAGATCGCAGTGCCGTCTACCAGGGCCCATCTCCGCCGATGTAGGCGCATCTGGAAGACTGCCCGCAAAGCCATCTTGCGGGCCACTGAGCAGTCCCGGCGTTCGGCCAACCGGCGAAGGAGGCCGGCCCCTGCTTACCGGCCTGGCCAGAAGGTCTGGCTGTTGGCCCGGGACCTGCACCTCCAGACCTCGCAGACTTCCTCCAGAAAGCTGAACCCCCGCTACATCGGTCCATACACCATCTGCAGCATCATCAACCCCTCTGCAGTCCGTTTGGATCTCCCTGCCGCCCTCAAGGTTCACCCGGTCTTCCACGTCTCGCTCATTAAACCCTTCTCCACCAGCCCCCTGTCCCCTCCTGCTCCGACTCCACCTCCCCCACAGGTCCTGTCGGACGGAGAGCCGGTGTGGAGCGTTAACAAGCTGCTGGCGGTCCGCCGACGGGGAAGGGGCTTCCAGTACCTGGTGGATTGGGTGGGTTACGGCCCCGAAGACCGGAGCTGGGTGCCCCCATCCTATCTCGCTGACCCCTCCCTCCTCGAAGACTTCTACCGAGAGCACCCGGATGCTCCTGGGCGGTCGTCCGGTGCCTCCCGTAAGGGGGGGGGTACTGTTGTGACTCCTACTCTGGCCCCACCTCCTCCTGGGCAATCAGCTCAACCACCACCACCTGGGCCCTCTCCTTCAGCTGCACCCAATCCCCCCAAACGACTCTGCACCCATAAAAGGCCCCTATGCACTCAGGCCAGTGCTTGATCTTACTGATGTTTTTGGCAACACTTCCCGTCGACCCAGCATCTCTCCAGGCTCCCCAGCGACTCCCTGCGTCTCCCTGCGTCTTCCAGCGACTCCCAGCGTCTCACCCAGCTCCTCTGCAACCTTCCTAGCCCCTCTTCCTCTGACCTCTTCCTCTTCCCCTTCCTCGGACGGATTTCTCCTGGCCTCTGGACACTTGGACTCCCCCACGGACTCTCGCCCCTGGATCTCGAACTTGGTTCGTCTGCCGCATCACGCACCTATAGTTTGTCTCGGCCTCTCTCATTTAGTTTCTTCCCTCCTGTTTCTTTTGCTTCATTAAACCGTCTGAGTTTACTTTTAATTCCCGTGTCTGTCTGCCTTCTTTGGGGTTCCGCCACACTTGACCGCCAGTCCTCTCGAGCTCAACAGTATTGGTGCAGTGGTACACTGAATACAGAATTATTCTGAATGGGAGAAATGTGTTTATTTGAAACAGAAAGTAATGATATTGTAACTATTTCATGTATTTGGTGGTGGTTTTGACAGTATGGATATCAGCATTATAATTAAAGATTCCGCTGAGTGAAGCTGCACTGACCACAAGCATTGCCTGTCTCATCTTTTTCCTGTTTATACAGGACTCTGATCTGTTTATGGGTTCTCCACCTGAAACCTGTTACATTAGAATCTGTCTGTATCAGTACTGATGTTCCCAGTTTTTTCTGTAGTTTTTCCTTTCTGCCTCTGTCTTCCCTCCTTCTCCTGTCTCCCCTCTTCCCCTCTTCACCTTCATTACCCTCATGTGTCTCAGCTGTGCCTGATTATCACCTCTTACCTTCTCCTGTATTTAAACCCTCCATTCCTCTCTTTCTGTACCAGACTGTCTTTTTTTTAAAGCCTCCAGAGATTGTCTTTGAGTTTTGTTTTTTTGTGTTTGGGATCTTTTTAAGCCCCTCCCTGGGCTGCCACCTTATCGTGGTGGAGGGGTTTGCGCGTCCCAATGATCCTAGGAGCTCCGTTGTCTGGGGCTATATGCCCCTGGTAGGGCCACCCATGGCAAACAGGTCCTAGGTGAGGGACCAGACAAAGCGTAGCCCAGGACCCCCTAATGATGCTGAACAACATTGGTGCCAAGTTTCCCTTGCCCGGATGCGGGTCACCAGGGCCCCCTCCTGGAGCCAGGCCTGGGGGTGGGGCACGTTGGCGAGCGCCTGGTGGCCGGACCTCTGCCCATGGAGTCCGGCCGGGCGCAGCCCGAAGAGGCAACATGGGACCCCCTTCCCGTGGGCTCACCACCTGCAGGAGGGGCCAAGGGGGTCGGGTGCATTGTGTTTTGGGTAGCAGCCGGAGGCAGGGACCTTGGCGGTCTGATTCCCGGCTGCACAAACTGGCTCTAGGGACATGGAATGTCACCTCTCTGGTGGGAAAGGAGCCTGAGTTGGTGCGCGAGGTTGAGAAGTTCCGACTAGATATAGTTGGCCTCACCTCGACGCACGGCAAGGGCTCTGGAACCAGTCTTCTTGAGAGGGGTTGGACTCTCTACCACTCTGGAGTTGCCGATGGTGAGAGGCGACGAGCAGGGGTGGCAATTCTGGTTGCTCCCCAGCTCAGTGCCTGTGTATTGGAGTTTACCCCGGTGGATGAGAGGGTAGCCTCCCTTCGCCTTCGGGTGGGGGGACGGATCCTGACTGTTGTTTGTGCCTATGGTCCAAACAGCAGTTCAGCGTATCCACCCTTTTTGGAGTCCTTAGAGGGAGTGCTGGAGAGTGCCCCTTCTGGGGGCTCCCTCGTCCTCCTGGGTGACTTCAATGCTCACGTTGGCAATGACAGTGTGACCTGGAGAGGTGTGATTGGGAAGAACGGCCCCCCTGATCTGAACCCGAGTGGTGTTTTGTTATTGGACTTCTGTGCTCGTCTCAGATTGTCCATAACGAACACCTTGTTCAGACATAAAGGCGTCCACATGAGCACTTGGCACCAGGACGCCTTAGGCCGCAGATCGATGATCGACTTTGTGGTTGTGTCATCGGATTTGCGGCCGCATGTTCTGGACACTCGGGTGAAGAGAGGGGCGGAGCTGTCAACTGATCACCACCTGGTGGTGAGTTGGCTCCGATGGTGGGGAAGGATGCCGGACAGACCTGGCAGGCCCAAACGCGTTGTGAGGGTCTGCTGGGAACGCCTAGCAGAGTCCCCTGTCAGAAGGAGCTTCAACTCACGCCTCCGGGAGAGCTTTGACCATGTCCCGGGGGAGGCGGGGGACATTGAGTCCGAGTGGACCGTGTTCCGTGGCTCCATTGTTGAGGCAGCTGACCGGTGCTGTGGCCACAAGGTGGTTGGTGCCTGTCGTGGCGGCAATGCCCGAACCCGCTGGTGGACACCAGCGGTGAGGGATGCCGTCAAGCTGAAGAAGGAGTCGTATCGGGCCTTACTGGCCTGTGGGACTCCTGAGGCAGCAGATGGGTACCGGCGTGCCAAGCGGAGTGCAGCTACGGCGGTTGCCGAGGCAAAGACTCGGGCATGGGAAGAGTTCGGTGAGGCCATGGAGAACGACTTTCGGACGGCCTCGAAAAGGTTCTGGACCACCATCCGGCGTCTGAGGAGGGGGAAGCAGTGCACTGTCAACACTGTGTATAGTGGTGATGGTGTGCTGCTGGCCTCAACTCGGGATGTTGTGGATCGGTGGAAGGAATACTTCGAGGACATCCTCAATCCCACCAACACGCCTTCCAGTGAGGAAGTAGGGCCTGGGGACCTGGAGATGGGCTCTCGTATCTCCGGGGCTGAAGTTGCCGAGGTAGTTAAAAAAACTCCTCGGTGGCAAGGCCCCGGGGGTGGATGAGAACCGCCCAGAGTCCCTTAAGGCTCTGGATGTTGTAGGGCTGTCGTGGTTGACTCGACTCTGCAACATCGCGTGGACATCGGGGGCAGTGCTGCTGGATTGGCAGACCGGGGTGGTAGTCCCTCTTTTTAAGAAGGGGGACCGGAGGGTGTGTTCCAACTATAGGGGGATCACACTCCTCAGCCTCCCTGGTAAGGTCTATTCAGGGGTACTGGAGAGGAGGGTCCGCCGGATAGTCGAACCTCGGATTCAGGAGGAGCAATGTGGTTTTCGTCCTGGGCGTGGAACAGTGGACCAGCTCTACACCCTCAGCAGGGTCTTCGAGGGTGCATGGGAGTTTGCCCAACCAGTCCACATGTGTTTTGTGGACTTGGAGAAGGCATTCGACCGTGTCCCTCGGGGGGTCCTGTGGGGGGTTCTCCAAGAGTATGGGGTGTCGGGTCCGCTGATACGGGCTGTCCGCTCCCTGTACGATCGGTGCCAGAGTTTGGTCCGAATTGCTGGCAATAAGTCGAACTCGTTTCCGGTGAGGGTTGGCCTCCGCCAGGGCTGCCCTTTGTCACCGATTCTGTTCATAATTTTTATGGACAGAATTTCTAGGTGCAGTCATGGTGTTGAGGGGATCCGGTTTGGTGACCTCAGGATCAGGTCTCTGCTTTTTGCGGATGATGTGGTCCTGTTGGCTTCATCGGCCCGTGACCTCCAACTATCACTGGATCGGTTCGCCGCCGCATGTGAAGCGGCTGGGATGAAAATCAGCACCTCCAAATCTGAGGCCATGGTTCTCAACCGGAAAAAGGTGGAATGCCTTCTCCGGGTCAAAGAGGAGATCCTGCCCCAAGTGGAGGAGTTCAAGTACTTCGGGGTCTTGTTCACAAGTAAGGGAAGAATGGAGCGGGAGATCGACAGGCGGATCGGTGCGGCGTCCGCAGTAATGCGGACTCTGCACCGGTCCGTTGTGGTGAAGAGAGAGCTGAGCCGAAAGGCGAAGCTCTCGATTTACCGGTCGATCTTCGTTCCTACCCTCACCTATGGTCATGAGCTTTGGGTAATGACCGAAAGAACAAGATCACGGGTACAAGCGGCTAAAATGAGCTTCCTCCGTAGGGTGGCTAGGCTCTCCCTTAGAGATAGGGTGAGAAGCTCTGCCATCCGGGAGGAGCTCGGAGTAGAGTCGCTGCTCCTCCGCGTTGAGAGGAGCCAGATGAGGTGGCTTGGGCATCTAGTTAGGATGCCCCCTGGACGCCTCCCTGGTGAGGTGCCTCTTATGACTGTCTGCTGCTGCCAACTGAGAATTAGAAGTTTAAAAGTTTGACTTGTCTGTCCTGGATTCCACATTTGAGTCCAGTCAAATTGGTTCTGCTTATTTTTCAAGAAAAGATTGGGGAGGAAGAAAGGAGCTGAAACTGGGAGCTCATTGAAGGAGACTTTCAATATCGCTGATGAGAGGAAACTCGCTCATCTCCTCTATGAAGACTTTTTCAAAATATTCATTCTGTGACACTGTCAGATGATTCTTCCAGTCACCTGCAACACCTGTTTATGCACAGAAAAGTCACAGAATTACAGGTAGCAGTGTGTTTGTGTCTAGATATAAAGTCTAATATGCTATCATATGATGAATCAGAGAAGAAAACCAACCTTTCCTCATGGTTGCTGTGGTGTAAACGGTGGTTTCAACCAAGTCTTTGTAGTTTGCTTTGGGGTTAATCTTCATGCTCTTGAATGTTGATGCTTCCACAACACGATCAATGGCTTCATCTGTCAATTCTTCTCCCAGGAAAGCACAGATCTTCACAACTTCCCTTCTCAGATCCTGTCAAAATGTTTCAGGACTATTTTCATCCAACTTTAATTCCCGCTTTTATGAGGTGAAACCAAATGATGAAAACCTTCCACACCTTCAACATGTCCTCATAACGAACAATGTGGATCTTTAGCTGCTCCTGAGCGGCCACGTATTGTTTGACATGAGCAAACCACGATCCAACAAATTCTGCTCAAGAACAATGTAGATTAAACATAACTGATTACATACAGACGTGTGGAGTTATAGTGAAACACAGGGACTTACGTTTGCCATCCATGAACTGTTTAAAGAACACCTCAAAGCTTGTAGGAGAATCCATCAAAACCCAACTGTGGGCAAAGTGATACAGGGACACCAGGACATCTTTGGGGTTCCTCAAAACATACACGACCTAAAGGAAATCATTAACTTCTGTTGTTAGCAGTAATTCAAGTGATGGTTGACAAGAGCATTTAATATCACCTTGATTTGCTTCTCCTTGACTCCATGGGGCAACAGCTCAGGAAACAAATGTGTGCGTACAACCCGAGGTTCTTTCCTGTCTCTGAATGGGTCATCAACAGTTCTTCCCTCCAAATAGGGAATTTGGGCCCTGTTGGTGACGTCCTCAGCCCATCCAGGGTGTGAAGCCTCCATGATCTGAGACAGAATCTGCTGCATCCACACTGTGCCTACAGAAAAAATGAATTTTCTTCCTCACTGTACATTTACCTGGATTTAGACGGCACTCTAAAGCTGTAAAGGGAACCAACACCTGTCCAGTGTTTGGGCACCTGTTGGTTTGGCATCTTTGACAGAAGTGGAGAAACTAGATAATT
Source organism: Takifugu rubripes (assembly GCF_901000725.2). Classification (NCBI taxonomy): domain Eukaryota; kingdom Metazoa; phylum Chordata; class Actinopteri; order Tetraodontiformes; family Tetraodontidae; genus Takifugu; species Takifugu rubripes. The sequence goes on from NC_042288.1 coordinate 5,691,987, forward strand.
CACTTAACCACCTTTCCTGATCATGTCAGATGGATTACAAACAATAGTTGATAAAAATGCAATTCAATACCACTTAATTACCCAGGTATCATAGTTTCATTCTATAGTCATTTCCTGCAACCTGTGCAGTACCACTATCATGACGTGCACACAGTCCAGATGTTGTTCCACCACATCCTGCAGAGTTTGTGGTGTTTGTCCAGTCAGTTGTCAACCAGACATTATACAAGTCTCTATGTGTGGTGTACTGTTGAAAAAGTATGTTCCCAGCACATTTATACGAGCAACATTACTTTTCTACTGACTCTTAGACAAAACAAAGTTTTTAATGCAGGAATGAGCTGACCTGATTTCGGGAAGGTTATGATGAAGACGTCAGTAGGATGGATCTCAAAGTCCTTCAGCGCATCAATGTCCTTGGGTCGCAGTTTTTCTTTGACTGGAAAGTTCATCCCTTTGTACCTGAACAGGTCCGAGGTGATCATGTCCAGAGAGTCCATGTTTGCTGAAAAAAATGACATCTTATACTTTTGAAAAACTACTAATGAAATCCAAATGACAAACATGACCTGATGCTGAGAACCACTGTCAACACCATCACTCGGCCAGATTTTGAACCTTGACCGATGGTTTCTCTGAGTTATCTTTTTCTTTCTGGTCCGTAGGTTTATTTGAGAAATTATTTAAAAGTTTAAAATGTTTTTTTCTTTTTTTTTTTTCAGTATTTCAGACCATGGTGAGATTTCTTTACACATTCATGCTTCCAAACTCTTGAAGAAATAAATCCAGAACAAATAATGAATGAAATCCAAATGACAAACTTGACTTGATGCTGAGAATCATTTTTCCTCCTGGTAATTTCAATTCTCCAGATCTGAAGTGTTGTGAACTGAACTGATTAACTGTTTTTCACTTCTATCTTTGCACCGATACTGTGCAGCAGATCTGTATAATCATGTCTGGATGTGTACCAACGAGCCAAAGCAAGTATAGTCAAACCGGTTCAGCTCCTGTTGGAGTGCTTAAATGTTTAAAGAATCTAAAGATCCAGAACTGATAAACAAGCGAAGCAACACCACCACTCCTCCGGATTTAGAACCTTGACTGATGATTTGTCATAGTTATCTTTTTCTCCCTGGTCTGTATGTTCATTTTCTCCTCAACATTTAAAAATAGAAAGGACCGTGTGGATGATTATCAGATATAAATAAGTTCACTTACATGTTGCCTGGTGCTGCTCCTCCATATCTCTGATTCATTCCAGTTTGACACCAAGAGTTTACAGTCATGGCTGCTTTGTCACCACTAAATACGCAATAGGTTCTGTTTCTGCTTAACCTGTTTTTCTTGACTTCTCCATAATTTTCCTCATTGATTAATGTCTATATTTTGTTAAAAATTGTTCTTTAAATGCCTGTAAAATGGTTTCACTCTTGTAAATGATTTATTTTTCCCAGTAATGATCTGATGGGAAATTAAAAGACCTCAATTTCTTTAAATGTTGGAAAACCGTTCAAAGAATCATAAAGAGCCAGCTGCAGGAAGATTATATTTCTCTACGGTGTGCCTTCTCTTTGATACTTCTCTACTGCACATTCCAAACTCACAAGCTGAAAGAGAATCCTTAGACCTGCAAACAAATATTTATGTGTACTGTATTTTTATTGCTTTAACATTTTTTTTTTTTAAATACAAAGCTTTTAATTATTAAAAAGTTAAATTTATAAAACACAAGGGGGGACCTCCGCCTCCTCCTTTGTTCACATGAGAATCAATCTAGTGTCAGCCTTTGATGTGAACTGTAGATAAAAGAAAACCAGCAGGACGATATGGAAATATGGGATTCCATCAGCCAGAGAGATTAATGTCACAGACATATAAAGAGATGCTGAAGCATTTAAAGAAGTGATGCCAGAACTCAGAGAGGAAGTGTGCAAGTAGCATGAAGCATGAAGATGCTTTCAGTGAGAGTGAAGGTTCAAAGACAGCATGGTGGACAAAGGTGCAGAACCTCCTCACATGATCTAATTGTGGCATCAAGAACTTCAGTAGCATCTTAATACAAAATGCATAATTGTCACCGCCATCACCATGATCTTAAAAAGTGAAAATCTTATAAAGTTCAGAGGAAAGACTTCTGCTTGACATGTAAAGGATTTTCTGGAATGCGATGATCAGCAGTCCTGAAGTCACTATTTTCTCACACACCATTCACCCCCCCCAATGTGAGTGTTTAAAATTAAATTAAAAATTAAATTACAATTTTAATTTTTCTTGAGCCTCTTGAGCCTTAGAGCCAAGAACTACTTGTGGCTCCATCATTGGGCCGTCGGGCTCCTCATGTAAGAGTGTATTAATGGTGTTTTATTTGCAATAAACTGAAGAGAAAAGTCACAGATCTGTTATCGTGGGCTTCAAAGGGACAATAAGAGGTGGGGAGAACAGCTTTTGGTTCCTTTCTTGCTTTTATTTGAGTTAAAACAGGCTCTGACATTGTCGCTCTTTCTGCTAATTAAGCTGTTAGAGAGACTGGCTGGTTTGACAGAGCCCAGCTTGGCAGGAGGCAGCGAGTGAATGGAGCCAAACTGAACAGGAGACTTTTATGGGCTGACTTCAGTCATTGTTACACCCCCCTAAGGAACGCTAACTGTCTGTGTGACCTGTGTCGCAAGAAGAAGGCCTCTCTGAGTGCACAAGCAGAAAACACAAAGATTCAAACACAGAATTATTCCAACACAATGTTTCAAAACCCTGACACAGATAGTGGAAGTTCACATTTTTCTAAAAGTTCTTTTTCGAAACTTTACAACAAATCTTTGTCCAACAACAACTGCCCCTGTTTGATCAGTGTGGCAGTTTCAGCTCTGTTCACGTCTGCCATGTGTTGTCATAGTCCGACTATTTACTGCAAAATGCTGAACGACACTTTCTGAGGAGCCATCGCCTCCACCAACAAAGCTGGCCAATTACAGAGTCATTTATTTGTTTGTCAGAAGCTTCAATTGGGCGCTGGTTTCTCAGAGCAGCCATATTGGCGAGGTCAGGCACAGCATCTGAAACGGCAGCATTATTGCAAAACATGCCATCCCTCTCTTGGATGGAGGAAACAAAAGAAATAAAAACTAACAACTTTGTTCTTTCCAAGCGTTTGGCTGAGCCTGCCTGTCTGGCTGCTCTGTGGAGCGCAGCAGCATGTGTTTCAGGGATTGTCCTGGAAGCGGGAGTGCAGAAACAGCAGGGAGCAGAAGACAAACAGGCAGTTCGTGACTCATTAAACACAGCGACAGTGGCCAGCACAGTGGAGGGGTGTGAGGACCTGTGTTCCAACCGGCCGATAAACCCCCCGTACCAGCTGGAGCGGGCATCTGTCCGCCTCACACCAAACCAGCGATTAGCAGCAACACGCCATATCTGAGACGTGGGCCTGAGCTCATTGCAAACACCCCAAACTTACATAAGAGCTCTGATGGACTCATATGGGACCATCGGCTCCACCAGCTGGAAAGATGAGCTTCAGAGAGGAAGATGGCCGGACTTGCTGTCATTCCACCACAGCTCAGGTCATTCCCTCACTTTATTATGAGCAGCACATGAGTTGGTCCGTCAGCAGACGTCCTGAATGTCACAGCGGAGAGAGAGAACATCGTCATATCAGTCACATCCTCCACATCCTCCACATCCTCCACAAAAATTGAAGATGAAGCAGTATTATTCACTTATTAAACAACTTGTTGTTCCAGTCTTCCATTATTTAAGAAGATGAAGAAGATTTATGAGCGATCCATTCCTTTGCCATTGTCTAACTGGACGATCTCCACTTAGACTTGTGTAGATATTTTGTGCCAATGAAATGATATGGCTGAATAACTGGACTCAGATGATCAGAGGTCATCAAAATACAAAATATCAGCACAAGTCTGCAAAGACATAAAAGTTTGTTCTCTGTAGATTTTCACACAGGAGCAGTGAACCGCTTAATTAACCACCAGGAGATGATAAAAGTATGAAATATAAATAAGATGTCAGCGCTGCCTGAAGAGCTTCTGATTCTGATGTGTGAGAAGCAAATGAAGCCATGATTGAAGGCTGAAGCTAGTGGAGAAAAGTAAAGAAGTTTGAATAAAAAGTCAGCATTAATGTGATGCCTCCTGGATCCAGAGCACTTTGGAGGAGTGATGGAAGCTTTAAATGTGTTTGTGTGTGACAAAAGGGGCCTCTTCTTCCTCCCGCCACTGGCAGCAGGGCTGTAATTCTGACTTTAACACTTGTAATGGCTCCCTCCTCTCACATCTCTGGAATATGAAAGATCAGCATATGGCTGTCGACAGCACAGAGGCTAAAGAGTCAATTTCCCCTAAGTAACATTGTTAGAGGGGTGACATTCATTTCACAACTGTCCCCCTGGCTCAGGAAGAGGACAGAGGAGGCGCAGAAATAGAGATAAAGCTGAAGAGACAGATGGTGAGATGCACAAGGACAGAAGTTTAGGCTGAAGGAAAGATATGAAGATTTCTCTCTCTCTATCTAATAGCAGCAAGTCTCCATTTGTTCTGTGTCTCACTGTGATCAGTGTGCAGTTCACAGAGCTTCATGTGGCAACCAGGAGATGAAAATCTGTCTGTCAGCTGATAAAAGGTTCCGGTTTCGCTTCATTCCTCTCAGCGCTCTTAAACACCTGCTGTTTCACAGCCATGAATTACACTATTTATGACCATGTGTAAAATGGACACTTTCTGGGCACACTGTGTGTCTGTGCCTCTGTTTCTGCTTCTGCCGTGTGGCAGATGGCAGCCAATATGGCACGGCTCTGCCTGTCCAGATGTGGCAGCACATCATGGCAAGAAGAATTAGAAATTCTCAGGAACATGTGGACCTGCGGCCACCAACGCTCTCAGCCAATGAGCTAACATTAACCAGCTGCAGAGGACCCGGAGGGACAGTCACTGTCCTCCCTGACATCATCTTCATCACAGCAGCTTTTTGACAGACATATGAGGAATCCCGCACCCCTCTGTGGGGCCTGTCAATCAACTGCTCTGTGGAGTAGAGCGCCGAGGCCGGTCCCAACATGGGCCTGTCATGGCCCGCTGCACAAGAGGACATTCCCACAAACAAGAGGACATTGCCTGGTGGGGGCAGCCTGGAGTCTTTATGAGGGCAATGGTAGTGAAAAATATGGGAATCGTACTAGCATCCCTTCCAACATTGTCCTATTAGCAGATTATTTCAATATTCTTCTAACTGCTCCATAAAGGACTGATCTGGTCTGTTGGTCTTTATTGTTGATGCTACCATCAGCTTGGTTTGATGTTCAACACTATTAACTTGGCTGTTCAGCTGCTCCAGGTGTTAAATAAACTGGAAGTTCTGTTAATCACTGTTGATATTTCTGTTGAATGAAACAAAAAAACACATGTGTGGAGATGTAAAGTTTGAAATTTATCCTGGATCTGAAACCAATTTAAATTTTAGGTATTTTAAAAGCATTAAAGAATTTGAGGCACAAGTGATTCCTCCTGCCTCTTTCCAGACAATATCGAAGATTAAATAAAGGGATTGAAATGGTGAAGCTCCATTAAAGAATCAGAGAATACCTGGGCAGACAATATTTGATCCGATAACTTTCCTGATAATGATGCCGAGGCTGAAGCAGGAGACATTCACATCTGCTGCTGTGCTGCACACGAGTATTATTTCTGTTACTTACACGTGGATAAGTAGTAAAGTAAAGTAAACTGCTGTCAGCAAGTCATTAATGGTGTTTATTTCTGGCTCATTAGAAATATCATGTGAGAACCAGAACTTGTGTCATTACTTACATCATCAACATAAACCAACAAGGCCCGCCTTTCTCTCCATCGTTGCTCTTTGAATAATTAGTGATGTGTGTCAATATTGTGGCTCATAGTAACCATATGGTGGGTGCAGGCAGACAGGCCATTGTTGCGAGCTGTGAAATATTGTGTATCCCTGCGAGGGCTGGAGCCAGCAGAGGCAGGAAGTGTTGTCGGGACTGACAGGGACATTGTGCGCCTGAATGGGCAAGTCTTTGGTGGCAGGGAGCACTGCGGACCCAGACAGAAAGTCTTGACCCTGGTGAGAAAGGCTGATTAGACACAGTGCTCCACAACTCTCCTTCTTCCACCACTACCACCACCACCCTCCTCTCTCACCCACACCCCCTGGAGGAAAGAGTGTGTGTGCGTGTGTGTGTGTGTGTGTGTGTGTGTGTGTGTGTGTGTGTGTGTGTGTGTGTGTGTGTGTGTGAATACTCTGATCAGACCAACACATCAGGTCAACATTATTAACATCAGTCCCTCCAAAACTTTCTTAAAGTCTTCATGTCTATAATATTTACTGGCTCATAAGTGGGAGCAGATATTTCTTTGATAACTGTGGTTGGTGAGCAGATTAAACATTCCATTCTTGGTGCTGCAACAGTTGATAAAGTTAATGATGATTCTGAAATGATTCCAATCAGCAGCTGTTAATATACGGTAAATAGAGCAGATGAATCTGATGCTGCTGCTTGTTTGTAGCGCTGTTCCAGTTTCACACCTCTTCTGTGTCAGTATGAAAGATGGATTTATTTTCCTTCCTGCAGAACAAGCTCGACAGCTTCAACAGAGGAGCCACTTTGTCCCTTTCTCTTTTAGTTCACTGTCCTCAGAGTTTCTAACTCCTCTCTGGTCCAAAACTGGCTGATCAAACACCTTCATCCAAGCCCTGTCTCTCCCTCATCTCTCCATTAGTTTCCTCTTTTTTTCCAACTTATCACCCCCTCTCTGCCAATTATTTCTCCATCAGCCTGTAGTCTAATAAAGGAAGTCTCAATGAATGTTTCGCCCTGCTTTGATTCCCCTGATGAAACACAATTAAGGCTCATGTTTCTTTGCTCAGGCATTCGACAACACAGAACATGGAGGAGATGCTCTCCCTCCCTTTCTCTCTCTCTCTGAGCGTGGTGAGTGTGTTGGCTGCGGGAGTGAATGATAAATATAAGTGTTTTTTCCAAACTTGTTTTTAAATTCTGATCTTTATTGTCACACTGATTGGTGTTTAATGACATTGGGGAGCACATTTTGTAATTTGTAATTTTGGTCGTTTATTCACTGTCTTTGGTGCAATTGTTTGGCGGCTATGGTCGCCATGCCAGTTATGGCGGAGGCGCCGGGAGTCTCTGGGTTGGAGAAACTCACCTGCAGACACGCCGTCAAACTCTCTTCACCAACCGGTGTGTCCGTGGAGGAGTGCGTTCTGGCTGTGGGGGAGATTGTGGGGCACGGAAGCGTGAAGTCCGCTTCCAGGATGAACAGCGCGGTGGTGGTGTTCGTGGACAGCACTGAAAAGGCCATTGAACTGGTGGTGGCTGGGGTGGTCGTTAATGGTGAATTAACGCCGGTGTTTTCCCTGTCAAACGCGGTTAAAAAGGTGATTGTATCAAACGTCCCTCTGTTCCTTAAGAACGACTTATTGCTGCGGGAGCTCAGCCGACACGGCACGTGGTGTCCCCGATGGGGAGTTAGCGTCTCACCAGAGAGCTGGTGGAGCAGACGGCCACAAGAGTGGCTGAGACCGTCCTGGACATGGAGGATGTTGGAGTGGAGGAGAACAGTATCAACATGTCAATCAAACAGAAGAATACAGACACAAAGGTAAAAAAATGATCAGGCAAAGAAACTGTGAGAAACAAATGTCTCCTGCCTTCGAACCAGCGGTGGACACACTTAGCCTACAGGACAAACAGGACACGGCAGGATCAAGTCACACAACCTCCCCACCACAATGCACACAAGATATACACAACTCACCTCACACACATATCTCACAGGTCACACACAGCTTAGACGACACACACAGCACACAGGACACACTCAGCCCACAGGACATGCAAAGTACCCCAATGGACACACAAAGTACAAAAAGCTCCTTGTTGGACACACAGGAGAGCAACAGTTCACGGGACATACAGGAAACTCTCACTGATAATGATGACATGCAGGTGGAGATGCACAGTGGATAGTCTCTTTCCAAGATTAGGTCTCCTCAGGACCACAAAGGGCATGAGGTCTGTACAGGTGGAGGACTACTTTCCAGACCTCCAGCTTTTTCAGGAGTCCACCAAGTACTTTATGAAGACTGGGAGCTTCAGCCAGGCCTCTTTCACTAACCAGGAACTGTACCGCCTCAAAAAACTGCTGCTAAAGGTTCGGTCTCGGCTCGAGAGCGCTGACTAGGCCAATATTGAAGAGTTTAAAAGCACATGGTACCCAAAAGATGAACTATGTCTGGAGGAGGAGCTAGTCTTGGGAGGCCTCCTCAAATGAATGATGCTTGCTTAGATCATGTTCTTGTTTTTTGTAATGACAAATAAATTGAGTTTTGAAAAATCAAAAAAATCTCTCAAGAACAGTCAGCTCTGAAAAACAACTTTAGCATCAGTGAAATGTGTCCACTCAGTGATAAGTGTTGCATGTGCTCAGTGAACTGTTTTTGTTTTTAATGATTATTTTAATTTTAACGAGGTTCAATAAAATGATTTAGAAGAAATTGATAAGAAGCTGGGAAATGATGTAAACAATCAATGTTTCAATGTTTCATTAAAGGGGTGTGGATCCTCCGAGTCTTCATGTTCTGTTGGCTGGGAACGATTAGGAATCTTTCTAGTCAGAAATTCCAGGAAAACCTTGTAATTGGATGCCAACTGGTACCATAAGCCTCCTCCTCTGTTCAGAGGAGTATTTCCATTTCACATAAATGCTTCTTTTAATCCTCTTTTAGTCCATCTTTGCAGTCTTCAAAGGAGTGTCCCTCAGGTGCATATGGACAGCTGATTCTGTCCTGAGGAGTTGGCTTTTCTGTGTTGGATCATGTTCCCCTCCAGCAGCAGAAGCTCAGCGGTCTGTGGTTACCTGGGAAGCAGGGCCTCGCCTCAGAGTAATGCTGAAGGAACAAAACTCCTGACAGCAGAAGTGTGGAGAGAGCGATGAGACCTCCTGTGGTCCCGTCAGGACTGGCTCAGAGCCTCCTCCCTGCCTGTCAGAGGAGTCCTGGAGACATCAGTAACCAGGGGATCACCTTGCCAACGTCCACCTCTTAGCCCAATGCAGAGCCACTATGTTTCAGCTTAGAATAGCTCTGCTTCTTTATCATTTTTTCAAATTTGTCTTAAAATAATACAAGATACAAAATAAATAAAGTTGGTTATTTATATATTCAAAATCAGTATTCAGATGTGCTGATTGATAAACCAGTGGGTGAATCGGTAAATAGCGAACAATAATCGCCTTCTCGTGTGACTTTGTGCCCTCTGTCGATTTTCCATCACCTCAATCTTACACCGCCACCTTGTGGTAAAATATGGAAGGGTTTCTCAAATTTAAATGATTCAATTCTTCAGTATATACAAAAGAAAATTAGTGTTATGCACCTCGATGCCAACAGAACCTACAACAATACTCACAAGGTTATTTGCAGTATTTTATAAATAAAGGATAGATTATCAGGATTATAATAGTGAGATTATAATCCCGTTGAAACGCAGTGCAAAAATCCTTAATCCTAAACAATTAGTCAGGTCAATTTTTTAAAAAGAAACAACATTGCTAAACACATTTATTAGATTTTAAACTGATCACTTTTTGTATGTCAAATTTTGTGGCGTGTTTGGTGTAATCCGCGCGACGACCGCTAGAGGGCGAGCGCCATCATGCTCAGGAACGGGTTGGAGGCGAACGTTGACGTAAACTGGCTCTGTGGAGACGGGTGTTTCACTTTGATGCGGGAATCCCAGACACTGTACACTTTAATGTTCCTTCAAACACACCACTGGGGGGCAGTTATTGCTCTGCGACCCTTTCTCTAAATTTACCAGGGCCTGTCGTCACATGTGTCGATCATATTTCTGGAGGGCGATGGTGAGCAGCTAAGAATAGAAGTTCCCTGACACAGATTAACACCGCTGCTCATGTCTCCATCTGCACTCTTTTAAAAAAAAGACCTCTGGGTCTGTTCAGGAGAAAGAGGGTGGACTAATAAAGGTATTTACACCTAACCTCAACACTTTCCACCTCACACCTTGCTGCATGTGGAAAACAACAGCGTCTTTCAGAAGCTCGTAAATGTCAGATATAATCCCGGACTGGAGAAGCAGGATCTCCAGCAGGGTGCTGGAGAAATTTCTCTGGAGCAGTTTTAATATCAGCAGACCCCCGATTATTGGGCCAGTTTCAAATGCACCTTTGATTCATTCATTGTGTCTCTCAAATTTGTGTGTGCGTGCGTGTGTGTGTGTGTGTGTGTGTGCGTGCGTGCGTGCGTGTGTGTGTGTGTGTGTGTGTTTGCCATGGGCAGCCTAATCACGTGATTGGCTTGTCCAAACAGCACAGGCTTGACTATTTAAATTTCTGTGCAAACACACTCTGCTACAGCTAATGCAAACAGACAAACACACACCTGCCTTTACAGACAAATCGTTAGGAGGAGAACCCATAAAGACTGTTCAATAACTCTGCTAAAGACCTGCCAAACACATCATTAAACTATTGGATCTATTAAAAAGAGAAGATTTTTTTAAAGCCTTTAAACGTTGCTTATCTTTTAGGAGTTATTCATTTTTTCTACATGTTTACTGTATTTACATGCTAAACTAATTGAGTAATTTAAAAAAAATCAGACAAAAGCAAGTGGCATATATCATTAAATCAGCACTTAATTACTAAGGAAACATTACAGCCATGACCTATAAAATATCCATTGTGTAACCAATAATATAATGATCATAATTTAAAAAAATCATATGGATTAGCTTGTCTGTAGCTAACACACACTAAGATAGACCTCTAATTTATTAATTCTGACGTGTTATATTTGGGAGCTTTTCATGCATTTCCTTAAATTAGTTTTTATTGCATTTTCTCAAACAAGAACAAAAAAAATCTTTTAAGAACTTTTAACTGAGGAAATCAATACAATTTCCTGCAAACTGGCATCAACGGGGTGGGGAACCAACGTCCATGTGGATGATATTAGTGGCAGAAACCTCTGAAAAAGAGGCTCTTCTCTGAGAGCTTTGGGTTATTGTCATCACCACCACCGTCTTTATATTTGGTGTTATTTTAAAACTGCTGAGGAGCAACACTTTCACAGTTCCTATTGGAAATCAGCTGTAGGAGCGGATTCGACTTAAGATTCATTTCAGTTATTGGTACAATGTTATTTTAACAATTATTGACATTCAACGTTCATAATCCCTTAAAGAAGCTTCTTTTCTTACTGCAGCCACGCCACCGGGCGGCGCTAAAGATGCTTGCTCTCACTTTTGATGCGTTGCTCAGATGTGCGTGTGCGCGTGTTCGTGTAGTTGCTCAGACGTGCGCCTGCACGTATTGCCGGCGTTAACCTCGGTGCGGCAGCGTGTCGCGTGAACTACAGCGACAGCAGAAAAAAGAAAAAGCGCGGCCGTGACGTCAGACATTGGAGTCAGTTTCCAAGATGGCGGAGGTGAGCGGGCTGAGGAACCGAAATCACTTCGACTCTAACTGCAGCAGAGACCGTGACGAAGGTAAATCTGCCGCCCTCGACGGGCGCTGGGCTGACGGGGAGCCGCCAGTGGCGGTGGGGGGGTCGACTCGGCGTCTTTATCCCTTTGTTTTCCTTGAAATTCAGGCGTCTTTGTGTGGAGCGAAGTGTGTTTTCCGTTAGCCGGATCCATCTGTTTTCGGTGGCAGCCCCGTGGTGTCCTGCCCACCAGCACCCCCGCTGCCGTAACCTTTTTACCGCCCCGAAATGTCTCCAGCGCGGCCTGGAGACAGAGTAAAAACCGAGCAGGTCGTTATTCACGCGTGTGCGGCTCGTCCCCGCCAAGCTGTTGTTGTGCTTCAGGTTCGAACCCCGACACCTGTCGCCTCAGGCCGCCACTTACACCTGCATGGAGGTCCTGCGAGCTCCCGCCGTTCAAGCCGCCCGTTGCTCCACCTCGGCCGGCTCTCAACTTCGAAAGTGTCCGCGGTACAGCGGCTCGCCTGCCGCTACCCACACTCACACACACTTCGCTCAGCTAATCCCGATAATCACCGTTGATTCTAAAGACTATTATGGGCTGACCGACCTACACGACAGGCTGTGGGGCGCATTTTAACCTCTTTTTATACAGAGGAACAAAATAAGTGATCATGGGTCTGAGATTCCATCACTTTTATAGGAAAAGCTCATTTATTATCGTTGATTTAAAAATATAATATAAAGTCTGGTTAAAATCATATATACTTGTATTAGAAGGCCAATTTAAAAAGGAAACTTGCAGTACTGTTAATTAATATTCTGTTCATCTGTTTGGGTCAAGGATGTCACATTCTTCCATCTCTGGGGTTTAATGAGTGACATCCCTCACCATATTTTGCAGATTGCGCTGTTTATGGCATAATAATGGCTCAGCAGGTCTGGGGGAAACTCTAATTTGCCCTTATTTGTAGTTGTAAATGATGGAAGGGGCAAGTTGAGTTTCCACTGCTTAGCAAGGATTATCGTGTGTTAAGGCTTTGCCTGCTTCTGCTTCCAATTTCTGTACAGAGTTATAGAAAAGTAGTGTTAATCCTTTAGTTGACATGACGGTTTTATTCTGTCCTTCGTCGACGAAGACCGATGCAGGAATCTGATCGAGTTCCTCTTATCTCAACACCGTTTCACCGACTCTGGCAAAACTTTTAGCTCGCAGCAGCTGCTCCTGAACTGCACTTTGTCCTCACACATACTGATGGAACTTTTGCCCCCCTCGGCTCTCATCCGTGTTTTTGGATTTGAGCCATCAGCAGTAGATTCTGCCCTTATAAAATACCCCATAAAGTTTGAGATGTTGATTTTTGTTGTTTGCATCAGTGTCTGAAGCCGAAATCCTCCTTTCATATCCAAGTTCGAGTCTGAATCAAAGCTGAAACGAATGATCCAACAGATGACTCTTTATTTAACTTGATTCCACACCAAAAGTAGCTGTTCGTTCGTGCTTTAAACAGCTAAGTAATTTGTTTAAAGAAGCAATTAAAGCCAAGCTCAGATGTAGAGCAGGAGTCCAGGGAGGGCAGAGCTGATGTGGGGCGGCGTTTCGATGTAGGCTAGCTCGTATAGACGCTCTATTCTTACCAAGCATATTTAAAGACAGGCCGTCATAACTGAGGTGTAGAAGACTGAATATATCTCTGTGGAAATGCCCCTTTCATGCTGTTTACAGGGATTTCTCAGACTTGACCCTTATGAAAGAGCGTGTACTGTATATGGTTGGATAGCTCCCATCAGCCTTGTGCCACTAGAAGATAAGAATCCATACTGGTAATGTTGGTTCTGTCCGGTATCCTGTGAGTTTAAGTGTAAAACACCTTATTGTAAGGTGATAATGTTGGGCTGTTTTTGTGCCTCTTTTATAGTGGTTGTAGTTGTTCACATCAACATTCAGCTGTTTCAGACTAGTTTCCCAGCTGAAGTGGGTCTGCATGAGTTCAGGCTGTGGCTCCTCCTGATGCTGGGTCTGAGCAGAACACTCTTTGGTGTGAGCAGAACCCTTTTCAGGCCAAGGAAACGTGCACAGAACAGATTACAGCAACAGCCATGTGCTCTCGACGGCTCCTCACAAACCAGCACAATGCCGCTTTTACAGTTGCTTTACTGAGCCACATTCCACAGAATATCAACTGGTATTAGAAGTATGTTTTTATGTGACAGGATTGTTTTTAGATTAAACATCACTGTCGGACATTAGCGGCCCTGCGCTGGGGAAGAGGGCAGGTTTATTCAGTATATTTGTACAGAATGGGTTCACGTTCTGCCTCGGCCTCTCGGGTGAATGAACAACAGGACACGTCGCTTAAGTTTGTTCCTGACGTTTTCCATTTCATCACTGTTGTTTTCTAAAGTGTACAATTAAAAGCATAATATTCCATCATTATTCCTTCTGGTTTGATGTCACTGGGGCCTCTTTCAGTGATCCTTCTGTTGTCGGATCCGACTGGGTGCAGGTAGTCCGAAAGGCGTGCTTATAAAGCAAATAGAGTAAATAATCTTATTGGCATGACACAAACTCACGCCTGGCAAAAGAAAGCATCTGGAAGTTTCTCATCGCTTAATTATGACGTTGATATATTGAATGTGTCGGATTCCATCTTGATGTCCGGTGAAGATGCGGCAGACTTCCTTCTCCAGGCACCAGAGGTCAGATCACTCAGATACCTGCACTGGGAAAAGATCTCCACATTTTATCAGGAAATAAGTATTCATTTAGTTTGGAGGGTCACGCAATGGCCCTTAAATGATGGAAAAGCAAAGTCATTGAATCTCCTTAACACCACTATGAAGTTGGCAGAGGGTGGTTATCAATGACCGGGCAGATTTTATTGAGCATCTCTCTAAAGCTCAGTGTGTCGGGCAGTAAACTGCAGCCAGCGATCGATCATAAGCTGCTGTGGAGCGATGTTATATTCATTTCTTCTCTGCGTGTGTCTGCAGGCCTGAGCAGTGCAGAAGATGTCTTATCCATTTCTCAGCGTAAGCCGAGGCCCCAAAGCCTGGGCAGTGAGTTCCTCCTGAGAACTGCAGCGTCCAGCGTGGGCCAAGATGCCAGTGTTACCCCCTCCACAGAGGACGAGGCTGAAACGGTGAGGAGCAACTACATAATCACCAAAGACACTTCTCACTTTTCAAAATTTCTTGTATGTTATCTCTGTCAGGCCTTGTTTTATTGGCTTAATCATCTGAGTCATTAGGAATCTGTAATTGAGGACGTGCGTCTATTTTCAGCCTGTGATGGAGGAAGAGAAGGCCGGACCGGTCCAGATCGTCCTGGCCAATGAGGACGAGCACAGTTTTGAGCTTGATTCTGCAGCTCTGGAGAAGATCCTGCTGCAGGATCATGTGAAGGATCTGAACGTGGTTGTCGTGTCTGTGGCCGGCGCCTTCCGCAAGGGGAAGTCCTTCCTGCTGGACTTCATGCTGCGCTACATGCACAGTCAGGTCAGACCTGCGTCACATGTCCCTCAGCCTGACGGAGGTTTTCAGTTTTATGTTCCACTGCTGTATTAAAAATGAAGTATTTCTTACATGGAACGACATAATCCCTCCACAAATACCTGATGCCGTGAGCGGCCTGCTGATCTCAGGGTGTGTGTGAAAGCTGAACTAGATAAACTAGTCCAGCAGGGAAGACACTTACGAGCAAAAAAAGATGCCAAGATGCCACGCTGCAAAGAGAGGCTCCTGTTTCATATATTAAGTCAGGCTTATCAAGAGGCCTAGTATAATATGCCAGACACACACACACACACACAGGAAGCCTGTGCTTGCCCATCCAACAACTGTGACTGCCCCGACATAAATAACAACAGTTCTTCTTCAGACAGCTGCTGGCCACATACATTCAGCCACGGTCACCTTATGCTCAGTTGAACTTGTTATTCGATGTCTTGGAGGGGGGAAATTGTGATCAGACGCCCCCTCAGCTGTTGAGCATGAGCAGGCGCAGACTGAAACCCCCCCATCCCCCAAATTTCACTGTGTTATATGGACGTATGGAAAGTAGTCAGGTTTACATGTTCCACACTTTGTCTTGCAAATCAAGTGTTTGTGTGGTTTGTTTGAATACTTCCTGCTGTGGTCAGCTGACCTCTCTCTAATGTCTGTGTTGCGTCAGGGTGACTCCTGGATGGGAGGAGATGAGGAGCCGCTGACAGGTTTCACCTGGAGGGGGGGCTGTGAGAGGGAGACCACAGGAATCCAGGCCTGGAGTGAAGTCTTTGTGGTCAACAAGCCTGATGGCAGCAAGGTTGGCAGCTGTAACAGACGATCAAACCCCTCTTGCAGTATTGACCCTGGTGAGGGGGCATAAAGTTGTTGATCAATCTCCTTCCATCAGGTGGCTGTGCTGCTGGTCGACACTCAGGGAGCGTTTGACAGCCAGTCCACCATTAAGGACTGTGCTACTGTGTTTGCCCTCAGCACAATGACCAGCTCCGTACAGGTAACTGCTGCAAATCTGCTCCTTTACAACATTAAGGTCCGAGTTTGTTCAAAGATTCTTGTTTTGCTTCCAGGTGTACAACCTTTCCCAGAATGTACAGGAGGACGACCTTCAGCACCTGCAGGTTATTGTCTTGTTCTTCAGAGTAAAGCCCCACCAGCCTGTTTGGAATCAACGTGTGTCTTATTTGTATTTGTGTCCTGTAGCTCTTTACAGAATATGGCCGGCTGGCAATGGAGGAGATCACCCAGAAACCCTTTCAGGTACTGTTGAAGACACTTGGGAACGATTAACACCGAGCACATGTGTGTGAGTTTTTCGTTGCTGTGTTTCAGTCCCTCATGTTCCTGATTCGGGACTGGAGTTATCCTTATGAGCATGGATATGGACTGGAGGGAGGCAAAAAGTTCCTGGAGAAAAGACTTCAGGTGAAGCACGAAAAAATACCTGAAGCACAACAGCACCACCTACAGGGCGAGATTGAAAGATTTTAACAGCATATATAAATAACAAATGCACGTTGGCTTAAAATGTCAATAGTTTAGTTTTAGGGGAGGGTGACATGATGATGGTCCCCAGTAAAAAAAAAAAAAAAAATCTGTTTTATTTTGAATTTCCCAAAAAAAATTCCCAGAATTGTGGCTTGAGTGAACTTTCAGACGGTAGCATTGGCTTTGGAAAACCTTTAACCAGCTTGTTGTGATATCAGTAGAAGAATGTACAAAATGCAGTTTCAAATCAAATCAATCTTTATTTATATAGCGTCTTTTACAATCAAAATTGTTTCAAGGCGCTTTCCAGAATCCCAGGGCCTAACCCCAAACAAGCAACAGTGGCAAGGAAAACTCCCCTTTAACAGGAGGAAACCTTGAGCAGGACCAGGCTCATGTAGGGGGACCCTCCTGCTGAGAGGGGGGAGGACAGATAGAGGAGAGAATAGGTAGGAGAGGAGGGGAGGGGAGGATGGGAGGAGAGGATGGGCATAGAGCATAGAAATACATACAAAAATACATTATATTGAGTAAGCTGCCGGTTGAGTGGGTCAGCGGGGTCGGAGGTCATTATGCAGCTCTGAAGGCGGCGATACCTGTAAATGAATACAGAAGGGGGGGGGTGATAGTGACATGTTCTTACAAATTCAATGTATCTAATTACATTTGGCATTGGCGTCCACGGGTGTGAAGATCTACATTGTGTTTATGTTTTATGACCTCTTAGCTTCCACAAATCTGCTTTTCTCTGCGTGAATACACAGTATTTGTGATACACAAATTATTCTGTCAGCTCCATCATAAGCTCCCTTTCAATTATTTTGAACATTTCTGCTGATTTAGGTGAAGCAGAACCAACACGAAGAGTTACAGAATGTGAGGAAGCACATCCACTCCTGCTTCTCCAGCATCAGCTGCTTCCTGATGCCACATCCCGGCCTCAAGGTGGCGACCAACCCTTACTTTGATGGCAGGTTGAGAGGTGAGGAGACGGGGTTCGACTGTGGTCTGGCAGTGAAAGCTGAAGCTCATCTTGCAGGGTTTGTTTGTGCCCTTCAGACATCGACGGGGATTTTAAGTCAGGGTTGGCCAAGTTGGTTCCTCTCCTTCTGGCTCCAGAGCAACTGGTGGAAAAAGAAATCGGAGGCAACAAAGTGACCTGCAGAGATCTTGTGGAGTACTTCAAGGTCCTGCAGCCTCTTTAATGTATAAAATAAAGCTGTTGCTTTTCGGCCTGGCAACAGGAAGCAGGTTGTGAGAGCAGTGATGTGATGTGTTTGTATTTGTCTTCCCCCAGGCTTATATAAAGATCTATCAAGGAGAGGAACTGCCTCACCCAAAATCAATGCTGCAGGTCTGTTACCGTCAACACTCGGAGAGATTTTGATTTGTCTAATGTTGTTTTCTGAAATGATTGAGTTTATTTTCTGTTCAGGCGACAGCAGAAGCCAACAACCTGACTGCTGTGGCAGGAGCCAAAGATCTGTACAGTAAGAACATGGAGAAGGTACGGCGGGGGGTGACAGGAAGCGGCGTGTTTGTGCTAAACAGGCCTTTCTGAACATGTAACGTGTTACCTCACACATGTCATATCCTGTCCCTTCCAGGTCTGTGGGGGGGACAAACCGTACATCGCCCCGGCTGACCTGGAGCGCTGCCACGCAGAGTTTCGCGAGCACTCGGTGCACTTCTTCCGCTCCGTGAAGAAAATGGGCGGCGAGGAGTTCTGCCAGCGCTACCAAAGCCAACTGGAGTCGGAGCTGGACGAGGCCTTCACCAACTTCTCTAAACACAACGAGGGCAAGAACATCTTCTATGCGGCTCGCACTCCCGCCACGCTTTTCGCAGTCATGTTTGTGACATACGTGGTCTCTGGAGTGACGGGCTTCATCGGGCTCAGCACGCTAGCGGCCCTTGCTAACCTGATCATGGGCGTGGCGCTGCTGTCTCTCTGCACCTGGGCATATGTGAAGTATTCAGGAGAGTTCCGAGAGGTGGGGACGATGATAGATCTGGTGGCTGAGACGCTTTGGGAGCAGGTGGGTAGATGCGTGTGTTTGTGTTGTTTTACACCGTGTCCACCAGGGGGCGCAATCAGATTTTTGATGTCCTCTTATTGATTAATTTAATAACAAATACTGTGGGTAACTCATTAAGTTTTATGTATTTTAACATTGGTCACGATTTCAGAGAAGGCCTTATCACTTTGTGTTTTGTGCAATTTTCTTTATGTAGGTCAGTTTCGGTACACAAATGACAGACCTGCATTGTGGGAAATGTGGTGGTTGTGTATTTTGTTGCTGTGGTAAACAGCAGGTGTGTGTGCGTGTGTGATACAGCTGTGATAAAGCCATGTCTGGTGAGATTTGGGTATTTTATCTTTTATTATTGTTTCGGATTTCTTCATTTCACTTATGTTGTGTTTTGGCCCTCAGGTGTAACAGGGCTGTTATTGTTCGTGCAAAGTTCTCTTTGTTGCCTTTTTTATTGCAGACTCATCCAGCCATCCTTCTATCTTCTGTTTGTGTATGTTGGAGCTCCTGTCGTTTGTCCATCATTCATCTCCACAGACGCTTGTTGTTCTTTTATTTTTACTCAGAAGTGTGTTTCCGTTTGTTTGGGACTCACCCTAAACGCAGCGTTCATGTCTTCTCTGACTTTCCCTCCTTCCTCTGCTTTTGTCTCTTCTCCCCACCTGCTTTACAGAAGATGGTCAGAAAGGTGAGAGGGTCACGTCCCATTTCTCTGCTCTTCTGCTGCCTGCCTCCCATGCCTGTTGTATTTCTATCTTCTCTCTCCACCATAACGTCCTCCAGTGTCCTCTTCTGCTCGTCCGTGGTTTAATTCTCCCGTTCCTCCCCGCTCTCCTCTCAGGTGTTTTCCAGACTTCTGGACCCTATCAGGAGCCGCCTGGCTTGGCCCTTCTCTCTCCTCTCCTCCTTCCCATCCGCACTGGGACTCCGAGCTTTATCTCCTCTCAACAACAACTACAAGAAGACAAAATAGCCACTGGTTGCCCAGCGGCTTCACAGACTGTTGGACTCACTTCTATATGAATTTATATTCAGTTTGCTGGCTTCTTTATTGTTAAATTTCACAGGAACGGTGCTGGAGTTTTTCTGCTTTTACCCCCTCGAACCCACAGTTTGGACATCTGACCTACAGGCCTGGCCCCATCTTGGAATCTCCAGAACTGAAGCCTGTGCAGATGGTTATTAACATCGTCTTATGTGGCAGATTTTAGTTTTATTTTTTATTTTGAGGGTTTTGTTGTTGGCATGTTGGACCCCTTTGTTCATCTTTTCTTTCTTTAACAGTTTTTAACCCTTCTCCCAGTGTATTTGCTTCTTGGAAAAGCAAATCGTCCTTTTCCTCACTCAAACCCTTTGTGTCCTGCAGGTTTTGAAGCCAGTGAGCGAACACTACATGGAAGACAACGTCAGACAGACGGTGGTGAACTCCATCAAAGCCAGTTTGACGGAACAGGCGGCGCAGCACACTAAGTTAAAAACACACTGAAGCTCTTCCTCCTCCTCCTCCATCGTGTTTGTCGCCTCCTGCTCACTCGCTCAACACCATCAGTCTGAAGACACGAACTGTGGAACTTCTAAAAAAAAAAAACACCAAAGCTGACCCTTCCCCCCCAAATGCTCTACACTGCCCCACCTTTATTTGCCCCCGCAGACCTGTGGCTACTGCCCCTGTCTGCCCTGGTCTGACTAAAGCGACAGGGGCGTCGCTAAAGCAGGATCTGGGGGCCCTCATGACTTACAGAACCCCCCCCCCCCGCTGGTAGCGCACTGCACTTACTTCAGGATCGAGCTGTAATTCAGGGAAACTGGCACCTCCACACGGAGCTGTTATCGACAAAGGATGCAAACTAAAATCCATTTGTGTTGTTGTTCACTCAGCAGGTCAGAACTCTTTACTTTCTCTTCCTCCTACTTGTTTCCTGAAAGCACAAATGACAAAATCGACTCAGAAATCGAATAAGGGGGTGGTTATTGTTGGCGTGGTGTCATTTTGGTAAAATCAGGGAAGAAACTGTCAATCTGCTGAACAGAAAGTAAGTAGAGACTGGTCGTGGATAGAATGGAGGTTATTTAACATCCTCTGATCTGTATACTTTTCAATATAAATCAATTTCCCGACGCATTCATCTGTGTTGACCTGTAAGATTATGTGGTCGTGTCCCCCGAAGAAACCTGTAGGAAGCCTTAAGCCTCTCAGCTGATGTGTTTTTACTCCTCTTAGCCGGCCTTTAGCATCATGTGGCGGACCTGCCAGCGCTTGGCTCTGCTCTGCTCTGGCTATTTAGAAAACCCGAGGAATAAGCTGACGAGTTGTAGCGTTAAGCTAGCGAAAAGCTTTTAGAATTCAGGCCTTTTGAGTCGAGCTGCCAGAAGGACTTGATTGCTAGATGCTTTGGTCTCCACCTGCCTTTCATCAGAGCTCAGCCCTGGCTCACGTGTAGCTGCTGATGATAAGTTTGATTTTTACTTCTGGGGAAAACATACCTCATATATTTTGTCTAAGATGTGTTTTTTTTTTTTTTTTTCTTCCTTGCCAAGAGCTAGATGAGAGCATTGCTTCCATTCGTAGCTGCAGAGCACGAGTGAAGTTCCTGCCCCCTGTGAATTATTTTAGCTGTGCACGCTCATGTTAAGCTAAACTAAGCGTCACATTCAGAGCGGGATCAATGTTCTTATCTGACGCGTCTGTCACTTCTCTCAAACTGTAAGAGTGTAAGTGAGCTGATTCTGCCCCGCAGCACCCTCTTCTGGGTGGTATCGGTTCCTCCAGCACTTCAGCAAAGGCCTACATGTCCGTCATGGTGAGTGAACTGACATGAACTCAATCAAAAGACTCACTTTTTTTTTTACGTTGTTTGCGACACGTGTGAGCTCTGCGCATCGATTCCATCCACATTTCTCACCTCAAGCGCCCGTTTATACTGTACTTTTTTCTGTGTTCACATATAGATGAGCATGCAAGTTGAATCAAATATTTAAATAAACTTTGTATACATTTTATAGTGTCATGTGACGGTGGCTTTTCTTCTGATCAATACGAGTCCGCTGATTACGAATCGGTTGCTACTGGTAGGATTTACACTAGTCTGTCCTGCAGACAGAACTGTGAGGTGAATAGATTGGCAGGATTTGTGACAGGTGGGTTGGAGAGTTTCTGCCTTTTAAAGATTTCTCTCATAATTTATTTTTGAATAAAATGTTTGCCTAATGAATAAATCCTTTTTGTCTTTCTTTGAAAAACTAAAACCAGATTTAATTAGAAAAATGAGTTTGAATTTTTACAGTTTAAGGACTGAAGTTATTAATCAAGACTTCAAAACATGTTTTATAGATAAAAACTGGTATTTTGCCACATTTTAACAGTTGGCCGAGAGAACTTTATTTCAACAAAAGTGGAAGATGAAATGGAGCCCTAACGTGTAAACATCACATTAGCATTAACAAACTCATCTTTTCTGGAATGCAAGTTTCACTCAAGGGAATTTTAAATACCGTATTTTCTGGACTATATGTCGCTCCGGAGTTTAAGTCGCACCAAAAACTGCATAAGAAAACTAGATATATAAGTCGCACTGGACAATAAGTCGCATTTTGGGGCAAATTTATTTGATAAAATCCGAGACCAAGAACATACATTTCATCTTGAAAGGCAATTAGCAATCCATTAGCATGGATTAGCAATAGCGTTATGCTAACGTTACAAATTCAGCTACATGACCCATAACGAACTGAGTACCTGTCTGCTTTGTTAACGTAACATATTAAGTTATTCAGATGACGATAGCATAAAGAACATCCGAGCAAGTTTACCAAATAATCAAGTCTAACTCCATAGACGAAGCACCACTTCTGCGTCGCTAAAGGAACTCGTTCCTCAGTACACACGCCTAGAGCGCCCTCTTGTGGTTGTCATTGTGAAAATAACGAACATTTGAAATTCTGTAATGTATTTATACAAGTCGCATCGCCTGACAAACTATGAAAAAATGTGCGACTTATAGTCTGGAAAATACGGTCACCTTTCTTAAAAAGTCAGGTTTATTTTATCACAGAGCAGATTGAGCTGTAATGTGGATTAATTATTACAAAACAAGGCTGCTGAGTCTTAGCCTGGTAATCTGTAAAACACAGCAAAGGCAATTAAATGTAACTGGTGACTAAATGGACAAATGGAGTCGGAAATCCCAAAAATCTGCTGGTATAAAGCGCGTCAGCTTCCATCAAATCTCAGTGGCACATTTTACATTTTTCACTTTTTCTTGTTAAAAAAAAAAATACATAACTTCAAAAGGAAGCAACACAGACAAGTCAACACTTGCAAATACAATAATTATTGATCAGAACCTCCTATCAATGTTTCATCACATTCCATCTGTGAAAGCACACATAGTCCATTTGATTGTAGCTGCGGTCCAGAGTGACGTTGCACAAAAAGTTAATTTGGCTTCACTGATTTAAAATCAATGAGTTAAGACTTCAAAATGTCACATTTTCCAATAAATGTGTTTGGGGTTTTTTTTAAAAGAATTGCCCGTTTTTAGAACTTTGTTCATGTAAATGGTGCGAGTTTCCTGGGGCGCAGGTCTGCATTCGACTGTACTTGTGGGGAAAAATGAAAAAATGGCTTTTTAAAAACCACGTTTTAAATCATAGCCCGGACGGCGAATGAGACCGAAGCACCCAGGGCCAAACCCAGGGACAAGAAAAAGGCCATGATGGCTCCCGCCGTCTCCGCCTCATGTGGTGGCACCTTCCTGCAGACAGAAACGACAGCAATGTGAAGGAAAGTGACGGCTCAACAGGCTGAAAGGTCTGGAGGTACACTCACTTGGGACCGAAGCACATGCAGAGACTGGCCAAGTAGCCGTTGGAAAAGGAGAAGAAGATCATGAAGATGATGTACCAGGCGTCATGCGAAAAGAAGACGGGGAGGTAATAACGTGGCTGAACGTTGCACAGCATGAAGAGGGGGACAAAGACGAGCCGCGCCGCCACCAGGACAGGAAGCCAGATGCTGTCTATGCCTGGCTGCAGAGGAAAACGACAAACTTCAAAACTGGGGCAAACGGCATTTTGCAGTGTGTGTAGAAAAACCGGCGGCTGTTCTTTTCCTGCTGCATTCAAGTGTACTTCCTCTGGATGATAGGATACGACCTAAACCAAATGAATGGTCAAGTCTGGACTCCAGATGAGGTTGCCAACTCCTTTAAGCGCCCTGCTGACATTATATGCGGTGCTGACCAATATTCCCTCTAATTTTTCATGTGTCTGAGCAGACACACAGGCTCCCTGAGCACACTGAGGCCCACTGTGAGCAACATCAGATGGGTACGCTGTGGCCACACACCAGTATCAGGCTTGTTCAAAACCTTGGATCATAGCAAGTTACATGGCTTATTAAAAGAATCAAATGACAGCAGCACATAAAATGAAAAAGACAAAAATCTTGTTGTTCATGAGATGTGTACTATGTTATATGTGAGAGTCCTGCTTTAACCATAGGAAGAGTCACTCAGTTTCACCACTTGTTCTTCTATTTGCACCTACTCCGACAGCCATTCCATCTTCAAAGAACCGCATTTCTTTTTTACTTGTGGATGTGGATGTGTCTCTGCCCGTTCGTTTCGCCATGATAAGGGATTAGCATTTGCGTCTCCTAACTCCGCTGCACCGTTGTTAGCGAGCTAACCTGCACGGCGAGTAAAGGCAGGGCACATACGCAAAAACTGTCAATGCTGATTGGCTGCGTAGCGTAGGTGTATCGGATTATTGGCTGGACACCTGTTGCTCATTGAGTTATGTTGCGAAATGGTACAGAAAACAATATTACTGGTCTAATTAACTATATGATATCAGTTCTAAAATTAGATATTAATTAATTCGTTTCTGTTGAATTTTATTTTGTGCGCTGCATAGATTTTATTGTGCGCCGAATATGTGCAGGCAGTGCGCGATAGCGCAAGCGCGCAGCTTAGAGGGAACATTGGTGCTGACGCGCTCTAACCGCTGCGGTTTGATCCTGCAGGAGCTCCTGTCTCGTGATCAGACTAAATAAACTCACATGATCCTTAAGCAGTCAATAGTCAGCTGACTACTGTGAGAATCATCCAGGAAGCTGCATTCAAGTGCAGGTTCATGCGTGATTACTTCCTGTAGATGACAGCACGTTGAACCTTTTCACTGAGGATTTCACCGGAACATATTTGGAGAACACGACCAGAAATCCATTGTGCACGTCATGTGACCGTGGTTTAGTGAGACAAGCCTGCGAATTACGTCATCAGAGAAGTTGGTTGAGGAAGCTGCTGATACTGACCCGCATACAGACGGCGGTCAGGCTCCGGCCAGCCCAGTCCATCATGTTGAAGAGGAGGAAACACGCCACCGGGATGAAGTAGGTCTCTGAACACGGAGCACAACCAGCCATTATTGACCCGACAGATGTTGATTTCAGTAAAATCGAAATGTCTCCGGCAGCGATTGTATCCTCTTCTGCAGGTTTAAGGTTCCAAACTCACCCCAGGTGCCTCCATTTGCAACCGTAGACTTGACCTCGACTGTCACGGCGGGGAATGTCCCGATGGTGACGGTGAAGATGAGACACACTGACAAAGCCATCACCCAGATCTGACAGATGACCAGACGTTATAATCTAGATCAGGGCTGCTCACATTTTTTCAGCATGCGAGCTACTTACAAAATGACCAAGTCAACATGATCTACCCAGCACAAAAATGCAAAACATCTAATTATTTTCAAATGTGTTGAGGATTCTTTGTATGTACAATGTATGTTGATGAAACCTTGTATAACCAAATGAGCCAATATTGCAAAACACACATAATAATTAACTATTAACCTTTTATGTTAATAGTTAACCACTAAACATTACCGTAATTTCCGGACTATAAGCCGCTACTTTTTTCCTACACTTTAAACACTGCGGCTTATTCTACAGTGCGGCTTATTTATGTTTTCACAACTGTTGTGAATCATTCATTTTTACTGACCCTCATCAACATGAAAAATACTAGAAGAAAAGCATATGATGCGGCTTTTAAGTTAAAAGCGATCACTCTGGTGGTTGAAGAAGGAAATCGAGCTGGCGCACGTAATCTTGGCATTACGGTAATCAATAGCGAGAAGGTGGAGACGCCCGCCCGAAGAACTGATCCAAAGCAAAAAGACGACAAAAGCTTTTAGACGTAAACATCGCAGGTGGCCCGAGCTTGAAAACGTTCTGGAAGACTGGGTGAACACACAGAGAGCAGGCGGCCGCGGTGTTTCCGCTGTACAAATCAGACGGAAGGCAAAAGCAATCGCCACCGCGATGAAAATAGAAGATTTTAGAGGTGGGCCATCGGGAGTTTTAGATTGTTCATTGTTTGAGTAAAAAAGCATAAACAACGCAATTTGTGTGTAGCTGATACAAACGTATATTTCGAGGTAGCTGCATTACAGACACCGTTATTAAAAAAAAGCATTTACCAGTAGAATATATTTGTTTATGTTCCTAAGCGGATTAAATTAAAAGAAAAGTTAAAAAATCCTGACGTGATAAAAATTGGATTTAAGGTCTCTGTATAAACATACTAGTGAAAAGAGTGGCTGTTGTTTCTTACCTGTCTGTTTGTCACTCGTCAGTGACTCGTCTCTTACGGTAATAAAAACATATACCGGTACTGAATGTTTTCGATCTAATTTTTCATATTACTACGTGGGATACCTGCGGCTTAAAATCCGGTGCGGCTTGTATAAGTACAAAATTGATTTTCTTTCTAAAATTAGATTATGCGGCTTTTAATCAGGTGCGCTCTGTAGTCCGGAAATTACGGTATATGTTTTTCTCTTCTTAATTGGTCCCACTCCCTCATTCATTTTGATGACCATAAGCTTTAGCGATGGCTTAAAATCAGAGGTAAGTCGCTGAATAGCTTAGCGCTTAGTGCCATTTTTTGCGCATGAGCGGTGACCTAAAGGTCAAAATTCAGTTGTCATCTGATTGTCTGCCCTGTATGTCAATCAAGTGACGGGATGAATGATAGGCTAATATTTTTTGATGAGCACCCATGATCTAGATAAACAACCCAAGTATGAGTGTATGAGTACCTTTCTGAAGATGTTAATCACAGACACTCCAGCCTCGCCCTCCGTCAGGGTCGTCCCCGGTTGCCTCTGGGACGAATTTTCTGTGGAACCAAGAAACATCTGACAATTATGGCCAAGAGGGTGGGTGGGTTTGGAGCACCATGACGGTGAAGATGGAGACTGACTCGCATATTGACTAAACTCCATTTACATCAAACCTCAACAAGCTTGTGAGCAGCACCTTTATTGAGCAGGTCCATCTTGTTCTCCTCATCAGCCGACGGCCTGGAGCGATTTGTCTCCATGTAGTGCTGGAAAAACTCCTGAGGTGCAAAACAAATCCCATAAGACACCGGTGGGAGCACAGGTAAAGACTGAAGGGGGATCAGAACATTTACCATCCTGGGCAGAGCCATGTACGACATGATGGCGAGGGAGATGACCACACAGGCGGTGATGAAGTAACCAAAAGCGCTGTCTTGCAGGGCTGAGCCACCTTCAGGCACAGAATCATTAACGGTTAAACAGTTCGGGTCGTGAGTTCCACTGTCAGAGTTCCGGAATGCGTTTGGGTTTAGACGTACTGGCTAGAGCGCAGATCATGGAGAACGCAGCGAAGGCGCCACCCAGACCCTGGCCACTCATGATGGGAGTGGTGTAGGAGGCAGGCAGGATCCCCGCCAGTCCAAACAGGCTTCCCTGGAGAATCGCTCCGAACGCTGGAGAACAGAAGACAATTGTTGAAGAACCTGAGTGTTGACAGAAATAAACGGGGACCTTTTGCTAAAGGTAACACTCGTCCTCGTGTATGTGGTGACGAGAGCATTCTCCCACTTCAGAGCGAGTCGGAAATAACATCAGGGGGAGAGGAGAGGAGAGGAAACCATGACCCAGTGGGGTGACAGAGGCCTGTCAGGTGATCATGTTTCTGGACCCTGGCAGCCTTGGCCTATAACAGCATAACTAAGATGTGACCTAACGATTAGACGACCCCCTAAGTATGATAATTTGTCTGTCTATGATAGTAACTGGAACTACTGAATTAGTAACAATAAGCTTTTTCAAAGAAGTAGGTTTTAAGTCTGATCTTAAAAGTAGTGATGGAGTCAGCCTCCCGTACCTGGACAGGGAGCTGGTTCCATAGCAGGGGGGCCTGGTAGCTAAATGCTCGGCCCCCCATTCTACTCCTAGAAACTCTGGGAACCACAAGTAGACCAGCATTCTGAGAGCGGAGCGGTCTATTGGGCTGGTAAGGTATCACTAGCTCCTCCAGGTATGATGGAGCTAGGCCTCTGAGGACCTTGTAGGTCAAAAGAAGGGTTTTAAAAATTATTCTAAATTTAACGGGCAGCCAATGAAGAGACGCCAGTACAGGAGTTATGTGATCTCTTTTGTCAATACCTGTCAGAACTCTGGCTGCAGCATTTTGGATCAGCTGGAGGCTTCTTAAAGATTTGTGTGGACACGCTGATAATAAAGAATTACAATAGTCCAGCCTGGAAGTAACAAATGCATGGACTAACTTTTCAGCGACTTTCTAGAGACTAATTTAATGTTTGAGTTGAAGGAGAGATTTTGATCAAAAGTTACTCCTAGATTCCTCACAGAGAGACTAGATGCTAAGGAGATACCATCTAGAGTGATAATGTGATCTAATCTATCCCTGAGAGGTTCAGGAAATGCCCGCTCCTGTGTTCTAGCTGTTATTATCTCAGAGTAGAGTCTTGTCAATCAATCTTTATTTATATAGCGACTGTTACAATCAAAATTGTTTCTATGCGCTTTCCAGAATCCCAGGGCCTGACCCCCAACAAGCAACAGTGGCAAAGAAAAACTCCCCTTTAACAGGAAGAAACTTTGAGCAGGACCAGGCTCATGTAGGCAGACGCTCCTGCTGATGGCTTGTACAGTCATTTAAATGGTATTTATGGTTGGAAAGACAACATTCCAAGCTTCATACATAGCTTCAACTTTGTACAACAGGAAAATAATCAACCTCAACATTTCACACATGCATAGACTACAGGATGGCGATTACGTCGTTGAGGCAAACACCAGCTAGTTACTATCACTATTAAGGTACCGGCACCTACAACATCACAGCAGCATCTAAACATCCTGGTCAGCACCGGGTCCAGCCACAGGAGCCAACAACCCTGTTAAGGCTCCAAGGTCTCTTTTTCACCTCCATATTTAAGAGTATCAAATGTGTAAATGGGTCATTGCTGCAGTCAACTCAGAAACTCACAATTGATGCAGATAATTTTGATCATCGTGATGGCAAAGAAGGGCAGCGGGGCCATGTCCACCTTGACTAAGATGGCCGTCACCAGGAAGACTATCAGGATGACCACCAGGCCGCCAGAGATCCTTAACTTCTGAGGAATCCTGTGTGATGCAGACAGAGGGAAAGAAAGAGAGATGAAAGCTGAAGAACCAGTTCATTTATTTATTTAACTACCTGTTTTAAAAACTAAAAATACTAGGAATGAAGAAGAATGCTCAAAATATCAATGACGTCTCTGAACTGGAAACAGATTTTTTTTTTAAAAAACACAAAGCAATGGAGTCATGAGGGGAAAATATGCATAAAGGCCAATTTTTTACCATCCATAACTGATCAAAATATTAACATTTACATGAGTCAATGCTGAGACGCTACAATGTAGAGTAAAATAAAGATATCGCTCTGCTAACACAACCGCAAGTGTGAGGACGGTTCTCTCGCAGCGATTTACGCGTGCATGTGTGTGTGCTGGTGCCTCGGGTGATCACCTCTGATGTATGAAGGAGTTGAGGCAGGTGAAAATGAGCAGCGGCACCATGGCGCACAGCGTCATCACATTGTTGAACTTAGCCTCCAGTACGCTACGAGAGTCCTCCTCCTTCAAGGTCTGGTTCAGAGTCTGGTTAGTGAGGCCCATGGGGGGGTCCTTTAGCCTGCTGGTGAAGTACTGAAGAAAAGGATATAGGAGAAAACAGATTACAGCATCTGGGGGAGGGGGCACTAATGAATAGCAACCAGTTGGATCATGTGGAATTCCAAATGTATTCTGGCCAAATAAACACACACTGAAGGGCATCTGGGCTTCAAACAACCCCCCTACAGGCAGGTCCAAATGAAGACCTCCACAGATAAACAAACAGTACAAAGGTGAGAGTGGAGGAGGATTCTAGGGGTTATGTCGCGGCTGGTTCCACAGATTTAAACCAGCTGGTTCTGGGGAAAGCCCAGTTTAACAAACTAGCCGCTACTCACTGGACCACCAACGGGGCTCTTCGTCTGTCTCCGTCATGTGATACTGATGATTTACGACTTCAGGCAAACATTCCACCAACATACCATTGTGGCCGTCATGAAGAAATTCCAGGGCAGGAGGGTTCCCAAACCCAGAATGAAGAAGATGATCCATACTGCGTTGTACCTGGGGAGGAAGGACAGGGCGGCCGGGTGAAACCTTTTGACGGTTATCGTGTACGTGTAACATCTCTGCGCTGAGCTTCAGCTAGACTTCAGTCATGCTAGGTGGTACAGAAACATTTCTCTCACTTGTCCCGCGGAGCATTTAAGGCCGTCATGGTTGTGTCAGGCTGAGAGGCTGCAGCAAAGTCAGAGCAGTAAGGGAGGCTTCCAGGTCTGAAAAACACAGATAACAACTGCGTCAACGTGCTGAAGAGTGCCGGCGACCTGCCATCTTAGCGCTATGCTGGGCTAAATTTAATGAGACTGGCCAGAAAATCAGCACGCTAATCACCGAAAAACACAGAAAAACTCCTTTAGATCCGACACAACCGCTCAGTTAACAGCTGGTTTGGGTCAAACTAAAGAATTCCAACAGCGGTGAACGCAGATTCTCTGAAGCAGTAAAACTCTAAGGAACTCAGTCTTCTCTCTTCCCTCTGGCTGCACACATCAGCGCTGATGTTCTGCTTCATCTTACACCACAGAGGTCAGTTAACCAGCAGACCCGCCCTCCCTCTCGAACTACCCCCTCCCAGTATAACTGCCCCCCCCCGGCGCCCCTTTTCCTTCACCTCCGAGCTGCCTTTGTTTCATATCTCACTTTAATAAATCACAATCATCGTGTGAGGTCTTTGGGATAGACAGATGGAAATCATCTTCCATCTGTTGCCACAATACAATTGTCTATAATATGCAGACATTCATAGCATGTTTGGGCTCATGGCGGGCGGGGGAGGGGCTTATATGCTATAGGTTCAGCATCAGGCATCTATTCGCTGTGCACTGACTCAGCAGCAGCACCTCTGAGAAACGGGCGCCGCTGACAAAGGTCTGTTTGTCATGTGAGGCAGACAGATAGACAGCAGCCGTATGTTAACCACATCCATGCCTGGTACACATGGCCAGGCGCAGCAGGGTGTTGTAGCTGCTGAGACCATCGATCGATCAATAAAAGTGAGGACACACACAAACAGCATCTGTACTACTGCTCCTGCAGCCAGAACGTGATAAATTCTGCTCTAGTTCTTCTGCTTGTGCTCCTGAGTCAATGTGACCCATTTACTTTCGTGCAGGACCCACTGAGTGGACGCATCGAACAGGTCCATCACTTTGAACACTCAATGGACGGATGTCCTAAGAAATCGATGGACAGATGTCCTTAGAAATCAATGGACAGAGGTACAGACCAAAGATGAATGGACAGAGATGAGCCGTGTTCCTGATCCAGACAACAGTGAGGTTAACTTTCCCAACATTATATTTCATATATATTAATATTGTCTTTAATAATTTCCATCAGTCCATCAGATAGAGACCATCAATAGGGATTAGAGCTGATGGAAACCATTGTTGTTATTGTCTTTACATTAGAGCTGTTTAACACGTCCAACACACAAGGAAGCTGCCTTTCAAGCTTTATGTGCTTCCAGAGAGATTCCGAACCCAAGAACTCGAGCTGGAGTCAGGACTAAAAGGTCCCATCTACTGTCGACCCACGCAGCAATGGCACCCTCGTGGCCCCGGGCTACAAACACCACTGACGTCACACATTAGTCACTGCTGCGGGTTTCAATAATAGTGACAGGAAGGTGGAGTAAGAGGAGCGGGAAGGGGCACTAAGAGTGGGGGGAGTAAGAGGGGCAGGAAGGGGTACTAAGAGTGGTGGAATGGGGGCCCATAGGTCCCACCTCAGTAATCTTATCTTTACATGAACGGTTGCAACAGGGAAGAAGTGATAAAGGTTTTATTCTACCATCCAGACTGTACACGTGCCTGTGCGTGTTCTCCCATCAGCCGGTCCGGGGTCAGTCGCAAACGGAGGTCCGTTCAGAGGAAAATGGCAACGAGCCCCCAAAACGCACATGACGCGGTAAACATGCGGGTGCCGTTAACGCATGCTGCCGCCTGAAGAAGATCCTTTCTCTTTCACGCACCACGTGCTGCCATGCTCGCGGCTAAATCAAAGAAAGTCCCGCATCATTTGACCAACTCGTTTCTGCCATTATTGTACCGAACACTTAAAAGGCTATTATTTATTTTACTTTTAACGCCCCACACCTCTCCACAGTCCCAGGATTTCACGGGAATGTTCAATTGTTTTTCTAAAACGCGTTTTGTTAAATGTGCGTGGGTGGACGTTTTCGTAAAGTCGAAATATACCTTGGAGAAGAATTTAAGTCGTATTTTATTTTAATTTATTCATTATTCAGGCGGGAGCCTCCTGCCGCTGGAACCCCGGGGTGTTTCACCCGGAACCGACGCCGCTGCCCGGGAAATATTGGCGCTTAATTTAACTTTAACGTTTCAAAGAGCAACAAAGAGACGCCACACACCACGCACCAGTAACCCCAGTCGGCCCTTCTAGCCCCCGAGAGTAAAACCAGTCACGGTAACGCCGAAATTGACAAATATCTACACAAGAAACCGGGGGTTCGCGGGGTTTTACCGGCATGTTGGTGTTCCTTCGCGGGGTTTGAGGAGACTGTGGAGTGGAGCGGTGAACCATTCTCTATTTATTGTGTTAATTGTGTTAATTGTCCTACCTTAACTGCACTCTGGGATGGCGCGTTGTGTCTGATGGAGTTCACATTCAGGGGGTTGAGTTTCTCTGCTGAGTTCAAGGACTGCTCATATATATGGGAAATCCCCGCTTCCTGGAAGGATCTAAAAAAAAAATGTATTACTAAAAAAGGTATAACCAAAGCCACAACTAAAATTAAAACAATTTTACTGGAAGAGGTGATAAATTTAGCGTAGTTAATAACGATATGTAAAAAATCTGCGTTGACAATGTTGGTTATTATCACTTTATTGCCACCACTGGTCAAAAGAGACAACCTTCGAACCATTAGTCCCACGATAACACATATCTACATTTCTGCACACCTTTATTACAGACACCAAAGCTTTTCTGATAAAACATGAAGTAATACAAAACCCGGAGTAAAAGGTAAAAATCCTCCTTTAGCGGCCACTCCCGAAATATGGTCACCATTAACTGATGATCGAGTGATCCAATGGTGTAAATCTCTTAAGTGTGGAAATGACCTGCTTGACAAAGGTCTGCACTTTCCAAGTGCTTTTTTTCCTTGTAGCCTGCAGTTGAAACCATAATGTATTGTGCACAGTACTACTACAGATACATACACTACATATGTAACTTACGACATAGGATCTTGCTTGTTTTA
This sequence comes from Takifugu rubripes, assembly GCF_901000725.2. Lineage (NCBI taxonomy): Eukaryota > Metazoa > Chordata > Actinopteri > Tetraodontiformes > Tetraodontidae > Takifugu > Takifugu rubripes. Next base: position 5,725,250 of record NC_042288.1, read on the forward strand.
AAGCTCTTTTGGACCTTTCAGAAATAGGTCAAGGGCCTCTCTGATCCCTAGAACCTTAAAAGCAGAAACCCAAACATGCAAACTTCACAATAAAAGCATCAACAACCCAGAACCCACACCAATGCCAACACAGAACCCCAGTAAACTAGCCACAGATACTGTATCTACCTGAATTGATTAAGTAAAAATTCAGTGGGAGTATTTAGACACATTTTCTGCCTTCCAATTTTTATTGTTATTTATTTTTTTATTTATTTTTTTAGTTCTGACAGAAATGACGAGTGGCGGGTTTCATTAGACATTTAAAGACAGACAAGGCCCATCTTTTCTCCAAAGGCGGAGGAGGAGGAGGGGGGGTATTCTCAAAGTGCACTGTGAATCCTATAATTTGCACCATTCATTCTTAACCACAGTGCAGACGCAACCACAAGGCCCTTCCCTGCACAACAAAACAAGCAGGGAAAAACAAAGACTGAATTTAGTTTCATATGACTGTAAATGTGTAACAAGAGTTTTCCTCCAGATACACAACCATTTAGATAGATAGATAAGAACTAGGTTAATTTTTTTTTTTTTTAAATGCTTGAAGGCATGGCAGTAAATGAACACAAATCTCTGGAATATTAAACATTGAATCCTCCCCCAGGCTCATTTTAACAGCTTGTTTTCATGTCTGTTGAAAGTATATTTCCATCATAACACTGGAGGCTGTCTGAGACACCGCTGAGGGCTGGTTTACAGTCTGGGTTTGTGCTGCATGTGGTCGCTGCTCTCTGAGCTGGTTCACAGTCAACTGCACCCCAGCTCACCCCCACATCTAAAAAAAGCTCACTGTGGTTATGGATGGAAACCAGAGACTGTGGAAGTTGTTGGTCAAGAGGGGCAGCCACAAACTGTGAGACCTCTGTCCCAGCCCACTCAGACTGGTCATTTATTCTAGTTTGTGTGAATGTCTTTATTTTCTGATTGGTCCAAAACCCGCATATAGATGTCTCAAGTGTGACAAAAAGGATGGAGAGAGCTTTTATTTTTATGTGACTGTAGCTGTACGGGTGCAGTAAGGCGGATCAGGACCGACTTGATTTGCATAAGAATAAAAACGACCTGACCAAAAACAGCCTTTTTTCCTTTCAGTGTATTCTACTGTCAGACAACTGTCCTGTGTCATCAGCCTGTTCACTTCCTAACTCCCCCCACCACCACCACCCCACCCCCACCAACCCCCAACACATGAAAACACACACGCCATTTTTAGAAGAGTTTATGTAAGTTTCTGAGAAAAATAAACATCATACCGTTCTAAATCAAGAATATCCTGTGAAATTTGTGCCATGCAAGGGAGAGGAGGAGGGCATGAATGGGCTGGAATTAGGTTTCTCACCCCATACTGAGATTTAAGAGGACAGAGGTAGAAAAAGGAATTCTAGTGAATGGCCTTTTCAACCCCTGAAGTACTCGGGAGAGACTGAGAACCTCTTTTGAGATTAGGAATTTGGAAGCCTGGCTCCGTTGTGGAGTATTATGGTTCGGATTAAAGTGACAAAGACAGGCAAACAAAGGAAAAATGCTCCTCGGGCAGGTCAGACAGAGTGAAATTTCTCATCTGGACCTAAGTGGAGCCTCCAAATTCCCAACAGAGCATAAGTGTCGGCATGGCTCAGAGTGAAATCCTTTGTCACAATGGATGATCCACAAAATGCTGCAAGGCAATTCTCTCCAATCCAGAGTGATTTTAGGGACAAAGACAAAGCCCAAGACTTTACGGGATCATACTGTTGGGATGAAGTTTGTCATAGATCACTCATATCCTTATCTTCATCTTCGGAAATCACCAAACACTTCCAAAAACTGTTATGCACCAACCCCTTCTTGAGTCGGACCAAGGACACATTTATTTTGCACCATGTGAGCTCACGTGTTTGGAGATAACATCTAATTTAGCTTTGCTGTGTACTCATGTGTCTTCTGTTAAATTACTTGAACATTGTTGGTGTGCTTCTCAGTTAGTAACCTTTTCACTTACAGTCTACTTTCAAAAGATTTTTTTCTATTTGTCCTCTTAACTTATCAGAGGCTGTGGACCATCTTGTTGCCCTCTGCTGATAAGGAAGACTCCAAATAACTGAAAGCCTCTTGCTCTCTCTCACTCTCTCTTTTCCTTGTTCTTTTAGAGGGATAGTACTTCCATAACCACGTCATCTTCTGCCCACATCTTTGTAACCTTCTGTTTGCCCATTTGAAACACATCACTCAGTCGTTCCAGTCTCTATAACTGGAATGACACTAGTTCCATTTTCCCGTCTGAAATGTCTTCATTAAACTTTAAAATTCAATATTAGTTTTGAGAAGGATAAATACTGTCACTTCCTCTCTTGGCTAGATGTCTGTGTAAATTCTCAGTCATCCAGGTCATTGGATCTCTTGGCTAGAACATTCTACTTTCCCCTTTAATGTGTGTTTGTAGGCAACCTTTCCACGAACAAATGCAGCTGAGGCGATGTTGCCAATGGTTACAGGCCTCCACTGGTAAAGCAGCTCCTGTTCACAGTGTGTGTATATCTGAAAATATATATCTGTGCATGTGACTCGTAATGTTGTTTCTATTCACACTTATATTAGGACTTGTTAAATTGGTTGTTTGATGTGTTCCTGTCTGCTGTGGCTCCTCCAGCTCCTAACCTGATTTTATTCTAGTTCACGTTTGTCCAATCGTGCCTGAATTAATTCTAAACTTGCAACTAAGATGCAACAAGATTAGACCTTTGTGTGAACAGCTGCTGATATCTCCAACCTCAGAAATCAGGTTTCAGTACTGAGAGAAATGCGTTACATAACATACACATTGCCCGTCTTGGCACCAAAAAGATTGGAAAAGTTCAGAGATGGAGGCAGCTTGATGGCCTGAAGTGAAGTGCCAAAAAAGTAACATGAAGCATATGTGGAGAGAGAAGGATGATGATCCCAATGATGGATGGTGGTACACAATGTAAATATTTTCTTGTTTTATGACCTCTCAAACCCAAAGACTCCACTGACTTACCCAGATATTATAAATATGTATAACTATCATGAGGTCCAACATCTGTCTCAAGAATGTTCACAGATCAAGCTGTTTCTTGCCCTATTCTACCTTTTCTTGGTGCGTTAGCATGCTCAGCTGGCTTCTGGAGCATTGTGGAGACAGAGAGAAGCATCAGAACCACCTCAGAGGCTGGAGAACAAGTCCAGCCAATTTTGTCTGAGGAAACATCTCCAACGCATTTACACTTGGGGAGATTTTATTTTCCCACCTACTCCAAATACCCCAAAAATATGTTCCAAGTCAATAATAAAAACCTCCAGTTGCACATGCACTCAGCAGTATGAGGCCTTTGGTGTGTGTGTAGGTGTGAAATTGTTCTCCTGGCAGCTTCTCCAGAACCACTCAGAGGAGTATTTATACTGTTGTTTAAACGGCTTGTCCCTTCATCATGTGCAGGCAGCTCCCTCACACAGCATGGAAATAATGAGCAAGGACAAACCCACGGGCACAATGTGACGTTCTGAAGTTAGTTTAATATAGAAAAATTCTGTTTGAGACTATTTAAAATCTATTTAGAAATTTTTGGGAGGAAAGTTGGTAATGTTGTTTTTCATTGGTAACACATTCACATTACCCTTTGCTTTACAATGTTGGTTTTTTTTATACTGTACGAAGTGTGCGTGCGTGTGTGTGTGGAGGGGAGAAATTTTGGATGGTCCTCACAACTTTGAAAAGTGTTTGAGGGTTGAGACTGTTAACTAGGTGTAGGCTGAAGTTAAGGTTGGGGTTAAACATTTAGTTGTGATGTGTGTGTGTGTGTGTGTGTGTGTGTGTGTGTGCGTGCGTACGTGTGTGCGTGCGTGCGTGGGTGTGTCCATGCATAATAAATAAAACGGGGTGTAGAAACAAAGCTGAGCTTATTTTCTAATAGAAAATTAATGAGAATACATTCCAGGGTGTTTAACTGAGGCTAGATTTATTTTCTGCACAAATATTTTCTTTCGGTTTATCCCCTGAACTGACTTTTAGTCCATTTTTATGTCACATATGGGCCCGTGTGTGTGAGAAAGAGAACACATTGTCTTAAAATCTCAGCTGTATTCTTGTCTGGCAGCATGTGTCAGATGGTTCGCCTTATCCCCTTTTTAAAACTCTGCAGCATAACCAACCCGGACAGCTGCCTCGATTACCAGACAGGATCTGTTTTCCACCTCTCTGCTACTGTGGCAAAGGAAGAGGAACTACTAGAATTAGCATATTTTACTGGCTGTCAGCAATAACAGCTTCAGCTAAGAAATCATTATTCGCTCCACACAGCCATCCTGCTAAACTGATTACACTCAGGATGTTTTGCTAACTCTTGAAGGCAGAACCTTCTCTCTTCTCTGGGCTTAGGGTAGGCTAAAGTCTGCAGAGAGGAGCATTTGGGAGCACAACTGTTACCATGAAGTCTTAAGACTGCTCCTCTTGGCGTCTGCAGCCCTGAGGGCCCAGATCTCTGACAAATGCTGCTGAACTGTAACTAATGACTCCAAAAAGATCTTTGAAGTTGTTGAGGACTCCTTTTTCTCTGACACCTTGTGAAACAGGCCTAATTTAAAAGAAATAACATTTGAATAGTGCAGAGAGAGACCTGGTCCTGCCTCAGTTCCTGCTGCTACTAAATCTGCATAATTCACCAGGATTCATGACCTTGGGAGCTGGAGGCCATCTGGATGTAAACACAATGCCGCTTTTGATGATCCAGGAAAATTCACGTGGTTTCACGGGGCTGCATCATATTACCCCGTCACATACTCACGTGTCAATGACCTTTGCTAATTATAGTTGTACAGTTGGCTCTGGACACAAGGTTCTGGTACAACATCAGGTGATCAATGGCAGAGAGAAACTGATAGCAACACGGGTGTAGTTCAGAACAGACGGTCTCTCTCAGGAGACAAGGCTCCTGCCAAGAGACTATGGGGTAAATGTCCAATATTTGTCCCGTAAACGTCAGTGAGATGACCTGTCCTGCCAGCTGCCCTGAATTGATCTTAAAAGACTTGTAATAGTCCTGAATTCATATGAACGTCACATATTTGATTCTGATTAAATCAATGAGAGCCAAGTCACAAGCTGGGATGGAAATGGTTGCTTTGTACTGCAGTAAGGGAGATGTATTTTGAAATGCTGTCTATAAAGCATAGAGTTGCATCTTCTGTTGTGCAACATCATTTACATTTTTGGGAGACAATAAATATCACTCCTGCAACGAAGGTTTGATGGATTGCTCCAAATGTCTAAACATTCCTCTTTAAATGAATGAACATTGGCTGAAATAGTCGAGACATACGTCTCAGTCGTGAGCTGCAGTCCCCTGTCAGGACAGCCTCGTGCTGGTAAATAGGATGCAAGCTTTTAATTTAGTCAAGCCTGCTGTCTACTGGAAACTCAATTCCTGGTGAAAGATCAGCATTCAACTGTTAAAACTAGGCAGTAGTAGATCTAATTTCCTTATGTTTAGGGAAAATTATGGCCTGTACAAAAGTTAATAAAAGTGCTGTGATTAATCAATTTTATGTAGTAATTCTGTGAGCTTAAATGATTTTACCCCTAATTTCATATTCTCATATCTGCCTCCACTGCCATTTACTTCTGTCCTAATTACGAAAATAAATGCTTTAATTGAAATTATCCTGCCAAACTGAGCGGATTTATTGTGCTGTGACAGGCTTCCTGTTCCACAGACACCACCTCCCCTGATTTATCTCTATGCGTGTGCAAAGTACGCCAGTAAAAGACCAGTAAAGCATGCCTATAATGACAACAAACTGGAACAAATGATCATACATGATCTATTAATCAAACAGATGCTTTATGGTGTGATGGAGTCCTGAGGTAAACTGAGCAGAGCCGAACCTTCGCCTCCGGAAGTGCTAGCACGCTGTTCGCCCCATGAAAGAAACAACTTCAGCACAACACATTATCACTGTGAGAACAGAAGTTTTCTCAAAGTCCCACTGAGAGGCAAGCAGCTTTAGACATTATCAAACACACTCGTCCAATACTGCAAGCACGCCAAGGAGACAGGGACTGTGAAAACAGAGAGAAGCTGCGTGTTTACGTGACGTACGGCGTGGGTTGGCTGTTTTTTCTACTCTATTCTTGGAGCTCTTTCATGCGTTCTCCAACTGTGTGTGTTAGAAAAATGCACATATTCTCACACTCGTCTCCTGCTGTGATGCCTCAGCTACATCTCAACCTCTGGCCCGTCCAGCGGTCCGCAGCTTTCAACTTGGTCTGCAGCTACAACAACACCAATCCTGGCAAAGCTGTTTTATCTGAATATGACTGAAGCAGTGATCTACATGCACACTGGCCACCAGTGCTGACTGCAACTTTGTCAGCAGTTGACCTTGGAAGTGTTCCTGCAGGAGCTGTCACGGCTCGCCGAGCGTCCCACGCTCCCCCACTTACTGCATCTCCCAGAGGCTCAGTATTTTAGGTGATCTGTGTCAGCTGAACGCCGTCCTCTCTGATGAACGAGGTGTGGACTTACCCACACCTGTGACGCTGTCAGAACCGGACCATCTGTCCTCCCATCAGCTGCTGTGTTCAGATGTCCGCTGGTCTGTTTTTCTGTGCAGCGGAGCAGCGCTCTGCATTCAGGCAGCTAGCACGGTAGGGCTGCAGCAGGGGGGAAGCGTGTGTTTGTGTGTGTGAGGAGGGGGCTGCTCCAAATTCCAAATGGCATGCCAGCTGGCTACATGTGGTATTAACAAATATAACACCAACGGTATAATCCTAAAGCTGTGTGTTTAAATGTAGAAGGTGGGTGAAAGAAGGTGAAAGGTCACCACTGATCCAACCTGACTCTAACTCCCCCCCCATCCTTAAAAGTTTGGTCTCATCAGTCATGGTTGCTACAGCAGCAAGTAGGACCAGAACCTTGTCGCTGGACATGTTTATGCTGATGGAACATCAGGCTTCAGAGCTTCTGTGCTGTTCACTCACTGATGCTCATCTGATCTTCTTTCTGACTTTTAGAGGAAGAACTGAATGATGCGAAATCTGAGATGAATTACTTCAAAGCCAAATGGATGCATAATTTCCCAGAGTTTTTATGACTGTAACTATTATTCAGTTTCTGATTATTTTCTCAAATCTAACCGTTCTGAAGCAATTTTATTTTAAAATCTGAATTTTGGCTTTTCTTTTGATACTATTGAAGATATTAATATCAGAAGTTTTGGAGAGATTTTTTTACCTGAGCTTATTGCATTCACTTTAAAATAAATCCATTTTTTCTGAGAAATCTCTTCTTCTTTTTTTTAGGGTAATTATTTCTGATTTTCTGAGAAGTTTTTTTTTTCTTGTGTTTTTTTATATTTACCCAGAATTTTTTCTTTTCGGTATTTCAGACTAGTTTTTATTTAGAGATTCGACAGCATTTGAAACAATGGATATATTATATCAATTTAACGGAAGCAAACCTGACCGGTTCCTTCAAGTTTTACTCTAACCTGGGTCAAGATGCTTGGAGATTGTGTTTAAGTCATATAGATGTCATTGCTACTAATTTGTCAACTTTACAGAAGCAGTTGAGGGCTTTTTGAGAAGGAAGCCCATTGAAATCTCCTAAACATTGCAATGGTCCTCCAGGATCAGTCAGACATTAATGGATAGAAGATGATGCATTCAGGGCGGCTACATGGTGACTCCTGAGACAATCAGGAGACTGCTGGAAATATCGCCACATGCGCCTCAAGTGGCTTGTATGATAATCTCCGAATGTATGGGATCAGTGGTGCAGATGGGTGAATACTGATATGGCCTCATTCCTTCTCTACACACAGTGATCCCAAGATAATCACGCAGTACTTGATTGATGAGGTGTCATTGCAGAATTGGACAGCTGCCCAAATTCATTCCGACCTCTGAGCCAACAACCGTTACATTGAACAAATGCAGATGTTCTTGAGACATCATCATCATCATCACCCTCATCTGGAAGCTTTCACACAGATGATACCTGAATAGACAACACATGTTCCTACCCATGTATGCACTGATGTATACTGTATATGTATTTATGGGCTTGATTCATGACTGCAAACGTCAATTTAAGGTAAATTGCTGTAATTTTTCAGGTTAAAGGTCACAAAAAAATCCTGGTTACTCAACAAACATGTATTGTTCAGTCTTAGCTGAGATGAGATGCGTTCAGCAGGACTATGACACACTTCGGCATGAGAACAGGACACAGTCGCCATAGTACACAGGGATTTTTTTTTGTTCTTCACATGTACGTCATGGAGCGTCGGCCTGGATGGACAGTGTGTACACAGCTTAACGCCACAGCATCCTGATTTCCATGAGAGGTCATACTGCACAGTTGACGAACTGTGAGTGCGGAAATGTAACCATAAAAAGTCGCATCACGTTTTGGTTGCTGTGACAAGAAAAATGTACATGTGCTGTCAATGAACACTTTGCAGATACGTTATCTAAACACTGGGCCACTTGGCAGGTGAGTTAAGTAATTAATTCACTCATGTGGAGCAACTATAACTACAGGGAAACAGAGGCACCAACAAGGAAATAGAACCTGTAATGGCTGTCTTTTAAACCGGCTTCTTCATGGCAAGAAGACAGCCAGTAGAAGCAGAGATCAGCTGCAATCCTTAAAGCTTCAGTCAAACAGAGTTTAGTACAAGACAGCTAGTCTAGATGCAGCTCTCCAATCCTGCCTGTGAGCCAATAACCAAAGCAGCAAGAAAGGTCCAGAGTTCAGAACATTGCACAAACACGACAGGAGCAATACAACAAACTACAACAAACACGGAATGAAGATCTTTGGACTAGCACAGTCAGGTCAGTTGGGAGAAGAAATTAGAGTTTCAGGAGAGGAACAAATCTATAAAATGAAACATCAGCTCAAGTAGAAAGACTGAAGAACTGCTGGGAAATCTAAAAAAAACACTAGTGTGGTAAATAGAGGAGCAACATTGCTGAACAACAGTCATGAGCTGATTCTCCTCTTAAGTCTATTTTAGGATGTGAGGCTGCAGGGTCACACTTCATTGTGCATAAATGTTGACGTATTTAGAAAAGAACGGACATGAAGAATAAGTTTTCTGAGGATGAGGGAGGAAGTGAAATTATTTTCAAAGTTCCCATCATCTTTCAGGAAACAACAATAACCCATCGTTCTTTGCATTCTTGAGTGATTATGAAAACAAGAAGCACCAATAAACATGAGTTATGTAATTTAATTTTCAGAGAATAACACTTTCTGCAACGTTTTCCAGAAAGTATGCTGTCAGTCTTCACACCAAATCTGTTATTTGCACTATTTACATCTGTTATTTGCACAATTTACATCTGTTATTTGCACTACCCACATCCGGTTACTTGCACTGCTTTCCATACTTTGCACATCAGCACCATAGTTACAGCCTGTATATATATTTATCTTGGTTGCAAAGACTTTTATATATCCTTTACATATCTGTGAACTCTGTAAATACAAACATATAGATTGATATCATAAACATACTGTATATCATTGTGTGTATATATTGTATATACCCATCACAGTTTTATTCGCTACTTAAGCACTTCTGGTTGGATGCTAACTGCATTTCGTTGCCTTGTACTTGTGACATGTGTAATGACAATAAAGTTGAATCTAATCTAATCTAATCTAATTTGTGTGTGTGTGTATGTGTGTGTATGTGTGTGTATGTGTTGAGGGTGTTCAACAGATATTTTTTGTCCTCGACCCTTACAACACTCCACAACGATGGTTCCAATCAGTCGTTCTCCTCTGGAATGTCCTTCATTCCCTTGGATCACCTCCATCCAATCCAGACCTCGGTTCTGGATTTCCTGGCTCTTTGGGCTCTTTTTGTTGACCCAGTGCTGCAAGTGGAGGCCACTGGAATTCAAGACCATCTTCAAATTCCAGGGATGATCGACAGACGACAATTTGTGGATGTGAAATGTAATTTGGAACAAACACCCCACAAAGATGAAAAGGTTGAAGAAAAATGAGGAAGTGAGAGAATTCTATGGTTTCTATTCTTCTTTGCCAACCAGATGAAGGAAATTCTTCAGTTCTCTTGAAAAACTGTCACATAATTTCACATCTGAGAAGATTAACCCAGTGGCCTCTTTTTCAGTCTTAATCCTGCTGCAGTTTCTCTGGTAGAACTGATCAGCCTGAGGCCCCAAATTTGACTGACCGAACCTCCATCACAGCCAGAAAATCTGGTTCTTCTTACGGGTGATCCTGTGTCTTTTGGAGCGGGTGGAGGATTTGGGAAGGGTTACGTAAATAGATTAGGGTAGTTTCTTTTTAAAGAGTTAGTGGTGGGTCTGATCAGCTCGCTAGCTTTCAGGTCTAAAGTCTGGGTCACCTGACTCTGCTTCCCAAACACAGAGATTCCTGACTAGTTTCCAGACCACACTTACAGCCTCGAGGGGCCCTTATAACACTGAAAACTGTGCAAAAGTCAATAACAGCTTTTTTTCTGGGCAGAAACCCCAGTGAAAATCCAAGAAATATGAGCAGGGTTAGAGTTCCTCCCCCAAAAGATGATCAAGCAACAAAAATATTCTTGCAGCAGCCTCGTCTTGTGCTTGAGCTGAATGTTTCAGATGTCATGACGTCATATAAATCACTTTGGCCATGATTGGAAACCACTGTTCTCTCAATCAAGCCACAGCGCCCCCTGTCGGCAGTAAATATACCTTCGATTAGAAATCATTGACAGTTTGGAGTGCATTAATAATCTAATGATATATTTTTCCGTCACTGAATGTTTGAGACATTATAGTGGAAAATCGACACATGCTGTAAATTTTTATTTGAGTCAGACTGACATGAAAAGAACATTCAGTCATTCTGTTCTGTCACAGAACAGCAGGAGATTCTCGAGTTTTTTCCTAAAGTGGGTTGAACTTAGAACAACCACTGGATGTTTAAACAAGGCTCCTGGAGGGTGTTGGGTGCTGACACAAACCATTACCCTGAAATGGTTTTGATAGGCTTTCAATGTTGATATCTTCCCAACAAAACTATTTCCATTTTTTCCCTGTTAGAAATTACAAAATCTTAAAACAGATTTTTACCATGTCAGATTCATCAAACATATGCATATAATTCTGTACGTGACCAGTTTTCTGGTCCATTTCCCCGTTTCGTTGTCACAGCAGCTCCTGATGCACGTGCAGACTGAGCAAGCTGAAAACACTGAATCTTCACGGGAGACAGAAACGGTGATGCTCGCTGTTATCAAAGGACAAACGTCAGTTTTTCTGAATGTGAGTCCCCATGTGTGACTTTAGGTGTGTGCTCTGCAGGAACCTTTTCCCGCAGACGTTGCACCGGTGCGGTCGCTCTCCCGTGTGGCTGCGCAGGTGTTTCTTTAAATGTCCACTGTGGGTGAAGCTTTTACAGCAATAAGAGCAGCAGAAGGGCTTTTCGCCCGTATGAATCCTCATGTGTATCTTCAGGTCTCCTTTCCGGCCACACTCTTTCCCACACAGAGGACAGCAGTGCAGCTTCACGCCGGCGTGACTGGCCACATGCTCCTTCAGAGAGGTGGTGCTGTTGCAGTGTTTGCCGCAGATGTGGCAGCATTTTGGGCCCTTGTGAGAGTTGATGTGTGCAATAAGACTTTCAGTGGACTCCAGTGTTTTTCCACACACAGCACATAGGACATCTGCATTTCTGGAATGAAAGTGAAAAGCATGATTTATCAAGAACTGATTAGATGAAAAAGGCTTATCGCACAGATGGCAGTGAAAGTCAGATGCAGCTGAGCAGAACTGAACTACTGCTGCTTCCCTGGAGGTGCTAAAAGAGCTCTGATTATCATCCGCCTGGATGTGGTCCATAAACTTTGCAGTAGTCTGTTGACTTTCTCGTCCATCTTGGACTTGTGAGGTTGAGGCAACGGGTACATTGAATTCATCAGGTCTGAAGTCCTGCAGGTCTGTCTGCTCTTTGCTTTTCCAATTATATTTCTGATGATGAGTCTCTGGTTTTGTGTCCTCCTCATTCTTTTCCCAGCAGACAGGCGACTGAAGCCGGAGCTGGCCACAATCATTTTCTTCATGGTTTCGCTCACTGGCCCAAAGTTCATGTTGCTCTTCTTTAATAAGAAGCTCCAAACCCCTTTGGTGATCGCTCAGCATCAGTTCCTGATCGGTTCCTACAGCAGCATTGTCTTTGTTAGGGGTGGACAACTGCAAAAGCTCTGGATGATAGAGTAAAAATGCAAAACAACAATCAGTGTATCATTACCATTAAGCTACTTTCTTTGTTATATATATATATATATATACTGTATATTTATCTTTTTCACAAATTTATCAAGCAAGGTGTTGTCCTCACATCACTTTTAATTATCTTCTATTGTAGACAAAGTAAAAACAACTTTAACTTTCCCGAAAACTGCTCAAATTCTTTAGCACGCATGAAAAAGCAGTTTACTGCGCTACAAACATAAATACGTTAATGGCAGCTTCGTGAATTACATAACACATGAGATTAAATGATGAAAAGTGAGCAAACCTGTTTTTTGGTTTTCTGCAGACGTTACCAGAAGACCTCTGAGTCGTTCGATCTCTTGTTTTGACGAGCAGATTTCTTCTTCATATTTTACAATTGTGCTTTCAAAAGCCTGAAATATTTCCTCTGCCGCAGCCACTAGTCGCTCTTTTACGAGAGCCTTGAAAAAGAGCCTTGGAGACATTTTACAATCGCTTTTCAATCAAGCTGTGTGCGAACAAGAACACGCTTTGTATGTTGTTTCATTTAGCTTTAGCTCAGAGGCTACGGAAGTAGCTGCGGAAGTAGGAAAATCAACAATGTTGGACATTTTAAATATGTGCTGCCACCTGCTGGACAAATGGGGAAACGCCCCCATTGTTTAAAATTCTTTATCTTTTTATACCAAATATTATTTGATCGGGAAGAAATTAATATATAATGGTATGTTAAATCTGAAACAAGATTGTTTCAAGCTAATGCTTTAATCCTTTCAATATTTTGTGGCATTATATTTAAATATACATGGTTTATTTCTTTGGCCAGATTTACCCAAACGTGCAGCGACCCCACAATCCATCAGCAAGTGGAGACACCCTGTCGTAGATTATAGATGTTGCTGTTATGATATGCTGTACAAAATTATTAACCTCTCAATATAAATTGATAAATGAAATGACAGTCAAAAGCAAATCTAGAGCAGGAGTACAATTTAGATTTTCTGGTTCAGTGAACAAACATGCAACATGCATGCATGAATCAACTGACAATGAAAGACCGAGAATAAGGGAACTTTAATCAACTTTGATCTTGTACGTAAGCTTTTTATACATCTAAAACTGTAAATTTTGTATGATCTGAGCTGATGTATTCCCCCGTCTGCTTTGAAGTTTCTTGTCACTTGCATCTGAATTTCCGTCTCAGCCTCCTCTCCCTCAACCAGTGAGTCGTCACCCCCTGAGGATGGCCCCTCCTCCTCGTCCTCGTTGCTGGATGCCTCGGACGACAGGGAGGACAGAGTCTCTAAATTGGCGCCCCCACCAGCAGTAGGGATCTTGGAGGGCTGGTCAGGGTGACAGCGATGGAACTCGCGGATGAGCTGCGCATCCAGGATGTGACGGTCCGGGACCCATGACCTCTCCTCTGGGCCATATCCCTCCCAGTCTACGAGATACTGGAGACCCCTTCCACGGCGGCGGGAGCACAGCAGGCGGCAAACCGTGAAGGCAGGACCCCCATCAATAATTCGTGGAGGTGGTGGCGGCTGAGAAGCAGGCATCAATGGACTTTCTCGAACCGGCTTGATCCTAGAGACATGGAAGGTTGGGTGGATCCGCATGGCACGGGGCAGCTTGAGCCTGACAGCCACAGGGTTGATGACCTTCTCAATTAAAAATGGCCCGATGAACTTAGGAGCCAGCTTTTTGGACTCCACCCTCAAGGGAAGGTCTCGGGTCGAGAGCCATACCTTCTGGCCCACCAGGTAGTTGGGAGCCTGGAAACGATGGCGGTTGGCAGCCGTCGAGTAACGGTCAGCAGCTTGTAGGAAAACAGCCATGGCATGGGTCCTGGTCTGGCGGCAACGGTGGATACAGGCCTTGACGGACGGACAGGAAGCTTCCCTCCAGGGCTGGGAACAGAGGCGGCTGGAAGCCGTAGGTGCACTGGAAGGGAGAAAGTCCAGTGGCGGAGCCGGTTATGGTGTTGTGGGCATATTCTACCCACAATAGCTGCTTGGACCAAGTGGAGGGGTGTCTGGACACCATGCAGCGAAGCGCCGTCTCCATCTCCTGATTCACCCTCTCCGATTGGCCATTGGATTGGGGATGGAACCCAGAGGACATGCTTACGGTGGCCCCGATGAGGCTGCACAACTCCCGCCAGAATACGGACGTGAACTGGGGACCCCGATCAGAGACTACATCAGACGGAAGGCCGTGGAACGAAATATGTGCTGCAGAACAAGTTCAGCAGACTCCTTGGCCAATGGAAGCTTGGGTAGGGGTACAAAGTGGGCCATCTTGCTGAACCGGTCTACCACTGTCAGGATAGTGGGGAATCCGCCCGACAATGGCAGACCGGTAACAAAGTCCAGCGAAATATGGGACCAGGGTCGATGTGGAACAGGCAGAGGTTGCAGGTAACCGGCATGGGCCTGGCGGGAGGATTTGTGCAGGCTACAGATCAGGCAGGCATTGACAAACTCTCTTGTGTCCTCCTGTAAAGTGGGCCACCAGAGCCGTCGCTGCAGGACCTCTTTAGTGCGCTGAATATCTGGGTGACAAGTGAACCGGGAGCCGTGGGCCCATTGCAGGACATCAGACCTCAGACCCTCCGGGACAAACAGGCGGTCAGGAGGACAGGAGCTGGGACCAGGCTGATTCTCCAAAGCAGCTTTTACACGCTCCTCTACCTCCCAGGTGAGAGAAGCCACCAGGCAGGGAGCAGGGAGAATGGTGTCCGGGTTAAGAGCAGTGTCTTCTGTTCCCAAGAACTGGCAAACTGATAGAGCGTCAGGCTTGACGTTGCGGGAGCCCGGCCGATAGGAGAGGGAAAAGTTTAATGGTAAAGAATAAGGACCACCTGGCCTGATGGGAGTTCAGTCTCTTCGCCGAACGGATGTACTCCAGGTTCTTATGGTCCGTCCAAACCAGAAAGGGCAATTTAGTCCCCTCCAACCAGTGACGCCATTCCTCCAACGCCAGTTTCACCGCCAACAGTTCTCAGTTCCCAATGTCATAATTCCTTTCTGCCAGAGACAGATGTCGAGAGAAGGCGGCAAAGGGGTGCTTTTTCTGGTCATCCGCAGAGCGTTGAGAGAGAACGGCTTCGACCCCCACATAAGAAGCATCCACCTCTACTATGAACTGCCTTTCAGGATCGGGAACTAGGAGAATGGGAGCTGAGGTGAACCGGGCCTTGAGGTTCTGGAAAGCCTCCTTGGCAGCCTGGGACCAACGGAAGGGTACCTTGGAGGACGTGAGAGTAGTGAGTGGAGCGGCCACGGTGCTGTATCCACGGATGATCCTCCGGTAAAAAGTTGGCGAACCCTAGGAACCGTTGCAGCCGTTTCCGGGACTTGGGGACGGGCCAGGAGGTGACGGCAGAGACCTTGGAGGTGTCCATCTCCACGCTGCCTTGACCAACAATGTACCCCAGGAAAAAGACGGGGGTAGCCAGGAATTCAAACTTCTCGGCTTTAACAAACAGCGTTCTCCAGCAGGCGTTGGAGGACGGCCTGGACATGATGCACATGTTCCTCCTTGGAACGGGAGAAGATCAAGATGTCGTCCAGGTAGACAAACACACTCTTGTTGAGCATGTCTCTTAAAATGACATTAATGAGTGCCTGGAATACGGCCGGGGCATTAGTAAGCCCAAAAGGCATGACCAGGTACTCAGTGTCCAGTGGGTGTGTTGAAGGCAGTCTTCCACTCGTCCCCCTCCCGGATCCAGACAAGATGGTAGGCATTGCGGAGATCCAACTTGGTGAAGACCATGGCCCCCTGGAGCAGCTCAAAGGCTGAAGCGATGAGTGGTAGAGGGTACCAATTCTTGACGGTGACATCCTTGAGGCCCCTATAGTTGATGCAGGGCCTCAGGGACCTGTCTTTCTTCTCCACGAAGAAGAACCCTGCCCCAGCAGGCGATGAGGAGGGACGGATGATCCCGGCGGCCAGAGCGTCATTAATGTAGACCTCCATGGCCTCTCTTTCTGGCGCAGACAGGGAGTAGAGACGACCCTTGGGAGGCGTGGTGCCGGGCAGAAGGTCTATGGCACAGTCATACGGCCGATGAGGGGGCAGGGAGGTAGCCTTAGCCTTGCTGAACACCTCCCGGAAGTCATGATATTTGGAGGGCACCCCGGACAGGTCAGGGGCCGGACTGGATTTGACAGACAGTAGAGGTGCAGCACTTTGGTAAAGACAGACCTGGTGACAGAAGGAACTCCACCCCAGAATGGACCCTATCGCCCAATCAATGTGGGGGTTGTGACGACGGAGCCAGGGATAGCCAAGGATGAGTGGGAGGTGAGGTGACTTCAAGGATGTGGAACTGTATGGTCTTGTGATGGTTGCCGGAAAGAAGCATGTGGATGGGCGTGGTCTGGTGAGTGACAGTCCCCAGGAGATGGCCATCCAGGGCGCTGGCAGGAACTGAATGTGGTAAAGGAACCTGGTCGATACCCAGCTGGACGGCAA
The DNA here is from genome assembly GCF_901000725.2 of Takifugu rubripes. Lineage (NCBI taxonomy): Eukaryota > Metazoa > Chordata > Actinopteri > Tetraodontiformes > Tetraodontidae > Takifugu > Takifugu rubripes. The sequence goes on from NC_042288.1 coordinate 5,742,015, forward strand.
GCTCCTCGTCGATCAGGCTGACATCAGCCCCAGAGTCTATGAAGGTGGCGAGGGTGCGAGAGCCCCCTGCCAACAGAAGCCGGACATGAAACAATGGCCGTGGGCAAGGGGCAGTGTCTTGAGTCCAGCTCAGCAAAACGCCTCAGTTTACTGCTGAGCCCTTCCCTTTACTGGGCAACGAGAGATGAAGTGCCTAGCCTGGCCGCAGTAGAGACAGAGGTTCCCCTGGCGTCGTTGCTCTCGCTCCTCGGGAGTCAGGCTGGTGCGTCTCAACTGCACGGGTTCGGCCCCCCAGATGAGGACTCGGTGAGACGGTTGGGGGCGGCTGGAGACCCTCGCAGGCGGGCAGACGAACGGTGCTCCGCCCCTTCCTGGCGTAGCTCCTTTCTCCTTGCCTGGATGCGCCTGTCCAGCCGAGAAGTCAGTTCGGTGAGTCCATCGAGGGAGGGCGGAAGATCGAAGGAGACCAACTCATCCTTTATGTATGGCGCTAGCCCATTGAGGAAGACGTCACACTGGGCTGCTGAGTTCCATTCACTAAGACGGGCCTGGGTACGGAAGTCGATAGCGTAGTCAGCAACGGGCCGACTTCCCTGCTTCAAGCTCATGAGTCCCCCGGTGGCATCCAGGCCCAGAGAAACAGGTCCAAAAACCTTACGAAGTTCAGCAGAGAAGGCCTGGAAAGAAGAACAGGCCGGCGTGCCCCTCTGCCGTTCCCCACAGGCGTGCTCTTCCAGTCAGGCGACCCTCGCCGCCTCTGAGGTGAAGGTGTAGGGCTGCAGAGCAAACAGGATAGAACAGTTCTTGAGAAACGGATTGCAGCCCTCAGGGTCCCCAGAATAACGCTCTGGGGGTCCCACCCGGGGCTCTGGAGCAGTGCCTGGTGGGGGAGCAGGAACCGGAGGAGCTGGAGCAGGAACAGGAGCGGCCGGTTGTGACACTGAGACCACCAGCTGTTGGACCTGGGTGGCTACTGAAGTTAATGCCCGCTCCAGGGCCGACGCCGTCTGCCGAGCCTCTGCAGCATTGGAGGCTAGCTGGGCCTCGAATTGTTGGAGCCTTCCCTCTGCCTGGTTCAAGCGAGACTGAGATGATGATGAGTGTGCTGGGTTCATGTTTAGCCAGATTGTACTGTGACGGGTGCAATTTGGACCCAAAAGCAGCACTCTGGAAAGCTGGAAACGTTAGTAGTGACCCTTTATTAGTACACAGGCAAACAGGAACTCAGGCAGACAATGAAACAGGAAACAGTCCGTTCTTCAGGCTCAGGGCCCACACAAAGTCTATGGGTGTCGGGCTCGGGGATTGGGTTTGAGCAGAGCCGCAATGCGGAGCCAAGGGAAGGACGTGAACCCTCGGAACCGTACAGTTCCGTTTACAGTGGGCAGGAGTGACAGAGAGGGGCTTACAGGAGATGAGGCCGACAGAGTAGCAGAGCAGACTGGGGATGAGCAGCAGCGAATTCGGGGCCAGGTGGAGAGGTCAGGACCAGGTGAGCAGACAGGAACCAGATACGCTGAGGCAGAATTTGTGGTCAGGGACGGAAGGCTGGTGAGTTTACCTGGAGACAGGCGGTGCAGGCGGGTCAGGGGCAAACAGGGTTGGCAACAGGAGGTCAGGCAGCTAAGTGCTGGAGAGTCTTGCATGGAAACGCTGAAGAACAATCTGGCAAAGACTGAGAGTGCAGGGAAGCCTTATAAGCCTGGCTGATTGGAAATCGGCTGCAGCTGTGCTTGCAGGTGAGTGGAGTTGAGCTGATGGGGTGGGATTGGCTGGCAGGGAGAGTGGAAAATTACTGGGGCAGAGGAACAGGAGAGACCTGGGGGAATGGGGCTGTGACAGGGTCATGAAGTAACCTGGATGTCAAACAATTTAATTCTAGTGTTCTTGTTCTAAAGAATATTAAACTGCCATTTTACTATTGGGATGGAACACTAAAATGATGCTAAAGGAAAATATATGGCATAACATATATAAATATATGGAACAACGGAACTTCACAATCACTCTTGTGTGCAAAATTTAAGGAATCCATTTTTTCTAAGGCGCATAATTCATTTAATTTCCCAGCCACAGGAATTTTCAGAGTTACGAATCACCCAGTAACGTAATGTGCATAATGTACATTTGATATACAATATATAACCTAAGTGGTAACGTCTCCTGGGCGGTCAAGTGCTGAAAGCAAAAGTAAATCCAGGAGTTGCTCCTCAATTGGACCTCTTTGGATTTAAAAACACGCCTTCAGAATAGTGGGTGTGTCTTCTGAGATAGCAAAAACAAAGAAGATGTCTCACTTCATGTCTTCGACAAAACCCGTGCTACCTCATGTAAAAACGCAAACACAACATATATTTTACGTCTATGTGGAAATGATTGAATTTTACGTAAATGGAAGCCAAGTAGCTTGCATGAAATGGCGTTGTGAGCTTGCGCACGGGTTTTTGCTCAGGTTTTCCGGTTCTACCGTTCAGGTACATATGCGCATGCGCAGGCGTGATCGCTGGGACGTGTGGGAGCTCTTCAGCTCTTCAGCTATCTTTGGTGCGCAAACCATTGACTGTATATGACAATCGGCATCACGGCACGGTGTGAAAAAGGCGCTCAAGAATCGAGAACCAGAGGACGTTGCGAAAATGTCGGAAAGTGGGAACCAGGAATCTGCCGCAACCCCAAACGACACAGGGCGACCCCCTAGACCATCAGTGGGCAACCAAGTAACCGTGGTACTGGGCGCTCAATGGGGAGATGAAGGGAAAGGAAAAGTTGTGGATCTCCTGGCTCAAGACGCGGATATGGTGTGCAGATGTCAGGTTGGTTAGCCCGCACGCTGCCTTCACCGGCCCCCTCCTGGTTAAGCTAGTCACCGCAAATTCCTCAGGTTAAGCTGCGGGGGAAACCGTTGCTAGCTGACGAATGTCTTTATTAGTGTGTTATTATAAACATGTTGCTAATGTCACCTTGAATGCCTGCTAGCTGCTTAGCCCTCCGTAATGTTGCCGGTCAGTTGACTCCTGTCGTGTGCACATGACCCGAGTGTGAAGTCTGACGGGCCACCAGGTGCATCTTGGCTCCGGCTGAGCCGTAACCTGGTCCCGCTGCCGCTGCGGGGTTCGGCTCGTCCCCCGAAACGCAACCAACTGCTCAAAGAACTGTCAGAAAATACCCAACTGCCCCTTTATGACCTCATCCCACCTTTAATCATCCTCACCTCTGGACTGATTTAGATTAAAACAAAATGTTTCTCGACATTTGTTTATTTGTTTATCATAATGTGATAAATGTGGCTGATTTGCTAAATAGCTCGATAAATGAAGACACTGACACAGGTTGGTATAGTATAAAAGGTTCACTTGTGGTTTTGGCCTGAGGTACCAGGATTCTTCTAAATATCTGAATGAAAAGGTGTCTCAAACATTCCTAATTGACTGATGAAATAGTTTTGGGTCTGCTTTTACTGTCCACAAACTGTTAAAATCATGGCTGCCCATTATAGTCAAAAACTAAGAAAGTTGTGTTTATATGTGTGTATTTGCACTGCATGTTCACAGGGCTCAAGCGTAACCTTGGATGCAGAATTTAAAACAACAGCACATGTTTTTATTAGGAGACATTTTGGACACAAGAGCAGAGACGTCTCAGCAACGCAGCTATTATGTAATGCATGCTGAACGTGTGGAGACACAGCCGACATCGGCAGGAGCCTACAGCACAGACGAACATATACGAGCAGTTTGGTTAGAGAAGATTGGGACATGAAGCAGAAATAACATTAAGTTGTTTAATATGGTTTCATAATTAAATAATATCCCTTCTCCCTCCACAAATATAGCTCTAGCTTTATATGATAAAAGCAAAGTAAACATCGCCAAGAGCTGCTGCTTCTATCACAGTTGCGTTAATTTATTATAAATTTAACTTTGCAAAGTTAGTCTTGCAGGTTTAATATTTGTTTAATGTCTGGACGGCAGAGAAATGCCTCTAGAGGTCTGAATGACCTGATTAGAATTTACTCTTCAAAATTACAACCACCTGACCACTTATCATTCATCTGGATTGTGGACGAGTATATTGACATATGGGGAGGCTTTCAGGAACCTCTCATGATATAGCTTCCTGCCGGCTGCCCCAGGAAATACGAGGATTCCTTAGAATCAACAAGTCAAACACTTTGAGGCTCCTTCTTCTCTGATGTGAAGGTATTCTGATGTTCATTTTTGATGCTGAAATGCTGGTTTAACCTGGAAGACCAGAGGAGGTGGACACCGTCCACGGGCCAACCTCGGGGGGACTATTAGGGGCCTCTGGGGGGGGCTTGTGTGTGTGCTGAAGTACTTTCGGTGATCTTTTTATAAAATCAGCTTTGCCAGCAGTACGCTCGGTGTTCCTTACAGTCGTCTAATGATCTTCGTAGCCTTGCTTGCCTTCACAAGTGTTTCCGGGGGACTACCAGGAAAACACACCCCATGAGAGAAATGGAGAAAATATGTTAAAAGATCACATTCGTGTGAGGTTTGACCAGCTGGCCCGTGTGACCATTTAAACATCTCAGTTTAGCCTCTTTGATATTTTATCTTAAGGTGAACTTGTGTCTGCATTTAAAGGGGATCCGATGCAGCTTCCTGGGTTCTGTCACCGTTCTGTCAGTCGCTCTGGTAGCCAGGACGTGAGCGTCCGCTGATGAAGATCTACACGAGCACCAGACACGTGTTTGTTGTGGGGGGATGGGATGGATTGTAAATGTATTTAAAAATACTCCAGTTAACTCCCCCCGATGTTCCCCCCCTCACCTTCAGGCTACTGAAATGGCCAGAAATAACCCGCGTGGTCGGAGCACATGCTGAGGTCCGTTTGTAAGTGCTTCAAAGACATTGTAGTTACGAGAGGTTTAAAGTTCAACCAGCGCCTCAGGTGGAGGCGATGACGCAGGTGGACGGCCGCCGTCCTGTAGGGCATTAAAAATCCAAGTTCAGACTGTAAAAACAGCCCAGCAAATCTGCCTGTGAACGTGCACAACCCACGTCCAGCCGTTCTGGACAAAGGCAGGAAGCTATCGTAGCGGAAGGCTTTTACCTCAGACCTGAGCGCTAACAGAACGCCGACAGGTCTAAACTCTCTGTGTCATGTCTGTGTCCCTGACTCTCCTCTGCAGGGCGGCAACAACGCGGGACACACGGTGGTGGTGGACTCGGTGGAGTACGACTTTCACCTCCTTCCCAGCGGCATCATCAACCCCAAGGTCACCGCCTTCATCGGTGGGTAGCGAACGCAGCCTCAAATTGTTACACAAAGGCCACATTTCCTCACTGTTTTCACGGCGGATTGATCCAGAATCCCTTAACGAGCGTGGGGAGCACCAGTCCGTCTGCGCGCCTCCATCACGTCCACCCAGAAAGAACTATTTTACTTTGTTCTGGCTTCGAGTGTCATACGGTGGTTCTGTTCTTGGTCAGCTGTTGGTGTACGGTCCTGTCCTGCACGCAAAGATTTCATGTTATTGCAGGAACTCAACTCATACATGTTGATCTATAAAAAGAACAAATGCCTTTATTATTTTTGTTTTTCCTTCTCACAGCCTCCAGTGTGGACACCCAATCTATGTTTGGATCTTTCAGTTTGTGTGTTTTTGTTTGTCATTTTTATGTAATTACCGTTCCATTTCCAGTTAATGTAATCCAAACAGAACTCTTCTACTCAGCGGCTGTTTGAAAGGTCATGTGATCTTTGTGGCCTCTAGAGCAGCTTCACGCTGCATTAATGAGTCTCTACTCATGTTTATGAAAGGTTATTACAGGTGTAATAAGATCATAATTAGAATACTACATTTGTGTAAAGCTGCCTGCTGTTTTGAGTTTTGAGCAGTTCCGTGTCGGAAATTTATCTTTAAATACTGTGTGAGGCATGACAACATTAAATATTTGAAGTATTGTGGCACTCCTTCAGCAGAAGAAGGCAGACGTTCAGACTTGTTACCTGACCTGTTTACCCACCAGGTAATGGAGTCGTGATCCACCTGCCGGGTCTCTTTGAGGAGGCAGCAAAGAATGAGAGTAAAGGCAACGGTGAGCTCAGAACTGTTCGTTCAAACCCAAATCGTTCCCTGGTTCCAATTGTCTGCTGACATGTGTTTGTAGGTTTAAAAGGCTGGGAGCAAAGGTTGATCATCTCTGACAGAGCACACATTGGTGAGTGGCCACTCAGGGGGGACGTGTGAATGAGTGAATGGCTGGATGCTACAGAAGGAAAGTGTGAATGAGTGAGCCTTGTTTTCTCTGAGCTGTGCTGTGTGCCCCCTCTCTCCATCCACCACAGTGTTTGACTTCCACCAGGCGGTTGACGGCATTCAGGAACAGCAGAGACGAGAACAAGCAGGCAAGAAGTAAGAAAACTGTTTGCTCAATACGTCTCAGCCAGCTTGTCTGTTAGCTGGATTGTTTACATTCTTATGATTTTAATGTTTGTGGTTTCACTTATTTATACTCTGGATACTTGAATAAATGAATGTTGATGTGCAATTATGTTTAAAAAGCAGCCAATAACCATTAACCTGTTAAGTCCAGGATATCCTGGTTTGTGTAATTGCTGCCCCCAGGAGGTGACAGAAACGTTTATTCAATGCATCGCAGTGAAATATGGCTTCATTTGGGTATATGGTGCTTCTGCAACTTTGGCATCACAGCGAGTGTGTGGTGTTTGTCTTGAGAGAGCAAAAAAGTGACAGTGAGGGACAGTAGTCTCCTCAGACCCTCAACTTTGATAACACCTCTGGGTCGTTCTGTGTGGCACTCGCAAGGTCTCCTGGTTCCTGTTGGGTTTCTGCTGGTTTGTACATCATAGAAATCTCCAGTAGTTCATATCACAACCTGCTGGATTTCCAGCATCTGCAGGCATCCTTTGTGGTGTTCTGCTGAAAGTCGAGTCCAAACTCAGGCGTTTTCTTCATTCACCCCGTAACACTAGTCAGTGTTGTCCTAACTAGCAACACAAAAGAGAGGCTTGCAGTCAGTTAAGCTTTTCTCTAAGCTTGTGGCACAAGGTGTGTTTGCTTCTGCATGACTGGTTTCACCAACCTTGTTCAAAAGTTGCTATAGAAACATCCACGCAAACCGATGTGTTCTCTCCAGTGCAAATGTTGTAAAATCCGGACACAAATCAGTCAGTTGAACTATAATTCTAATTAAATGTCTACTTTTCCACCACTTCTAATGATAATTGTCCAAACCGGTCTGTGGATCGATTGGTACCGGGCCGCACAAGAAATAATTAAATATTTCCATTTAATGTATTAGCTGAGCCTCAACGATCTTTTATTTTGAAAAACCTTTTGAGGAATGACCGGATTCTTTCGGTTACGTCTTACACACCAAAATTGAACCCACAAGCGAGCGAAATGAGTAAGAAACAAACGTCTTTGAAAAATTTCTTTGTGAAAAAGAAAAGGCCCAATCAGGAGATGGAGAACAGACCACTTCTAAGAAAAAGAAAGCTTTTTACAGACAATATCAGGAGTTCTACAGTGGGACATCTACTCACGAACGTCTCTACATGCAAAATTTTCAGGTTACGAAACGTCTCAACGGGAAAATATTTCCTCTTGTTACAAAATAAATTTCAGGATACGAAAGGCAAAAATACGCTACCGCTGCTACTTGCAGCTCGTGGAGTTTAGCGAACACAAACTTGCTTGTAGCTGCTCTGCCATTGGCTATCGCCTAGTATCTTCCTGTCATCCCATTGCCTAGGAGGGACGTCAATCTGTACAGTGTACATGTTTGTGTGTATCCCAGCGTCGCCTTCGTTTAACTTTTATTTATTGTGGGTGTTCGTATGTTTGTCCATTAGATGGTGGTGTTACCACAAGTGTTAACGTTCGTTGCTAGTAGGGACGGCTAATGTAAGATTAGCCTGTAATAAAGTTCATTTTGTTCCTGGAGAAGCCTTGCACTGAATTCCTACATTTATTGTGCAGTAATCTAATTGTAACATGTATTTGTTACTTGTTTTGATGCATTTTTATGATTTATAAAAAAAGTTATGTCCAAAGTTTGGGGGGTTTAGAATGGATTAGGGCATTTACATGGAAAACGCGTTTCTACTTACGTAATTTTCAGGTTACGAAACAACTTCTGGAACCAATTAATTTCGTAAGTATAGGTCCCACTGTACTTGAAATATGGATTTATCCCGGTAGGTGATTCCCGCATACCAAGTCCACTCTGCATAATTTGTGGCGACCAAATTAAAAACTACTTCACCACTTGGAGACCCAGCACCCTTGTTTAAAAAACAAGCCCCTGGATTATTCTGAAAAAGAAAAAAAACAGGAACACAATGGGCAGAAAAAATTATTGAGGGCCATCACATCAGTAAATGGGAATGCATTGAGAGCATCCAGTATTCTGGATTGGTCCAGTATTCTGGATTAAAGTCATGGCAGTCAGAAATCACCACCACAGCACTGAAAACCCTCTTGTCATTTCCGACATTCTATCTGTGTGAAGTGGGATTTTCTGCGGTGACAGCAACTAAAACAAAACAACGGAGTAAACTGGGCATAAGCAACACACTTTGGGTGTCATTGTCTCCCATCACTCCCAGATGGGACCGTCTCGTTGCAGAGAAACAAGGAAGAAATCTTGAGCAGGACCAGGCTCATGTAGGGGGACCCTCCTGCTGATGGCTTGTACAGTCAGAGGAGAGGAGAGGAGAGGAGAGGAGAGGAGAGGAGAGGAGAGGAGAGGCATAGAGCATAGAAATACATACAAAAATACATTATATTGAATATTGAATAAGCTGCTGGTTGAGTGGGTCAGTGGGGTTGGAGGTCGTCATGCAGCTCTGAAGGCGATACCTGTAAATTAATATCTGTATTCAGGGGGGGGGGCAGAAAAACTACACAAGAATCAGCATAACTAGTATGCTTGATGAGGAGAGGAGAGGAAACCATGACCCAGTGGGGTGACAGAGGCCTGTCAGGTGATCATGTTTCTGGACCCCGGCAGCCTTGGCCTATAACAGCATAGCTAAGATGTGACCTAACGATTAGACGACCCCTAAGTATGATAATTTGTCTGTCTATGATAGTAACTGGAACTACAGAATTAGTAACAATAAGCTTTTTCAAAGAGGTAGGTTTTAAGTCTGATCTTAAAAGTAGGGATGGAGTCAGCCTCCCGTACCTGGACAGGGAGCTGGTTCCATAGCAGGGGGGCCTGGTAGCTAAATGCTCGGCCCCCCATTCTACTCCTAGAAACTCTGGGAACCACAAGTAGACCAGCATTCTGAGAGCGGAGCGGTCTATTGGGCTGGTAAGGTGTCACTAGCTCCTCCAGGTAGGATGGAGCTAGGCCTCTGAGGACCTTGTAGGTCAAAAGAAGGGTTTTAAAAATTATTCTAAATTTAACGGGCAGCTAATGAAGAGACGCCATTACAGGAGTTATGTGATCTCTTTTGTCAATACCTGTCAGAACTCTGGCTGCAGCATTTTGGATCAGCTGGAGGCTTCTTAAAGAGTTGTTTGGAAAACTGATAACAAAGAGTTACAATAGTCCAGCCTGGAAGTAACAAATACTGGACTAATTTTTCAGCATCATGCCGCGTCAGTAGCTTCCTGATCTTTGTGATGTTTCTCAGGTGAAAAAAGGCACTTCTAGAGACTGTTTTAATGTGTGAGTTGAAGGAGAGATTTTGATCAAAAGTTACTCCTAGATTCCTTCACAGAGAGACGAGATGTTAATGAGATACCATCTAGAGTGATCATGTGATCTAATCTTTCCCTGAGAGGTTCAGGACCAAACACCATGACCTCAGTTTTTCCTGAGTTAAGGAGGAGGAAATTTGAAGACATCCAGAACTTTGTGTCTTTAAGACAGGTCTGAAGCTTCACTAACTGTCTCCTCTGGATAAATAAAGCTGAGTGTCATCAGCATAACGATGAAAATTTATGCTGCCGAATAATGTTCCCTAAGGGAAGCATGTACAAGGTGAAAAGGATTGGTCCAAGTACAGAACCTTGTGGAACTCCATGGCTAACCCTACTGTATGAAGAGGGAACGCCATGGACATGAGCAACACCATAAGTTTTTGACTTCCACCCTTAGATTCGGTCCGCTGAACTGTCCGTGTCAATCTCTCCCATCTGATGCTGTGGTCAACATGCTGGCGCTCCACCTCATGTTCTAAATTTGAGTTATTTACACTTTTCCTGCCACTTACACCCATTTTGCTGAACACGAGGCATCACACACGGTTGCTCCTCTCTCAGATCATCAACCTGCACACAGAAGCTGCCGAGGAACCTCTTTAACGCTGTTTTCTTTCTCCTCCCCCGCTCTCTTAAACTCCTCCAGCTTAGGGACAACAAAGAAGGGCATTGGTCCGGTGTACTCGGCAAAAGCAGCCCGCAGTGGCCTCAGGATATGTGACCTGCTGTCTGACTTCAGTCAGTTCTCTGAACGGTGAGCTCACCGGTCGTGTCGATTTAGCTGACAGGCGTATTTATCATGGTCACGGCACCGTTGGGCTGAAAGCTCAGACACAGGTTACGTCGCTCACCAGCATTCAGAAAGGAGCTTCTTCTATCATGGCTCAAGTTTCCAGGAACGATTGTCGTTTAGCTCCAGCCTTTCTGTAGCATCACTGAAGCAGGATATCAGAGGAAGGACAAAAACTTACTGCTCGGGTGTTGTTCTTCCAGGTATAAAGTGTTGGCCAAGCAGTACAAGTCCATGTACCCGACTCTGGAGATGGACGTGGATGGAGAGCTGGCCAAGTTGAAGGTGATGACATGAGGCAGAACTGTGGAACTCTGAGGAACTGTGGCAGTGATGTCTTCTGTGTTGGTTTCAGACCTTTGCAGAGAAGATCGAGCCCATGGTGAGGGATGGGGTGCACTTCATGTATGAGGCTCTTCACGGTCCTCCTAAGAAGATCCTGGTGGAGGGAGCCAATGCAGCCCTCCTGGACATTGACTTTGGTCCGTATACCTTTGCACCTGCATGTTTTTGATTAGCGGGCTAGCTTCTTCATGCTTACCTGTGCGCAGACCATCATATGTATTAATTTTTGTGATGCCCTTTACAAAAGCCTGCGTGGAGCTCAGCCTGGAGATCACGGTACGTTCACTAACCTCTAATGAAGCTACTGCACCTCAGCTTGATGTGCACGCTCACTGTTCAACCACTTAAATTCCACCTGACTGTGCATGAGCACGGCGGCCTCTCGCCTGCCAGTAAGACGGTCACGTTTTCAGAAGACTCCAGTCCAGTTCGATCTGGTCTGGAGGTACTGGAGTCAGAAGAGCACCCTGACGGGATGCATCACTGCTGGAGCATGGACTCACTGCCACACCCTAGACTGCTTCCTCTTTGATTGCTGACTGCTGTCTGAGCCCCGCGGCGTGGGTGGATTCTCACGTCTCTGAGCGGGAACTCCAAATTTCAGGTTGTCTCTAATCACGGAAGTTGACAGAGTTCCTGTCACGGTCCCGGTTGAGCGTCTGTTGGAATGGCCACTGTCTCTTTGACTGGAGGAAACGCCTTGAGTGAATGCCATCAGACTACCCACAATCCTTCACTTTTGCTCAGGGGTGAATGGCCCTAAAGCCAGACTTCAGCTGCTGTAAGAAAATCTACAATCAACGTCGAAAAAGACATTTGTGACATTTGAGTTTAAAGGTCAGAAATCGTCTTCTGTCATCATCACAGCCCCGCCTGGGTTTAATTCCATGCCACACAACTGGGGAACACACGCCAGGGTTTTGATGGTGCTTGAGACCCGGTCAGGCAGCAGGATTTGTGGCACTAATCTTGCATGTCAGCTCATGGTATCAATTGGTTTTGCTGAGTTTTACAGCTTCTGGTCTCCACATTGAGTTAGAAGCAGAAGTGAGGTGATAGTTCAGAACTGCAGCTTTCTTTGTGTCTGAACTTGTTTATGTTTGTGAGTATTTTTAGAAAAATGACCTGCTCACCTCCACTTCCTGGGCAGGGTCAGATGAGCCTGTGTGACTGGTATTTACTGACAAATGCAGGTGTTTTATATTCTGGGGTTTTTCCTGTTTTGTCCTTTCAGGAACGTACCCGTTTGTGACTTCATCCAATTGCACAGTGGGTGGCGTGTGCACCGGTCTGGGCATGCCTCCACAGAATGTTGGGGCAGTTTACGGGGTCGTCAAGGCTTACACGACCAGAGTCGGCATCGGGGCCTTCCCTACAGAGCAGAGCAATGTAAGGGTCCACATTTCTATTATACATCAATATTCAAATATTATATACGTACATTCAGTCTTCGAGTCCACGTTATAATGTAGAATGTGTAAAGGGCGCCGCCTAGTGGATGCGTTGCTATATTGCTGCCAGAATCCCGACTCTGTTGTCTACAGGACGTCGGTGAGCTTCTGCAGACTCGAGGGAAGGAGGTGGGTGTGACCACAGGCAGGAAGAGGCGTTGTGGTTGGCTGGACCTGGTGCTCATCAAATATGCACACATGATTAATGGATTCACCGCGTGAGTTCACCTGCGTTTCAGCGCATGTGCAGCGGTCACACAAGGAACATCTGCACTAAAAATGATTACAGGACAATAATCTGAGTCAATTCCTGAGTGACTGATGACTCCTCCCTGTCACACATTTTAACTTTAATTTTAATATTTTCTCCTCCCAGTATAGCTCTCACCAAACTGGACATACTGGACGTGTTCTCGGAAATCAAAGTGGGAATGTCCTACAAAGTTGACAACCAGATGATTCCTCACTTTCCAGGTGGGCGAGAACCTATTGTGTTCTGTAAATGTTGTGACTTTTATTTTTGATCTACTTCCTTGACCAAAATTTCGTGTTTAAATTGACTTATCATCTCAGCGCATCACCTCAGCCAACCTTAGTTTAAGATCTAAATAGGTTGTTCATCAACTGTAACTAAGTCCGGGATGAAATTACTCTTCCCCCCCGGGGCAGCCAATCAGGAGGTTTTGCATCGCGTGGAGGTCCAGTATGAGACGCTTCCGGGGTGGAAGTGCGACACTTCGGCTGCCAGAAGCTTTGAGGATCTGCCCGAGAACGCCCAGAATTATGTCCGTTTTATTGAGGAGCAGCTGGGGGTTCCTGGTGAGGCCCCACACTTATCACATTCGTGCTAGTCCTCGTCTCTTTGACCTACCGAGGCGATTACAACAGCTTCTGATGTTGACAAACTGCTTCTCTCTTCTCAGTAAAGTGGATCGGAGTGGGGAAGTCTCGGGAGTCTATGATCCAGCTGTTCTAGAGTGGGCAAAGAGGATAAAACGGGCAAAGAGGATGCTCCTATACACACACACACACACACACACACACAGAAAGCTGACCTGTTCTTAAAGTTTTATCTCCTCTGTCAGACACTTTGGACTGACTTCCTGTCGCCTGATCGATGGGATGATTGCCACCCTCTGGATTTTTAACAGTTTTTCACTGTCACTGTAGCGCTGTTGTTGAGTCGGTCGGTCAGTAAGCAGGTTGCCATCGGGTCTGAGGGAGGACATCTTTGTGTTGTCCCAGGATCTGTTTGGCTGAGCTGGTCACAGATGTTGGTCAGATTGATCACTGTCACTTTGTTCCTCTGTTTTCTTTCTTTGTGTTCTTGCTCTGTGTCAGTCTGTATATCTGTTAAAGAAGCACGTTTATCGGATTGTATTAGTACGTTTGATTCTGCTGGGATTTCCACCCATCCCAGTGCAGAAAAGGGATCTTTTAATGTTTGATATGGGTGTGTTATCTGTGATTGATCATCATCCAGCACATCTTTTGAAGTAAAGTCTTCATATGTTGCCTTCTCTTTCAACCAGTGACCTTTTTGTGACATCAGAAGTCAAGTGTAAATATGAATTCATATACAGTCATTGCTCTTTATTCTTTTTTTTTTTTTTTTTTTTTTAACATTCAGTCCTTTAACCTTTACACAGAATTAAAAATGACGAATGTTTGTGCGTCATTTACTTTCATTCTAATCAAACAAACCAAAATAACCTGAGAAAATCTGGATCCACTTGTAGCAGTGGAAACACATCTGTCCTCTGTGTGTATCCATCATGCACTGCTCACACACTACCACATGACATATTGTGAGACGATGGCAGCGTTGTTGTTTGTTGGCGATGTGTTGCCAAACAGCATCTGACAGCCCAAACGGGTCTGCAGCAGCCACGCTGACCTCTGCAACTTTAGCAGCAGTTAGAATTCTTCAGGCACAACCTGGCGTCCAGTCAGGTGTATTCGTGATGCTGTTAACGGTTCCCTGGGAGATCACTCGTTGAGGGTTGAAGAAGGTTTCCTGGTGTAGGTGGGCTATAGGCACTTTACTGTCTGTTCTCTGGAAAGTGATGAACGTCTTCTAAAAATCTTTATTGGATGTGATAAATCTCATTAAGCCTGAAAGCAATGTGTCATGAAGAAAGACAGATGCACGAAAATAAATGTTTTTGTGAGTTCAGCAAATATAAGAGATGATGCAGCGACAGTTAGTCTTTTTCTCAGTGAATTTTGTCAGACATAAAGAATAAATAATATAAAATTAACTTATTTTTATTATTTTATTAAGGCTGCAAAAATAAAAATAGAAAAAATAACGCGTTTCATCCTGTTTTGTCCGCGACTGAGGAAGAAATTAATCACTTTTTTAACATCGGGAGGAGCCAAATGTAATATACACCACCACGTTGTGAACTCTAGAGGGCGCCAACTGACCACAAATGACAACTGAATATGTCAATAACGGCAATAATCGATTAATGTTAATCAATTTGAAACCAGAAATTCAGGTGGCTCATTAATTAATAGAGATATATTTGGACTAAAATGACTTTATGGTCAGAAAACAAAACCAAAAACAGTAGTTTGATGATTATTTTGAATTCATAAGCAATTAAAATGGCAAATCTTAACAAACATGTACCGGTACTCTTTAATAATATACATAATTTCTAGCATTCTAAAATAAATTGAATAATTTGTTTAAAGTGTTTTGTGACTAAATGGCTTTTAGTTAGCTGATTATTTCCACACTGGTATTTCTGCTGTAATTAGGTAAATATCCAGAGCTCCACAGATGCAAGCCTGTGTGCCTGGCCCCTCTTTTAGTGTTTATTTTTGATGCTGTATGTCCGTGTGTGTGTGTGTGTGTGTGTGTGTGTGTAGCTAGGCTTTAACCGCAGCCTCACCTGCAGCTCATTTCCCTGCCTCTGCTGCGCTTCCTCCCTCTAATTTGACTACACCTCAGACCACCAACAACCTCCAAAATCTGCTAAACTCACTCGCAATGCTGAATTCAGCAAAATTCCTCCAGTGCTCATTTCCTGTCATCCTGTCATCCACTTCCTGGCTGTCCAGAGTGAACTCATCACAAATTAACCTTGAAGCTTGAAAAACAAGTGGAAGGTGACGTGCAGCCCGGTGAAGGGCAGCAATCCCCCCTCCTCTTTCCCCTAATCATCTACTGCCCCCTCCACTTCTTGCAATTCATTCAACCTTCTCTACCCTCCAAACCAAACCCCTGTACCCCACCAGCAGCCCCTCTGTCCTTTCTATGTGTTCCCCCCACCTCCACCCACCTCCTTCATTTGAATCCCACAGTGAGGCCTCTTTGTCCAATGGCTGCTGCTGCATTGTGCTGTGAAGGGAAGCAGAGTAAATGGACAAGCAAATGAGTTCTCTCCTGCAGTCAACACACACACACACACACACACCCTCTGAGTTGTTCAGATTCATACACACAAATACATGCACCCATTATGGAAGACATTTGCTCTAGTTGAACATCTTTCATTTTCTGTCCACCTTTGTTGTCTTTGTCCACGAAACAAAGGAGTCTTTATGCAGAGGGGATGCACAGATTGGTGTGAGACCTGCTTCAGACATGTTCTTGGTCCTCCACAGGAGAAATCATCTGATTCTCTTAAAGAGAGAAACTCCTGTGTCGGGGAACAAATTGGATTTTTCCATGACTGATCGGCTTAGTTGACGATTTAGCTATGGAATCGTGTTCATAAGTGAATAAAAACACGCTTACTGGAAGTGTAAGTTAGCCCTTGAAAAAAATCTATTTTGACAGTTTTAAAAGGTTCACACTCAAACTTAAAGTCTTTGAAGGATTCATGTCTTTATTCCTGTTTTTTGACATTAATAGAGGAGAAACAGTTTTAATCCCATTTTACATAAAACCCATTTTCCTCCAGAGAAGCTGCTAAACCCTTCAACCTTCTTCTGATGCTTTATATCAGCTTGTGTCCCTCATGTGAAAACCTCCACCTGACCTGTGACTCTATAACCTCTCTGTGGAATGCGTGGCTGTAAAAAGCCTGTAAAGTTGTTTTTTATTTCCCCTCCCTCCTTCACCTGCTCCAGTTCCCCCACCTCCCCCTCCTCTCGGCCCCTCACCCCTACTGAACAGTGGCAGCTCCATAAAAACAACCCCGACTAAGCAGATGTGCGACGGCCGACACCGATAACAGCTGTCGGCTCCTATATCAGCACGTTTCTCTCTCTCTCTCTCTCTCTCTCTCTCTCTCAGACACACACACACACACACACACACACACGCCAGTTTTCTAAAAATACATAATAGACTCACAACAATCCTCTAATTTATGGTGGTTTATAGAAAAATAGATTCTCCAGACACACTTTCAGGCAATTACACTTTTATTTAGGTGACCATATTAAACTGTTGACCGGACATTTGTTGTGATTGATTTTTAGCTACTGTTTCTGGGGTGTGTGTGAGACATTCACACACTCGTCACATGAAGCAACAGCAGGTTGCAGGCTGAGGACTGGATCACCTTCGGCACCAACCTCACGGCCTGTTGCCTGAGTTTCTGCTCCTGGAGCTCAGCTTGGGGGAGCTTCCTGACCCGTCCTGGCATCTCAGCCTCTGGACCTCAGCTCCTACCTTCTCCCTGACCCAGCTGCTGTCGCCTTCTCAGCCGACCAGCTCAGCATGAGAAGCCCAGCAGCTGTTGATCAATGGGCAGCCGGGGCCAACGCCCGCCAGACCCCTCCCCTGACCTCCTACTCCTTACACACACTCACACACTCCCCAGGGAGGCAACAGATGGGGGTCAGCCAGAGGAAAGGGGTGTGGTGGGCTACAAAGGGCTGGGTTAGGTGTGTGTTTTCAGTGAAAAAAAAACCCCATACAGACAGCCAGATAGACGATAGATATATGGATGGAGGGCTAGAGGGACGGATGGAGGGCTAGAGGGATGGATGACAGCACATTTGTCGCTGCTGTGTGATCTTTGACGGCTGCAGAGAGACATTTGTTAGACGCGTGTCTCCAGTATGGACAGGTGTTGGCGACAGCAGCGTCCAGACTCATTCCAGCAGCTGCCGTCACCCCCGGTTCTCCTCTCATCCACCCCCCCACCCCCCTGACAGATGTAGCCGCACCACCACCGCCTTTCTGCTTTTTATGGGTCCAGCCTGTTTTGACTTTAAATATTTGCCCAGGAGGCGCTTGTTCAGGTCTGTGTATGTGTGTGTGTGTGTGTGTGTGTGGAAGGGGATGGGGGGGGGGGCGGGCACTTGAAACACTAAATTTTCTCTATCAGGATGTACACGTATGGGCAGAGGCTGTGGCTCAGTTTGTCCCTTTTTTCCTCAGCAGGATAAAAGCAGACGTGTTTAACAGAAAAGTGTCAGCCCGATTCTTATGATCTGTTAACTTGAAAAGCCAAGTTAACAGCTGATCTAAAGGGCTCCTCAACGATCAGCGTCTTTGTTCGGATCCTGAGGAACAGCTAGCTTCCTGCTGAAGTCTCTAATGTGATCAAATACCCCCATGAGCTCGGCAGACACGTTTCTACGTCTGGGGCCTGAAATCAAGCTGACCTCTCTTTTCAACTGAAAAAAAGTTAATATTTAACAAAAAAGTTAAACCTTCTTAGTGCAGCAGTTATCAGCAGAGATAGGAGAGAATATTAGAATAACCACCCATAATCTGATCTTTATATGCTTCCACAAAGGCCGTGTTAGCATCCATCTGCTAATCAGGTCATCGTTTTTTGTTTTTTTTTGGATCAATAAGAACTGAAGTCTGCACGACTCTTTCAAAAGCTTTTTTCTAGATGAATCTAGGTTTTTTTTTTGTTTTTTTTTTAAATTTTGCACATTTCTGCCAGCAACATCCTGTTATTCTACTGGACTGCAGCAGAGCTGTATATCATCATGAATCAAAAGGGAATTTATGAATCCCTTTGATTTAGCCCAGTATTTCTCAATAATTTCTTCTGGGTTTGGTGGAACTGCGCAGCAGGTGGAGCAAGTGGCTACGTAAGAGGAGAATAAATAAACTGTCAGAACAACAGCAAATAGGCTGAGATGGTGCATCAACCAGCCTTAATCTCAAGGTGACACGTTCATTGTGAAGTTCCTCTGAGGACTGAAGCTTAAGATCCATCAGACGGAGAGAGAAAGTGTGGATATTAGAGGTATACAGTTGGAGCTGAGAGATAATTAGAGCAGCCGAGAGAGATTCTGGTGCTGATTCCAGAAAAAAACACCTCCGCCAGCTGGGTTCAAAGTCCAGGAGGGAGAGGAGACAAGATAGAGAAGGGAGAGATTTGGGGATGGAGAAAAAGAGTGGTGGAGTGCACCTTGTTGTGCCATCTGGGCTGAATCCTCCACATTTCTCCTTCTCCAGCCTCCTCCTTCTCCCAGCCCATTAGGACAGGATTGAGGTGATAAGAGCGTTTACCTGTGCAGCGAGGGGAGGGACAAGAGGTACATCAGGAGGGAGGAGTAATAGATGAGGGGTGGCAACACATACACAAACACACACACATTCCTGTGATGACAGCGAAAAGAAACTTCACAGAATCATCTTTTTTTAAATAAAAGGCCGACTGTAGAAGTCATTGCCAAACAGATGCTGCCACAATTGCTGCTCATCCCCCCCCCCCCCCCCCCCCCCCCCAACACACCATAACACAACCAACTCTACCCTTCATCCCTTCCACCCACCCAGTCGCTTGTGTTTGAGAGGGGGGGTCAGCTCTACAGCTATGGATGGCGCCCATATGGCCGCAGCTGATGGGGGTGATTGTCGGTATTGTTCACTTTGTCAGCGATCCTGGGGATGCGGGAGAGAGCTAATGATAATGCAGAGTGCAGATGTGCTCCGGAGCAGCCCAGTCGTTAAGCAACAACAGCTTGAGCTTTGTGTGTGTGTGTGTGTGTGTCTGTGTGAGAGAGAAAGAGAAACAGCGAGACTTACAACCACAGCTGCTTGCCAGCCTGTCTGCCTTCTTGATAAGACACACACACACATGCACACACACGGCTGTTTTATGTTGATCTGTGAGTTTCCTGTTCTGTGGTAGAAGAAGAGTTCTAGGAAATTTTCGGTTTTGAGGGTGAAAACGGTTTTAAGGGCATGAACAGCATCAGTTTTCTCCATATTTCTTTAAAGAAGAAGCTTTTCCAGGTGACCTCTGCACAGAGATGTCCTAGAAACACTGACATGACAGATCTGGAGTAGATGGGCTGGACAATAAAACATAAATAGAAAATGTAATAGTGATTTTCACAAGTTCTGAAATCCTGCTTATAAAAACCAGCAGTAAATTAAACTTTGACATTAAAATCAGCATTGATCTAGATTGTTAGATCTTAATCCTGAATCGTATTTTTATTCTTAATCCCAGAGATTAAAGTGTATCTAATTTGACCATAACGGACTGCCCTTGACCTCCGACCTCCCTGTGCATCAGTTTCCAGGAGCATCACATGCATTAAATCTGCCTTTGCTGTAAAAACCTGTTTTAATCTGATGAGCTCAGCCTGTTTAAGCTCATCTACATGATCCTCATGTTTAAATGTCCTGATTATTAGAGACTGGAGTCAGAAACATCTACATGAATTCCTAAATGATGATCCTGTTTATTTACCAAATGATGGATGATCATAATCAGCTCACAATCTTTGATTCTGAAATCTTGAATGAAAAAAGACTAAATAAAACAAACCAGTTCCTGTAGTTTTCAGTGCTGGGATGCCCCCAACAGCAGAATTAAAGAAAACTGTCTAAAGGAATGTGGAAGGTCCAGATGAGCGTTTCAGGTCTTATCCATCCCTGCTGTTGTTGGAATGCAGCAGATTTTCTGCATTGGATGTGACAACATCGCCAATTCATGTGTTTTCATTTGTGGGCCAAACGTCCCAAAAAAGGACACCAAGAACTCTTTCTTTTACGCTCTGTTCCTCCGTTGCTGTTTCTTCCTCGCCATCATACAGATGGTCCCATGCTGCCTTCAATAATCCAACGCGTGGTCATGCCAGCAGACCCCAGGCTACACCCCTGATGCTACACACACACACACAACCACACACGGAGGCAGTGCCAGTTCCCTAGGCTGGACCCCTGTCTATGTAGCCCAGATTGGATCCGTTTGGTTCAGTATGGAGCAGCAACACTGGGCCTAAGGGGTCTACACGGACCTGCAGGGTCCTATATTCAAGTAGCTGAGACTTCCATGGAAAACAGCTCTTGGCTCCACTATGAACTGTTGGGATGAAGACTTTTGTTGGATTACACAAACTAAAGTAGCCACATGTTTTAGTTTTTAACCCAAAATGAGGAGATAAATGAGACATAGATGAGAAGGGGCCAATGAAGAAGGTTTTATCTGGTAGGAGAAGGGGCAGGAGGGTGGATGGAAGATGATGGTGTGATGGAGGCAAAGAGGGAAAAACAGGAGGGATGGCAGCGAAGGATGGGTACGCAGGGGGAGGGATGGAAGGAGGTATTGTGACAGATGGGTCGTGCCTGGCCAGAGCTGGGAGGGAGCGGAGAGGTTGGCATCACAGGGTGATAACACACACACACACCCACACACACACACACACACACACATGCACGCGTCCAGTGTGCCAGTTAACTCCTCTCATGTACGTTCTCTGCTGTCAGGAGTGTTTTCAGTGTCTTCCTGTGTGTCGGGAAAACGGCGAGCATATGACAAAGAGACAAATGGATTTCGCATCGGCCGTGTTTTGACTGATTGTGCAAATTTATTTTTCTCTTCCTGAAATCAGACTCAGCCTTGGCAGCAGGAGACAATAGTTCAATATGCTCCGTCTAATTCAGTGGAATCCCTCAAAGTTCTGGTGGAAATCACGATTGTGGCTGCAGAGGCGCAGGGGTGTGAGCTTGTGTGTGTGCGTGCATGTCTCAGAGCTATTATCCAGAATGATCGGCGTGTTTCAGGTTGATGGGCAGGACGAACTTGACTCTTCTTTATCTCCACAGCTGGATGGCTGCTGCTGGCTTATCCTGCCTGTGTGTTAGTATTGTGTATTTGTCCATGTGAACAACTCAACAGCCAGACGCACACGAGCATGCACGTGCACTGGTAATATCTACACAGCAGCAGGCCGCCAGGTTGACTAAGCGGCACTAAAGAATCCCTCCCTGCGTGACCCCAATCAGGTCAACGCGGTGGTGATAAAATGCTGAGTCGTGCATATGTGTGCACTGCCAGCAGTTTCCAACGACACCCTGAACACACCCTGGTAATGCCCCTTATCTGGCAGACACACACAGCTGGGACAGGATGGCAGAAGCTCGGTCTGAGGTATGAGACGCAGGCAAGGAGGGTTTGGGTTCTCCTGACTTCATTGTGGCTTTGACCTGTTCATCCCAGACATCCTCCTCTTCACACGGTTCCTCCTCTTTTTTTCTTCCCCTGCTTCTTTTCTTTGTGCCTCTCTTATGTTCAGAGTTCACGGCTGCGCTGCTTCCACACAAACATCACACAGATGACAAGTACTGTTTAATCCTATTGTAGACCAGCCCTACAGACAAACCAGCTGGAGGCCTTTGTACGTGACAGTGAGTGCGTGTTTATGGCAGAGAAACACACACACACACACACACACACACACAGTTTTTATTAAAATACGCTCATAACTAAAGCAACACATCATTTAGATTTTCGCACACTTGCAGGAACGCACTGGTCGTGCCTGTATGGACTGTGTGTGTGTGTGTGTGTGGGGGGGGGGGGGCTGAAGGGGGGGTAGCATTTGGGGGGCCCCCTCTCACAGAGACACACAGATATTCAAGTTCGAGCTGCGTCGCCTTTTGTTTTTTGGCCAGTGGAGGAGGGTGCAGTGGATGCTTTGCTGGGACACTGTGCCCCCTGACAACCCCCCCCTCCAAAAAAAACCTTTTATGCCTCCCTCATCCACCTCCTCCCCCTTTACCCAGCCAGTGTAGTACCACTGTATTGTCTGCTTGCTGCTTGTTGCTTGCCTTCTGTCCTGCTGTGCTGAGTGTCTGACAAAGGGGCTTTTTTAAATATGCAGACAATCCTCACACACAGACACACACACACACACACACACACACAGAGTTTTCCCTGCTTTTTGGTCTTCCTCTGTCAATT
The DNA here is from genome assembly GCF_901000725.2 of Takifugu rubripes. NCBI lineage: Eukaryota > Metazoa > Chordata > Actinopteri > Tetraodontiformes > Tetraodontidae > Takifugu > Takifugu rubripes. The sequence continues at coordinate 5,764,431 of NC_042288.1, forward strand.
CTTAAATCTGAGAATCAACAAGTCCACAAACTGCTGCTCCTCCTGCCACAGACGCTAAAATAATGTATTTTTCCCCCACGTGATTTAGGCAGAAAATATCAACAACATCATCACACATCCGTACATATGAAAGTTCACACCCTATGTGTGTGGTGGTGTTGAAATGTATAAAGTTTCCTACAGAAACCGGCCTGTTGATGTGATTTTGAGAGCTCCATCGTGGATACAGCCAAATACGCAGATGTTAGTTTGGAGACCACTTTTACGAACGCGACCCAACAGTCAAACATCAGGAAGGGTTGAGCCCATGAGACGTCCTCTCCTTTATCTGCCTGTCCTCCTTCTGCCTCCCTCCCTTCCTCCCAACCCTCTCCTGGTACGGGAGCCCTTCTTGGCAGCTTGGCAGAGGCCTGCTCCCTCACGCGAAGCAGCAGTGTGCAGGGGCCCGGGCCCCAGACAGGAGCCCAAGCTGGGCTCAGCCTCCCAACATGTTGAGCTGGCCTGCCTTGGGCACAGCCAAATGGTTCTGCAGCTGCCCCTTTGTCCCCCTTCCTTAAATAAACAAAGGACAGAAACAAATTAATGACCTACATTCACCGCAAACCTCGCACAGCCTCCTCGCGCAGAGAGCGCGAGCAGTTGTCTATAAGCAGATGTTCACTTACAACACCGCAGACTACAATTAATGATCTCCGAGCCGTCCATATGACCGAAGGATGTTTCCTACAGCAGTTATCATGACGCCTGCTGTTCCACTGCAGCGAGGCGCTCAAAACAGGCTCACAAAGATGCTCACTTTTAAGGAAAATGTCATCTGAACTCACACTGAACGGCCACGTGAATGGCCAAGTGTGAAATAATTAACCGGATGTGATGGGAAGGGCTCCTTCAAACAGCGTTAAGTTAGACCAACTAATAATAGGCATTCCTCAGACAATGTCATAAAGATTAGGAGTGAGCTTATCGCGTGTGTTCATGAGTGGGGGGTGGGAGGAGGGCTTACTGAGGAGACCATCTGTGGCCTAATGAACGCCGCTCCTTGGCCTCCAAGTGCAGGGGCTTTTCAGACATCTGTAGGAGCAGGTTTACTGAGCAGCAGTGCACTCGCTAAAGCTGATTTCCTTACTGCAGCGCTGTTGAGGAGCTTTGGATGGAGGTCGCGTGGGCGCGCGGCGCGTGTATGTAGAATCTTGGATCTCCACGACAAGCTGCGGCAGCGCAGCCTACACCTCCACCAGCAGAGCTAGCCCTAACCCTAACCACAGCGCACTGAGCGGGCACCGAGGCCTGTGCGTTGGGTCCAGGTATGACTCGCCAGAGATGCACACACAAGCATGTTCGTGCACGTTCCAGTCGCCTCCCGAGCGGCCCTAAACGCAGCTGAAATCCTTTCATTTACTGAATGAAAAGTGACACAAACCAAAAGCGCACACTCGTGGTGAATTTCAAGATTCTTATAATTTATTGCAATTTGCACACAATTTAAAAATGTCAACAACAGCACACCAAAAAAATTTTACAAAACTAAACACAATTAGGATTTACTCCCCTCAAAGAAGAAAAAAAAAATCAACCAACTATGATTGTCAAAGCTAAAAATGACTAAATCTGAAAAAGGAACATGAAAAAGATTTTTATTTTAAACCTTAAAAGGGAGCAAATATCTGAAAAGTTTTTTTTTCCTTTTTTAATTGCAAGACAATGATTGTCCTTGGAAAAGACTGATTCCCGCCATCTGCCTTTAAATAGACCGTCTATGACGTTTGAATGTTTAATTTTCTTAGTCAAAAAAAGCCTCCATGAGGTCGTCGGGGTGTTTGATGATGTCGCTCCCACCCTAAACTCCAACTTTAAAAAAAAAAATATTAATAGTAAAAACAGCCTGGACTACAGCAGTTTAAGGCGGTCAAGTACAACCAGAGGAACTCAACAAAAAAATAAATACAGCCGTGAAAACAGCAGGATGGAGTGAGAAGAAATGAGAAGAAACGAGACGACGCAGCGCAAAACCGCTGCGGCGTCACCCACACTGGCGGCGCCTGTAGGTGCCAGCAGATGACAGGATGGCGCGCGCGACCACCTTCG